>NC_050599.1:14861060-15463560 GCF_013368585.1 Megalops cyprinoides
GTGCCAAAAAATATATATGTACATGTACATATATATATATATATATATATATATATCACAAGGTTTGACGTTCGATTACAAAAAGACAGAGGGTCAAATGGTCATGAATGACGCAGTAAAGTGCGTACATTTCCCCTGCGTACATCAGCCAGCCTTGACGAAAAAGGAGCGTGCACCCCTGGCAGGAGTCCCCGTTCGCTCCTCTGCCACCGAGGCATTCATTCAGCATTAATACAGAGCGAGAGGCATGTTTGGATCTATTGTTTTCCGCGTAAGAGCAGCTCAATAATTCTGTATCGGAGGCCGATCCAAAGCAGAGGCTACTTCTGTAATCTCCCTCCGGGGGCCAGGAGCTCCGCGCCAGGAGAGACACAGCACCTGCTTGTCCAAGAGCCCGCCGCCTGGCCTCTGCTCTCTGACGAGCCCGCGCCGCCATCGCGTGCCCTGTGCACGTCTCTCTCTTACGGAGCAGGTGGTACTCGCAGCGTTCACTGCCACCTGTGCATTTCAGTCTTTTTTTGTCATTACAAATTGGTCGTACACATACGCTTCCCAGTGGACCCAAGGCAGGCTAGAGGTGGACAGAGACTGGGTAGCGCGCTCAAAGGGGAAACACGTTTTTCAGACCAAGAGCCGCTTCATCTAACCAGTTCGAAACCATTATGCAGCCTGGGATTTTCACAGTTATATCAAATACTTCTACTAATACAGTGCAAGCACATGATAAATCATATGTAAAAAACAAAATATGTATTTTTCAGTGCCACCTTTTTGTGTTGTTCTTCAAAAAAAACACAATTATTTTTACAGGGATGGTTCCATGTTACAATAAGTAGATTAATTATTAATGTTTAGGACATGCCATAGAGACAAAAGAGCATCGGGGCATGGCAGATGCTGCTATGAGTTCTACCTCACTGCAAGTTAAACAGATGGCTCTCTCCATTTACTCCTCAGTGCATGTCCAGTACATTTTAGTAACATTTGAATATCATTTTCATTTCAGCTTGAATATGAGGGGTGTGAATAATACGTATTGACTGTATGGATGCTTGACAGTCTAAAAGTCAAATTCACTGAATTGTGTGTGCCCGCGCCTCACTCCAGCGTGTGCCTGGGCTGCAGCAGCAGCTGGCATGGCCAGCAGCACATACTCTAAGCCTGAGAAGGGAGGTCAGAGGAGATCAAGTATTTTTAGTCATGTAAATTGGATTCTATGGTAAGGGCAAAGTAACTATGGGCTAATAATAGATGTGTATGTTCATCTTGCATGACTGCATGGGAGTTATTAACTAATTCATCACATAAACAGAAGTGTTGACTACCTGGGCTCGCTCCTCTCATTCAGTAACAGCAACAAGCCTATTTATTGTTGTCGACACTGAAACATGATTCTACCTCAGGCGGCGTTGTTTCTGTGAGAGGTGTGTTATGACTAGGTATTCCAATCAATTTGGAAATAAATACCTGCTATAGAAAAAGAAAGTGGAAAACATTGTTAACAATCAGGTCAATGAAAAAAAAAATGTTGCTTTGAGATTCTGGAAATGAATGCACATTAAAATGCGACACGCTCTGTTCCCTCGCGCAGTAAACGATCACGTTACCCTTGAACTTGCTTTTTTGCCGCAATTGCTCATCAGCCGTTCATTACGCCGAAGTAAACACATTAGCATAAACCTGAATTAATATTCGCTGTGGCGGAGTTCAGCCTCTGAGACCCGTGTACCTGGGGCATGGCGGGGGGTCCCGCGGATCCCTCTCTGAAGAGCTGATGCAGTGCCACTGCTGTCCAATGTGACTTTCCCTGTGCTAACGGGGCAGTGACCGCGCGCTGAAAGAGCAGGGCTGCCAATAGGACTGCAGCGTGGGGAACGGGGATTGGGTCAGGGATAGCACATCTCTAAGAGGTTTTGCAAATATTAGACCGGTGTACTATTTATAGCCGGCCGGGGGGTGAGGGGGGTGTTACTGTGTCGCTACGCCAGGCTCTCCATGGACAGTCCTCAGGTCATAAGCGGTGAGCTCTCGTTCCCAGCCAGACCAGGCTTGGTGTGCGTCTGACCAGGGATCCGTGTCAGAGTACAGTGCAGTTTCTCCCGACCGTCTGCCTTTCACTTGACCCCTCTATTTGTGGTCATGTCTGCGTAGGGAAAATGTAAACTCAACTTTGCAAAAAAAAAGGCCATTGAAGAGAGCATGGTGCATCGACTGCCTGCTCTGGGCTGCTGGAAGTGTCTCTAAATGTAGTCTGTTGTATAATCCCTCTGGGGGCCCTATTGCTATTTTTGTTCCTGGATATGCGTCACGACTGGGTATTTTCTCTGGTGACTAGCTTACATCAGTAGGTCTCCTAACATACGCTCTATCAGTGAGTGGCTTCTGATTGACGGGAGTTTCGCCTGCCGTTTGGCTTCAATACTGACCTCAGAGAATGGACAATGGGAATTTCAGCTCAAAGGAATGCTGCAGATGAGCGCAGACGGGGGTTGGCCAAGCAGCTAATGCCAGGTTAGTAGACAGATGTTTTTTTTCTCTCTCTTTATGTTGTTGCTGAAGGGTTATTTCCTTGTCAGTCTTTTCTTTTTTTTTTTTGTTAAAACTGCACTGCAGACAACGCTGCCCGTCTGTCACCGTCAGAGCTGAAACAGCAGTGTGGGCTTTACGGTTAGCTGTGTGTGGCATGGTGCTGTTGTGCAGCGTGCTCCTGTGCTTTTTCGTGGTTGGGCTTTTTAGCAGTTTCTCTCCCCCCTTGAGTGCAGCCACGGGGCTGGCTGGCTGCTCGGCTGAACCTGTCAGTGCAAACGCTTCTGCTCTGTGTTCCGGCGCGTTGTTTGCAGAAACCTGGCAGGCATTTCCGTAGCGGGCGATAAGAAGGAAACAATGACATAACCCGCTCTGCGCCTGAATCTGTCGTTTTTTTTTGCTGCTCCGGTGAGCAGGTAGCTTCCACTGCCTGCTCCCCCAGAGCAGAGGGACCAGGAGCCGGCACGGCTTTGTTTTTGTCTGGGCACCTGCGGGGATACTCAGCTGCAGAAAAACCTGCTGATTTTTTCCCGCCTCACCGAGGCTAGATTAGACAGGGTTCCTATTTCCCTCAATTTATGGAGGGACATCCCCAGCAAACCCCCCCACCTCCCCCCAATCCAGCTGTGTCTTCCACCAGCATGTTTGAAATAACATTGAAATTTCATTGAAATAGTGTAACCTTCATCTTCTGTGGAGAGAGGGAAGCCTGTTTGTTAAGGCTAGACTGTTTTGGGGCTGTGTGTTATCACACTGGGATAACTTCTGCTGTGTGAAGGAAGGTCCCATTGATAAGAGTGGGAAATCTCTGCATGCTCCGGTGCTGTGCCCCACGCATGCCATTGCTCTCCAGTTCAAAGGTGTGTATTGTTTCTGAGAAGCTTATCTTCCTGCCACTACGCATTCATAATCTCTCTCTCTCTCTCTCTCTCTCTCTCTCTCTCACCCCCCCCCCCCCCCCCCACACACACACACACACACTGCCCCCCCCCCCCGACTTGAGAGGGAACCCAGGAGTTAGATTAGGACGACCTTGAAACGAGCTCCCTGGACTCAGACTTTTATCACCCCCCCCAACCCCCCTGCTTCTGGAGTCTACTGAAGAGATCCCTTTTATTAACTTTCTGTTTCCTCTCCCTCTGTCTGAAGGCAAAAAGGGCCGTAATGCCTCTATCTGATAGCGGTGGAATGAGGACTTGTGCCACTGCCAAGTGTGCTAAACCATTTTCCATTCACAAATTCTCAGACAATTTATAACGTATGTGTTGTCGCTGCACGTTGAGGTTGCGCTTTCTGCTTCTTTTTTTTTTTTGATTTGACCAGCTCAGTGCATACCCACTCAAATGCCTCCCAACAACCCAGCCCCCCGAATCCCCATCCCTCCCCTGGCTTTTTGCTAAGGATCTTAACCTGTGTGCGGGAGCGAAACTAGAAGCGAAACAGGTTGCTTGTTACCACGCTCCCACTGCATAAGGGCTCAGAGATTTGGGGCTTTGCGTGAGAGTGCTCGTTAGCTCCGGTCTTTCTCCCCGACGCTGGGTCCATGTGCCGACCCCCGGCCAGGCTGATGTGGCAGCCTGGTGCTGGGGGGAGGGAACTTGATTAGCCAGCCCTGGAGACCAGCACTCCTCCAAGTGGCACTGTAATGCGATGCAGGGCAGCATTAAACCCCCCCCACTACTACAGTTACCGAGTTACAATGGAACCCCGTCCAGAACAACCTGATATGGCTCTCTCTCTTCATCAGTTGCTCTCTTTTGGCAGTGGGTCAGGCCAGTAATCGGGAGCAGGTTTCGGGGCTGCGCTCTTTGTTTGTTGTTTTCTGTTTGCTAGTGTTTGATTACTCTAATGCTCGTGCTGTGTGTGTGTGTGTGTGTGTGTGTGTGTGTGTGTGTGTATGCGTGTGTGTGTGTGTGTGTGTGTGTGTGTATGCATGTGTGTGTGTGTGCCTGCATGCTTGTGCCTGTGTCTGTTCATTTGTTTATTCCAGTGGAAGAAGCTGTTCCTCTCTCTTTTGTTCTTCCATGTTGTGACGTTTACTCCTTGCCTCAGTTAACGGGATGTGTGACTGGGGACAGTGAATGCTGTGGATTTCTGATCTTCTAACAGCTGAGAAGCTCCCCCCTGTCCCCCCCTGTCCCCCAAACACCCAGCCCCGACAGGGACGTTTTGTGTCTTTTTCGGATGTTCTGTGATGCATTCCTCTTCCGTGCCGGTTGCAGTGACATCACCTCTCAGACATCCAGCCCGTAGGGTCCTGTGCGGAGAAACTGGCTAGGATTTTAAGATGTCACGGTCAGCTTCTCCTGAACGCGGCTGCTGATTCGTTTCTCCTGCTCTTTTTCCCCTGTTCCATCGGCGTTCTGGGACACTTTCCTGCAGGGTAAGCAGAAAATTCCACTCGTAAAAATGGAGGGGAACAGAGAGCCAAAAAAACCCAAACCATTCTGTGAGTGCATTTAATGTCCAGGTGGATGAGATGCTCTGGTCACCAGAGACACATAATCTTTCATGGCCTTGTTAAAGGGCGTTTGTATTTTGGGGAATGGGTGTTTGTCTAATGATAAAATCGGCCCCTGATATTTGGTCTTGATCTGTTTGTGTCTGTAACTGTGCTCGTAAGGATTGGCATTAAACAGCAGTATATTTCTGTTAGTGAAATACTTATGTGCTTTGATACTAGGCATTCTTGCAGTAGGGTACAGGTCCAGACCTCCCACTGGGCCATTGATAGCAAAAATCTGCCTCCACGCTGGTTGTCTGAGCATAACCAGGTAATCTGACATGGCCAGCCCCCCTAGCAAATGTGCAGTAGATTAGACTCCTGTGATCTCAGATCGCAGAGATGTGCAGAGAGTCAAGCAGCATCCGCACATAGTCTGTTTAAGTGGATGCGTGTCATGGGGAAGAGAATATGGTCATTCTAACTGAGGACCACGCAATCCTTAATATAAAGGGGATAAAGGGAGTGGTAGACGTACAGTAGATGAGGCTAACGGAGCCTTGTTCAGAAAGGGACTGAACTCGCCTGCCTGTGACTCTGCAGACTGAGAGAAGACGCGGCCAGCCCAGGGGCCAGAGTGTCTCAAGTACTCCCTGTTAAGCAGCGCTCTGTGGTCGTCTCTGTTCTCTTTCAGAAAGACTTCCTGTGGCCCGGGTTCTGACAGGGCTCTGTAGGTCTAAGCCCTCGACGCCTTCTGTTCAACAGGCGCCGGTGCCAGTGCCATGGCAGGAGAAGACCCTGGCAGCTGGCACTGCCAACCGTGGTGGCTCGCTCGCACACTCTCTCTCTCTGTCTCTCTGCCACCCCCACAGCAGGTAGCTGCATACTAAACTGGCTCTGTGTCTTCCCTCAGCGAGGAGAGGGCTTTGTGTTTTCATTGGACACGTCAGAGCACCAGAGAGAGGGAGAGGCAGAAAGAGAGAGAGAGAGAGAGAGAGAGAGAGAGAGAGAGCGAGAGAGAGAGCAACTCTCATCCACTTGCCTTCTCTCAGGAACATATTGTTCCAGTGGAAACACAACGATAAGAACAGGCTATATTTCCAATCGGTTCCGGCTCCATATTAGCCTTCCTGGGCGATGTCGGCATGGTTTTGTAAGAATGTTTTTCCAAAACAGTCTGAAAAGGAAGAAAAAAAAACTCTGCCAAAAAGCATAAATCTCTAACCCTATATTCCCCCAAATTCACAGAAGGTATTTTTCTCTTTTCCGTGAGAGCCGTTGTGGAAAGGAAGTTGCCTGCAGGACGTCTGCTGGCATCCAAGGCGTGATCTCTCCGGCACGGGGACATGACTGTGAGTCCTGATGTCGGGCAAAAGTTGTCCCCCCTGCTCGGGAGGGATTAGTGCTGATGTAGAGGCAACTGTCAGTGGGTTTGGCAGCAGTGGTCCTCAGCGTGCGCGGTGTTTGTGGTGCGTTGTCATTAAATCCGGGCCTGCCAGCAAACAGGGCTGGCAGGGCTGGCAGTGCCGGCGGGGCTGGCCGCCAGGCCGGGTGTGTGTGTGTGTGGAAACGGACAGGAAGCGGAGAGCCAGGCGTGGGGCCCAAATCCGCGAGGGCTCCGAGCCCCGCTCCGCTCCGGTCGCAGATGGGCCGGCGACACCGAACATGATGCGAGGGCCAGGCTGAGACAGCCCCACGCGGGGTGAGAGGCCCCACGCCGGGATAGTGGCCGCGGCCCAGAAACGGCGGAGGGGCTGGGGGCCACATGGGGGTTTTGTTCCATGGCGTAACGCTGGAGCCGCAGGTAAGGCCACCTGTCCCCCCCCCCCCCCCCCCCCCCTCATCTGCACGCCCGGCTGTGTCCACATGGTCCACATAAATCTGTGTGACCAGGAACAGACTCGGCTTCAGCAGCGGGGGAGGGTGTTTGGTACGCAGGAAAAGAACTCTTTCCACTTTCAATTGAAGGTGGCTCTGCGGCGGAGCTGACGCCAAGACTTGACGTGCCACGGGCCACTCACCATAGCTTAAAATAATTGCCTTTTCAGATGAAGGGTTCTGTGGCTGGTAAAGACCCATTGCCTGGGCCAACATTTTGCATCCAACGAAGACCTGGTGTGGACCAAGATCAGTTGCAACCTTTTGAAGGCTACATTATTAAATTATACAGTCCTTGGCATTGTAGAGTTTCCTGTCTGCAGCACACACTCACCAGTCCTACTTCCATTCCAGGAAAGACTGCTGCACCAGTCATTTAAAGTTGGAAAAAAGCCGTGGCACGTCCAAATTACTCAGAGGCCAGGTTGACTGAAGTACATTTTTGAAAAAAAAAAAAAAAGCGTAAGACTGTGAACTGTTGAACACAGATGAGATTTTTTTATTTATTTATTTGTTTGGAAAGGTAAACCTCAAATCTCTTTTACCATGAAGTAACCATAGACAGCCAACCAAGCTGTTGTGATGGAAGACTTTTTTTTTTTCTTTGGATCTTCACCTGACTCTGGCCCCTGCTAATTTCAGGAGAGAAAGAAGAGAGGGTGCACAATGGAAGGACAGTGCATTACATTCTGTTCATGGAGAGGCCTGAAGGCACTGAAACATGGATCACACAAAGACACAGATACTAAGCACATGGGAAGAGACTGCACTGACAGAGGGGGAGAGGGAGAGGGAGAGAGAGAGGGAGAGAAAGGGAGAGAGAGAGAGAGAGAGAGAGAGAGAGACAGAGGGGGGAGAGAGAGAATTGGAAATAAGCTTTCCAAAGAGAGACAGCTGCACCGTCGATGAGGCAGGCTTGAATACTGTGCTGGAAAACGAGATATTTTTAGTCCAGTGGGCCATTAGGAGTAGGAGCCGCTGGCTTGCTCAGAGCGCAGAAACCATGATGCCACGGGGCTGAAATGAGAGGGAAGAAAGTGTGCTGGCCAATCAACAGACAGAACATGAACGCATTAGCCAACTGAGAAACAGAATGAAGACGATATTCAACTGATACTTGATATTTGTAAATAAAATTCCCCGAGCTCCGAACAGTAATAAAAGAGGGAACACGGAGTAAGTGTGAGGAGATGGATGGGAGGGTGTGGGGGAATTGCATGGCCAGTAATACCAGACCAGTGGTCAGTCCCTCACTCAGGTGTTTCCACCACACTGGAGAGAAAAACCTGACAGATCTGTCTTGATCAGTCCAGTGTAATAATAAATATCAGGGCGATATTGCAGAGAAATGGCATTTTAGTGCTTTTCCCCCTGCAATCACAGAAAGTATTGGGCCAGAAAGAAAAAGTTGGGAGGAAATGATCATTGCAGGGGAAACCAGATATGTATTCTGTTTTTCTCTGTCACCAGTGGAAACAGCTGAATGTGACCAAACCCAATGTCAAAAGCCATGCATTTAGACTAGAGGAATTGGCTATCTGTTGGCAGTTTCTGAAATAGTGTTGCACTGTACTCAATAGAAAGTGCACTGTTAACGCTGTTTTAACCACAGATGCAGGATGCGGGGAGGGCTGGGGCTTAAATTGATGTGGGGAGTTCCTTTTTCAGTCCTTATCATGTTTCAGGAAAAAGTGAACTGTTTTCCAGAGGCTGATAGTTTCATCACTTTTATCTGAATTTTTCTATAAAAAGAAAAAGAAACCAACATGTCTTATGCAATTCATATGAGCCATATTCAGACCTGAGACTGATAGAGCTGTGATATTAAAGCAGCTGAACACCAGAGATGTGTTGGTGTTGAACTTCTCAGGAGAGAGAAACCGTATTTGCATGAGAAGCTGAGAGAGCGTAATGATACTCCTTCAGGTACAGTTGAAGTGAGATGATGTGCTGTTGACAGCGTTGGTCAGACTCTCATAGCCTTGGGCTCAGAGTGACGAACTGTTTTTACAGAATCCATGAGCAGTCAGCCTGGGAATTGTAAGTTTGACTTCCCCTCCATTCCCCTCCAGCACACTCAATAAATAAACAGCAGTGTGTCACCTGCAGGGATACCACAGCAGCATGCACACAGAGAGAAACACACACACACACACAGAAGCAAACACACAAATGCGTGCGCGCGCGCACACACACACACACACACACAAATGCAAACACATGAACATACACATACATGCAAACAAAGACACATTAACACATACACACATACATACACAAAAGCAAACACACAAATGCGTGCGAGCGCACACACACACACACACACACACACACACACACACACACACACACACACAGCCTTTCCCCAGAGGTCTTCCAGCAGATGTTGGGCATTCGTGCCTGGCCTGGGGAGAGAGAGGAATGTGGAAACCTCATAACGCACCTCTGATTTTCCATTCCCGCTGTGTACACATCCCATTATCAATTTTATATGAAAGTAGGAAATTCCTTTAAAGAAACGGCACTGTGGCCCCAGGGGACTTCAGCTGAAGTGTTCCTGCATTCCTGGCTGTGAGGTTGGAGGCCTGGAGGCGGCCCAGCGTCCAGACGTCTGAAGGTAGCCCCACCACGGACACTTTCACTGTAATATAAAAAACTGCTCTCCTTTTCCCCCTTGCTCCTTTTGTCTGCTGCTGGTGGGGGCTTGCAGCTCCAGGTATCACCTTAAAAAATGCATGCCATTTTTTAGGTGGAGGTTATTAAACTCAGTTTTATTTTGTTCTGTATTTTTACTATTTATGCTGAAGAGTGTGTGGTGCCATATAAAAAAAATGACTAAATGAAAAAAATACGAAATTAAAGAGAAATACCTCTTTAGAAACAGCCCAAGAGAAACCATAGGTTATTTACAATTGTGTAATGTGAGGATGTTTCATGGAACATTGTCAGTATGAACAAAATGTTCTTTACCAAAGAGGCTGGGGAAACGGTCACAGTGGTCATTCAGTTGTATTGCAGCCCTTGGTCTTGATGGATGGCCTCACGGTGGCGTTCCCAGTCGACCTAAATCATGACAGTGGTAATCGTTAGCTTACAGTGCAGATTGATGGTGTTGCTTCCCTCTCCGGTGATATCAGACAGAATGTACATGCGCCATGGAGAGCACATTTTTATGCAATACTCTGTCGCTCATATAGAACATTCAGGCATTTCCTTAAACAGCACATGTTTTTTTAATGCTGTGGCACTGCATGTTTCTATCTGTCCTAAAAAGGTCCACTTTGAGTGTTTAAACATGAAATGCAGTGTCTTAAACCAAGTGACCCAATCACAGAGTTAAGGCTGGGTTTTCTCTATGAATGATCCTTGGATTGGTCTCCTGTGTGGCCTATTGTAGATATTTTCCTTGCTAATGGGGATTGTGCTACTTTGGTAGGAACCAGTGGACAGAGTGTATTGAGACAGTCCGGTTTTTCAGGTAAATCAGTCAGTTCCCTGTAAGGTCCTAGTAGCTTGTCCCGTGGGACATTTTAGGACTGCAGAGACCATGTCTCCCTGTGTCAGTGAACAGGGGGCACCATGAAAAGGTGTTGCACTTCATGGGAGGCCTCCACTTGTCCCCCACGTGGTGGTACGCCTCTCATCCATCTCCACATGCTGCCTTCAGCAGACACAGAGACTCTACATCCAGGCGGTGAGAAAAATGCACTTGGAAAAGAAGCTTTGGCTCACTTGATTATGTGGTTTGTTTATTTGTTGATTTTTTCCAACCCCCTCTGACACAGAGACCCACTCTAACATACTTGCACACACACACACACACACACACACAGTTTGACTAAGGGCAGTGGTGACACACACACACACACACACACACACACAGTGCTTGATTGGGGGCAATGGTGACTCCAGTGTCCCTGAGGACGGTGGTTCTGCGGAGCCGCCGTGTCCCTCTGAGACAGCAGCTGCAGCAGTTACGTAAACGCTGTCACACTACATCTCCTCACCGAGGAGTCTCTCAGCGTACGTCCCGCCACGACAACGTGCCGACGACAGCACCCAGTTGCCTTTTTTTGTGCCCAGGATCCTGCAGGGAAGCCGCGTTTTTAAAAATATAAAAAAAAATATTTTTGATGGGTTATGTTATGTCTTTCATGCCTCATGTTCTGAGGAACTCTCAGTTAAGTTTCAGGTATTCCCATATGGGGTGCAGAGCTCCATTCACTTCCATTCTCACAGGACTGGACCATATATCAGGATGTTTGTGAGGAAAGGGCCCAAACTGTCACATCACTGGGACAAGCCAAATCCACGGACATACAGAAATACATTCACTAGGCCTCCCTAGTAGGAGGCCACTGAGAGTGACATGAGAAGTAAAATGAATGGGGAAGAAACCCCAACATGGTTCTAATGAAGTTTGCCTGCTGGGCACAGAGGTAGTTTCTTACAATATTCAGACAGGCATCTACATCTGATTCATCCTCTGAGTTCTTATAATAAGGGGTAGAAAGGAAAAACAGAGACAAGAGGTGGATTGGTTGTCATGTACACCTTGACACAAACGCCTTTTTGGTGAATAATTAAAGTTGTAGTGCTTCCCATACAGTACTGACTTGATATTTAAATGCACTCACTGAATTCAGTCAACACCTTTTAACAAAACCTTGACTGACAAATAGGCTACTAAACGCGCATACGCAAATACAGTTCAGTCAGTTCTGAGGTCACCAAAATGATTGCAAAGAAACGTACTTTGAAAAAGACTAACACTTGCATTCATTTGTTAGTCAAAGTTAAAGACGGATGTAGAAAGAATTCAGGGGCTGGTGCAAGCACTGAAGAAGCAAGTGGAAATTGTATGTGCTAGAAAGCTCAGAGTGAAAGGGAAACCAGTGTTTACTCCAGTTTGCCATTAATCAATCCATACATTATGTGACTGATATCAGGCCCCTTGCTACTCTGTGCTGAAATCAGCTGGAAACTGGCTTCCGTTCACGACAGGAAGTCATTAGAACACCTGCACTAGGTCTGGCACAGGAAGTCGGCCCTCCGTTACAGGGCTCATTTGTGCGGTTGCCATGGTGAGCTTGTTAATCAGATGAGAGAGTTTATAACTGGGTCTAAATCTGTTTTCCTTCCTACCATCCTTTTTTTACCACATGTTTCAGGCCACTCATGAGAGTTGGCAGTAACCCTGGCAAAATACAGCATGGAATAATTGTCTAACGGGAAGCACTGGGATAGTATCATGCATGCTGGGATTGTGGGGCTCATCTTGAGATGGAAAAACAATTATCTAAATGCCCTTAATAAGGTTTCAATGGTTTATCTTCTTACTTTAAGAGAGAGAAAAAAAAACAAAGTCTGAATTATCTTCGCCGGTGGTGTCTCCATGATGGTGTTGTCTCTAAACGGAAAGTCACGGTCAGGTTACCTCAAAGGCCCTCTCTTAATGAACTTTTCCACAGAGCGGATTCAACGTGTTATGACAGACATGGAAAAAGAAAAGAGTCACTTTATTTTCCCCTTTCCTTGGCAGTGGTAAGTGACAGCTTATGACTTGGAAAAATATGTTTCAAAGGGAATGAAAGAGAGAGAGAGGGAGAGAGAAAAGCACAATGCAGTTGACAGTGTTTGTGTGCGCACATGTCTGTTCCATGGGTAATATTCGGTCATAGTGAGAGATTCGTCCAGCTCCTCTCAGCGACAGGCAGCATGTTGTTGAGTGAGCCGAGGTGGAATTTGAGTAACTTTCCTCGAGTGGAACCGTGCGTTTCCACCTCTGCCAGCCGCTGTTTACTCACGCCCCCTGGGCCTATGTCTCGTGCTCCGCTCCCTGCCAGGAAACGCAGGGCTGTCCTAGTAGGTGTTAGCAGCGGGCTCCTGTTGTTCCATAAACATGAATGAGTCTCTTTTTCTCTCTTATCTCTCCTTAGGAGGGGAAAACTAGCGAGCGCATCTCCGGTCTGTGCTCTCTGCCGGCTCGCGGGGGCAGCGTCTGTCTCCTGCTCCAGTTCGCTCGCATCGCCACCTCTCGCAACCACTTCCTCGATCTCGCGAAGCGCTGTCTGCGCGATTTCTTACCTCGAGTGTGTTCGCTAGCAAGCTGTGGTGCAGGTGGAGACGAGCGCGAAATCTCATTAGAGCCATAATCGCCAGTCCACCGGGGCCTTGTTTTCCTTTCATTGAAGAAAGTATTCAATTCATTGCCCTCAAGAGTGCAGTAATATTTCTCATGGCCTTTTTCTGGCATGAACATTGGAGCCACAGTGTTGCTGGAGTTGCTGGATTCAGAAAGTGTCCTTCACCACAAGATTTTGAATCCCTGCAGCCAAAGAGACAAGCTAAATTTAGAAAAAGCTACAAAAGTACTTTATTGTGGCCTAGAGTTCTTATTCCCCAAATAAGACACATATTGGGTAGCCATCTCTGTTATTGATGCAGCTGGTGATTGTAGCAGCTGAATTGCTGGAGTCATCACTTTAACCCCTCTCATCTTCTCTGCAATCTGTTTGCTTCCTCTTTTTTGTAGAGACAGAGGTGAAAATGTAGTGAAAGTACTGAACAGACTTTGCACATACAAACAACGTTTAGTTTTTGACTGAAAAAAAAAAAAACTTGGGAGACAAATATCTGGTTCATGTCAAATTCTAAATCTCATCTTCATCAGTCGTTTTCATCTCAAATTCACGTTTTCTATATAGTCAGATATAATTGTCATAGGGTACACCTTATTTCAAAGATACTGGTTGCTGTTGGGTCAGTGTTACTGAGAATTTCTGGTTTACAGTAGACAGCTACATTCTGTGTGTACCTGACAGGAAAAAGCACAACCTGAATGTGAAATCATTTAATCAGGATACACAACGTCGTTGCTAAGCCTTTAAAAAGATGTAAGCAAAGTATGCCAAGTTTTTTAATAAAAGCAGTGTACCGTCTGAATTAATATGAATATAGTATATCCCTGGATGAATGAAGAAGGGAACAAGAGCAGCGGCTAACAAAACAAACAGGAGTAGACGGCAGCACAGATGGAATGTAAAAGCTCTGCTAACAGCTAGCTTTTGGTGGTTGGAAGGGACTCTGGTTATTTTCACTTTGGTATCTGAATCTGGAAGGAAGCCTTCATCAGCTGCCTGACACAGCTGTAGCAGGCCCCACCCCCCTCCCCCATCACCTCAGTCAGAAAACCCTCTGTCTCTTTGACAAATTCCAGGAGGTAATGGCCGTAATCGCATTAAACACATAGGTCCAGATTGCTGAAAAACCTTAGCGTGGACAAATTGCTTTCATGCTTCCCTAACAAGAGGCAAGACTTTCTTTTTTTTTCCCAGAAGGCAACCCATAATAAAAAATTAAATAAAAATAAGAGGAATCCCTGGAACTGAATGCTTCGCCGCTCACATTAAGAAAAGAGAGAAGCTGCAGGTCTTAAGCAACATACCCTGGACGCTGTGATAGCGGCTCCTTCCTCCTGCCTGCAGGGCCTCCAACCACAGTGGCACGCAGCTCCTCTGCTTAACACACTGCTTACTGTAGGGCCATTAAGTCTGCATGACGGTATTGCACCTGAAGAGGAAGGCACACGGTTGCTCATGTTTGCTGTCCTTAACCTTGCACAGCCAGTTACCGTTACAGTTCATATTTTCCCAGTGGGATGTGGGGTTACCTAGCGGGCACGAGCAGGATGTGGGGTCAGCCGGGGACGTCGGCTAACGTGGCCCGTCGCGTGGAAACCGCTCGCCCTCGTTCATGGCTGACCAACATTTGCTCTCCAGTCGCCTGCTCTTTTCTCACTACCTGACCGGACGAGAGTGACACGTCGCCCTCTGCATTATTTACGGTCGGCATCCGGGCGCCTTTGAAAATGGGCCACTTCTTTTCCTGTGCCTAACCGTGCTCAAATATTAATGGCGGCTGAGACCGGCATCATTTTGCGCTGTCGGCCGGCCCTGCTCTGTGGGAGAGAGGCACGCTACGCTGACACAGGCGGAGCAGTTACAGTGTTCCACTGCTGATCTCGGAGCCTCGGATGTGATCGCAGGCTTCGGCCTTTCAGCAAGGTCCATGCCAACACATGTGTAATGATATTGCTGGTCTATAGGACTCTGAATATTTTCAGTCCTATAGACTGATAGACTGGACTCAGTAGACTCCCAGATGTATCAGAGGCAGTAAAAAGCACAGGGTGGCCTAACACGTCAGGCGGCCTGTAGAGCTGTGCGAACAGGAGGCTACCTAATGGCCCATGGTATCTCTGTAGAAGTGCGTCAGCGGTATTGCTGAACTTTGGGATTTTATGAATGTAATAAAGCACGGAGTGATTGCTCTCATAGTTCTTATCAAAGAGCCAAAGAGAAACTAATTTTCAGCAGTTTGCCCTTTGACCTCAAATGAAGTTTGAGGCTACTTCAGCAAAATGCGGGATGGTTGACATTCTGTGTTTTATACGGAAAAAAGGTTTATTGCGTACAGACTCTGTAAACTCAGAATGAAAAGGGAATAAAGAGATTCTCATTTTGCCCATGTGACATGCACTGAGGTGAACATTAGATAGGCCCTTATTTTGCAATGGTAAGATTTATGGAACTTATGGAAGAGTATGACTGTTCATTATATTTAGTAGACTTGAAGTTTGCATTTTTGTGTGTATACTGTACATATACAATTGATGAATAAGTGAAAATAAGCAAAAAAACAAATTTTAATTTCTGAACTGTATTTGGAAAAATCCCTATGTACATTTTTGCTGTCTCTTCAAAACTTTTTGTCCAAGTGAACATGGAAAAGATACTTGTGGCTATGACGCATGGTGACAGTAGGTACTGTCAATATTGTAAACGATAAAAATATCCAGTAAAGAACAATGGCTAGTAAACAAAAACAAAAATGCGCAGAGCATTCCCCATTCACATTTTGACTGATAGAGGTGAGATTAAAGACTGGCACTTGTAATTCTAACCTGTCTCTAATATTTGCTCTTCATTCATGACCAGATCTCCTCATTGAAAGTAGCTGAACTCTGGTGGATACACTGTCCTCCATTTGCAGCAGTCATCACTATGGCTGGTTAAACTCTCTGCACCCTCTCCGTGCCATGGCTGGAACTCCATTTTAATCACTAACGCTTCCGGTCGTGAGAAGGGCACCCTGGCACAAAGGGAGGAAGTTAACGCAAAGGGGGCACAGCTGGAGGAGTGCGTGCGAATGAGCGAGCGGTTTGTGTTAGTGGCTGCGCAATGTGAGCCTCCTCATTGTGCTCTACTTCTGTCTCGGTTAAGATGTTTAGAGACTGGCCTCATTTAGAATAGAGTTAAATAAAGTGTGCGATATGCAAATTGGTGTCCTTGCTGTCCGCATGGCCACTTTTGATGGAGTGTTTACGGGCTTGGATGTCCCTTGGTCTCTAGAATTATCAACCCTGGTGTCAATCAACACATTTGGAGAGGGGTGCTGTAATTCAGTGGTGGGGGCATAGGAGGATGGGGCGGGGAGGGAGGGGTTGATACAGGACCTGGTATGCGCTGTTGTTATGGTGCCCGGACCCATCAATTACCAAACCATAAAGCTCCTATTTCAGCTGACTGCACATGGCCTTAGCAGAGCCGAGATCCCACTGAAGCATCGCAGAGCTTTTAAAATCCAAAAGCGTGGTGAGGCAGGGAGGGCGGGGGGGGGGGGTGAGAACTGGTGGAAATTCAACAGGCTGGCCTTGATTGGTTTTACAGCCTGACTCAGAGTCTCTGTGAAAAGCGGCTCCCGGGTTGTGTAAGGGGAGCGGGAAGGCGATGCTGCCTTCGCCTTGACTCATAGCCGCTATCACGGGTTACGGAGCTGTTGTTTTTCTGTAAGACGTGGGAGAGACAGACAGAGGGAGAGTGGGAGGACAGCACCACTGCCCTGCACCGGCCCCGTCTGAACCCCGTGACCTCGGCCAATCCATGCACCGCGTGTGCACAAGAGAGCGATCTCGAGCCCCCGCTCTGTGGGGGGAGGGAGGAGCCGCTGTAGCCCATTGCCACGGTTACGGCCCCCCCAGACTCCAGCCGCTCACTGTCACATGCTGTTTGTATTGGTGATGTGAAGATTGTTCGCACTGCCATCTGAGAAAGACATACCAGCACCGTTGGGATGAGGGAGCGATACTGATTATCCCAGCGTGGAAGCAGCAGGTGCTCTCCTCACACAACCAGCATAATGTGTGATTAATGCCCATTAAAGCCCATGTGGTTTTGCTTGGTTCCAGCCCAAATCCTGTTCCCAGAAGGTGATGATGGCAAAGTGGCAGCGCTGCTCTGTGTACAGTGTGCACCTGCTGTACAGTATGAGTGCTGATTGTTTGCTGGGCTCGGCCGCCCAAGCGGCTGTTTATAAATAACCGCAATAGAAAATCTCTGGAAACAAACCTGTTTTTGAGGGCAGGCGCAATAATCCAATGGCAAACACAGCACTTTGTTTGTATGAATTTTTCAGAGGGTAGCTAAGAGAGAAGCACACAATCTCATTTCCTTGTATTTGTCCCTTCTGGGAAAAAACAAGTCCTCCCACCCCCCCGAAGTGCACTGGTCACATGACCCAGCACGAAAGACGTCAAGCGCAGCGCCAGCTGTTGTGGATGCTCTTCCTCACTGGTTTTGTCAAAAAAACCACAATGACAGTGCAGAGATCCAAGGCACACTGCGGCATGCTTTCACAACCCTTCTGCCTTTGCACAATGCTCTATCCAGTTCCTTCGAGGTCCACGTCTAGGTTGGGTCTCAAAAGATCGCTAACCAGTGTTTTAAAAGGTGTGTAAGAAGAAGTCTGTCTCCCCTTTTGTTCTGAAGCGTATATTGAATGTAATATTAGGATAATTCAAATAAAATATGGCAGTCCCAAGTCAGGAAATCCACTCAGGCGATTTCCCGTACTTGTGAAGGGTAACACGACTCTCGACCTCAGCTGTCATGGGAGCAGTCACCGCTGAACAATAAAAAAGCTTGATTCTGATGTCATGACCGCAACTATTCCTGAATTCCTCTCTGATTTACTCATCTGTCGGCACTGGTGTTTCCATTAGACTGCTCTCTCCCAAACAGAAGTGTGCGTGTGTGCATGCGTGTGCGTGTGTGTGTGTCCATGTGTGTGTATGTGTGTGTGTCACCACTGCCCCTAATAAAACAATATGGGCGTGGGTGAGTATGTTTGTGGGTGTATTTGGGGGGGGGGGGGGGGGGGGGGGGGGGGGGGGGGGGGGGGGGGGGGGGGGGGGGGGGGGTTATGGACACAAGAGCCAGTGCAGCTGGAATGAGAGAAGAACAACGGAGTTCTCTGATGTGTATGTTTGTCACCCAGACATGTGACAGTACAGTACACGGCTTTTGCTCTGGATCATTTATAGGAAACTGCTCAGCCCTTTCCCCCTCCTATTGATTGCATCATTTTTCAAAATGTGCTATTCAGTTTCCTTCCATAAATTTTTTAAGTCTCCCCATTAAATGTAAGGTAATTGCATTGTCTTTATATACCGCCCGGAGCCACGGGCCTAATTAAAGCAAAGGCGCAAAAAAAAAAAAAAAAAAGCGATGAGTTTAGGCGTATTTATTAAGTAGACTCGTATTAATTATGTAAGACTTTTGAAATGAGAAATATCAAGAAGGAGATGTTCCGGTTCCTTGGAGCCGAGGCTCTCGAGGCGGTTGTAGTCAGTGGGGCTCAGACAGAGGATGGCACAGTGGTGTCTTTGTTTCAAAGCCACCAATTTATATGCAGGGGTTACAATGGGCTGCTCCTTTTCTCCCCTTGCAGTGAAAAAGCTGTGCTGCTGACATGTTAACCTGTGGCTGCTGGCTGTGATCTGCGTCAGGGCTGTGTGAAGGAGCGGGGCACCTTGTTTCCTGCCGCCCGCATCCTTTGCGGGCCCTTAATTGGCCCCCGCCTTTGTGCCGTCTGATTTGCGTACTGGCAGGCTGGCCGGGTCGGAGCCCGGTGAACATGTGCGGCACAGAGCTAAGTGGCGCTCGGAGCCGAGAGGGGCCCGCCCCGCCCCGCCCGGGCCGCTGAGGTGTCAAGCCGGAGCAGGTGCGCCTGACAGGGCAGTCGTCTGTTCCCATGGTTTCCGCCCTGGTGCGGGCGGGTGATCGCCCCCGCGACAGGCCCGCTGCCCCGAGGGCCTCTTACGGTGTGATACATTTAGCTTCCTAATGCCACTTCAAATGATCTCGCTAACTTTCCTTTATTACCCGCCATGAAATTTTCATCACCTGAATAATGTGGTGGAAGTGGAGGAGCAGGTCACGTTGCCTCTGTGGACAGGTCAAGTCCAAAAAGCAGCACTGATCCACGCATACATTACCGTTAGTCCAGTATTACTGTAAACATCCTTTGTGTTGTCATGGCAATACTTGTGCAATGTGGTGGAATTTCCAGTCAGAGCACGGTTCCATTTCTTACGTGCAAATCTTGCACTGCTCTGAACGAAACAATTGAGCTTTCCTACGGTAACAAGGTTGAAAAGTGTTCTAAAAAGTGTTTAGCTGTTACGTAACATTGTCTTTGTGGTGCATCCATGTGATACTGTACATGAAATTCTGGGCAGTCTCTATAAGAACATGAGAGATTTTCTCTTCCACAGGATTTTGCATTTCTCAGTAAAATACTACTATGGGACAGAATACATAATTTACTGAGAAGTACTGTTCTGTATATGGTATGAAATAATAATTCTTGCTATAATCTTCTTAAGAGAACGAGCACAGTAAATATGGTGCTAGACATGATATAATACGCATAGTGAAAGCATATAAATTATTGTCACTCTCATACAGTGTAAGCATCCACCAGAAATGTAATGCAATTACCTAAAGTAAAGTGGTAATAGTGATTTATTGCCTATAAGCAGATCAGCAGAAAGCTGATTAATGCAAACCAAGCAAATTCATATGCCATTTTGAATGATTTATAACTTGATTTTTTCCTTGTCTATGGTATGAACATTCATTCTGACACATTCGAGCAGTTCCATTGTTTAGAATCTCCAGCAGTGACCAGCAAAGTGTTGAGCATTATTCGTTAAGGACAGAGCTGCCATCAACAAGCTTAGTCACGACGTGATTTCAGGCTAACAATAGCTCCCATCTCCAGGAGCAAAGCTGCATTCACCCGCAAAGAGTCAAATGTTCATATTGCATGCACAAACTGCCCTTAGAGCAAACTGTCCTTACCTTGGTGTCAAAATAAAGAAGGTTGCTCTGCCACAAAATCCATCGTTTTCCATGTCTTTTCTGATTGTGGTTGATTTGGACCACTTATGATTTTGTCACAACTGTAAATTTATAATACATCAGTTTTTCTGGTGGTAGATCGCACAATTCACCATAAGGTGATTCATTATTTTGCTTCACATAAAGAATAAGAGTGACATTAGTCTGCCAGGTGATGGTGCCTTAAATATGCACTGCTATGTTTTTTTGAGCATTAAGGTGCCATGTGTCATCATGGGTTGCATGCCATTTACAGTAGCCTTAGGGGGATAACAGGGGTCAGTCATCCTCTGGATGAAATGTGAAAAAAACAATGTGTCAGTGCAGTGATGGGGACACTGTGTTGTAGGAAACTTTTGGATACTGTAAAGGCTGACTTTCACTGCTGAAGGTCCCATGGCACTGATGACAAAGGGGGGGGGGGTTCCCCTGTCCAAATTCCAAATCAGGCTCTATAAAGATCTAGCAATCGTATCATCCCCCACTTAAGTTGGCTGAATAAATCCCTCTCCACCTCAGCTGATTTGTGGTCAGCAAAATGGCAGTCATGCGTCACCCATTTGGGTGCCACAGATTAGTGGATTTTGATGTTTATCTTACAGTGCAAGGTGCTATGAGAACCATGAAAGAGGCTCTACAAATTCAATTTATTTGGATAACTATTAGTGTGGATATGGTGGTCATAAAGAGGACCAAAGTGGACTAAGGTTATTTGAGGGCTTTCTTTGACTTAATGGGTTCCTGTGACCATTTCTATCTTTTGAGCTATATTGCTGAGTGATGCAACTCCATGAAAATGCCTTTGTTTTGTGGATTAGTCTGCTTCCTCTGTGGGTTGAAGTGTTGTTTGTGGTGTTCCTGACCCCAGTGTTTGAGGAAAACAGGTTAATTTGCTTCTAGCTTTGCTGTGTACCTAACTATAGTGTTTTAGGCAAATGGCTTAGTTTGATTCCTCTTATGCTGTTCCTGACACCAGTGTTTTAGGTGAGTGGGTTAGTTTGATTCCTCTTTCGTGGTGTTTCTAACCCCCATGTTTTAGGCAAATGGGTTAGTTTGATCCCTCTTTAACACTGTTCCTGACCCTAGTGTTTCGTGAGAGTGGGTTACTGTGCTTCGTATGTGAGGTTCATGGCTGATTGCTGCGTTCCCGGCTCCAGTGTTCCAGACAGGGAGCGTACTTGTGCTAGGAGAGATGAGACACATGAACAGGCACTCCTTATGTAAGGTATCCTCAGCACCACTTCACTGTGCATTGAGCGTCTGTGTGCCCGCAGCCCCCCTTCCTCACACAGCAGCACCTGTCATCGGGTGGAAATTTGCTAGCGAACTCCACATGAAGTGGACTATCTTTATACTTTCTGAAAGTATTGAAATGGCACGGATGAATCATTTATCAAGTGGAGTCTAAGTGGTTTGTATCTGAGCACGTCCGAGAAGAATTTTTATGAAGATGTACCATTTGTACTATTTGCAGATTTTTTTTTCATATTATGAATATGTTTTCACTTCCCTGCCCTCCGATATATTGTCAAAGTAAAAAAAAATCACAAATTGTTAAAATTGATTAATGTTGTTATCCGTCATGCCGCTGACTTTAATCAGGACAAATGATCTTTCCCGTTCCAGAACCACAATGAAATATTTTCACATATATGGCAGTATCTGTGGACCAAGGCCAAATCGTGGTGATCGAAATGGCATCTTCGCAGGCAGGGAGTGGAGAGTCTCTGCGGTGGCAAGGAGTGGGCCCTGCTGCCTTTCAGTAGCCCGAGGCCCGTGGGTTTCTGCTAATTTAATTTCTCTGAATTGTCACTGTGGAGAGATTATGAATTGCCCCTAGTTAGTCATCGGAACTTTCTGGGAATGATTAAAGAAATCTTTGCAAGATTATCAGCCGACCTAATTATAATTAGGTCTTGTCCTTTTGCAGGGTGATAAGGTTTGTATAATTTGTCAAATGCTGTCATCAGAAAGGAGAACATCCATCTGACCCTCCGCTGGGGGCGTGGAAGACGGAGAGCACCTGCACTGAATCCGAGAGCTGCTGTTTTCCAACAGATCGCCTGAAGGCCTGTCTCCAAGGAGAAATTTGCCCCTGTTTAGCCAGTTATTCCAAAAACTTGAGGTGTCATAGATAGCAAGGCGCTTTATTAGTGTCAGCAATGCCAAAGAGGTCGGTTGCAAATCAACGTACGCCTACGCAAAGACCTCAGAAAGCGGCAAGGCAGCTCTCCCGCTGAGGCAGGAGGCCAAATTTGACAGTCCGGGGAAACATCGCATGCCTCGCGCGTCACTGCTGTAGATTGTATTTAGGAGAAAAGGTCAGCGGATGAGTTGTTTTGAGTTGTGGTTTTTGGTGGCAGCCTGTGGCTTTGCATCAGTCTCAGAGATTGCATTATGTAACGCTGTCATTTTCGACTGATGTTGCGCTGATCGTGGCCTGGGCGTTCTTTCTGGAAATGTGCTGTTAAATGACCTTTCCAGAACCAGATTGCTCTTGCACAGGGGCCACTGTCTTGACAGATGTTGTTTCTCCAGGTCTGTCTGACATCATAGGTTGAGTTGCTCTCAAGCAGCACTTGAAAAAAACAACAATGTTAATCAATGAAGAGCCTGTGAGTTGCACTCCGTTCAAATTTTTTTTTCTTTCTCTTGAATCATTCTTCCCCTTTTGTCTTCCTTGTAGTGGTCTGCATTGTCTCTAAGGCCTGGCCAGGGAGATTCTCTGATCCCTAATCGGCTCGCCAGCCTGACCTGGTACGCTGCAGACGGGTGGAGGAAGTCCACAGACGACACCGGACGTGTCACCAAACTCCCAGAAGAGCTGTTCCTGGCAGGCTGTGCTGGTGAGTCCATACAGACAGGTTAGACCTCCAGGGCGCACAGGGGTACCTGTGGCTTTAAACAACTCTTCAAAGATCAGCTTGCCCACCCTGAATCCCAACCCCAGACATTTAGCATTCAGTTTTTATCCTGATCCAGGATAAAATCATTTGAGCTCAGTGATGGCAGATGGGTGATTAAAACTTTGGCTGATCATCTTTTGTGCTGGTTGCAGTTAACCCAAACATTGAGTGTCTTTGTGAACAGAAACCTTTCAAATGGTTTATCTCTGGTCTTATTCGTACTTCATATCTAGCACCGAGGCTCTAGTCTTTCACGACGTCCAGTCACTTTGGGAAATAGGTGGTGTGGTTGGGTGATCATTTTCTGTTGTGCTTTACCTCTCTAGGGTTACCTCACTGGACCCATTGCAAGCACTTCCACTGTTCATGTTCAAAGCCATACAGTATATTGTATAAGCGATTTTCATAACAGTGCTCAAGACTTTGTCTTTCCTCAGACATCATTGAACATGCACCAGAGGTGTCAACAACAAAGTCTTACCCCTGAATAAATCTTATGATTAAAATTCTGTATTCTGTATAACAATAGTCACTTCTAAGGGCTCCCCATTCTGTATTATACATCTAAATTAGATTCCAAGGGGACATACATACATACTAAAGTAGAATGTCCTCTGCCATGATACACGTCTTTACCTAGCACATTTTTTCTTAGCATTGAATACAAGGAATATATCCTCAAACAACCCTTAATGCGTCATTTTAAATTTCACCTTTTCACAATGAAGAGCTGAATGTTCCAAGCTGTTGGAACTTGAATGGTTCCCTCTGGAAGTGTGTGTCTACTTTTACAAATATATCCACTCTATATTTGCTTGAATGTGGGCGACATGTAAAAAACGTGCATCTCCAGAGCATACATCATTGCTGACATCTATATCTCTGCGTCAGTGACTACCCCTTCACAGTGTAAATGAATCCTTTTTATAATGTCATTCATTGCAGTGCTGGTTAGAGACCCTACTCATGTCTGTTTGCCTACCATAACCCAAGCTGTTCACCTTGGACGGTGACTAGAGTCATTTATTTGGTCTACTCCAGGAGGGAGGCAGGGGCCGATTGTGGCAGATGTTTAAACTCTTCCACTTCCAGCCCCAAGCTCATGGCCTCCAGATGGTCTCCCTCTTGTTTTGCACCTCCTTTATAGAATTTCGGCGGTTAAATACTTGGAAGTTATGAGGTGTACTGTTCCACTGGCTTTTGCCAGAACTGTACAATAACCTATCCACATAGTGATATATATATATATATATATATATATATATATATATATACACACATATAATATGTGTGTGTGTGTGTGTGTGTATATGATGGGGGGGGGGGGACTTTCAGATTGACACGTGAATACCCTTCAGGCCAGAACATGTGTTGAAGCATAATCCAAGATAGACACAGCTGAAACGCCCATAGGAAGCAGTCTTTTTCCTAAAGTTACATGGTTTTAAAAGTTAATGACTGGTCACAGATGTTATGTTTATATAAAGTTCGGGCATAGCTCATGAAGTTCTAATGTAGGTGAAAAGAAAATCAAAAAAGAAGAAGATTGTAGTGTCAATGAAATGCAGTGCTGTTAGTGGAGGCACCAGCGAGAAAGACAATTAATCAGTGCTTCTGCAGCTGCTTCCTGACGTTTCTGCAAAATGTTGTGGAAAATTTAATGAAGGCTAGCTCAGTAATGGTTTCAAGCTTACCCAGTGGAAAATATGACAGTCTTTCCATAGACAATTAAGACCAACATGAAGCCTTTTTTTTTCTTTTTTTCCCTCCATTCTCCTGCTTTTTCTCTATAGGGAGATGTGATATGTTTCTTCCAGCTCTAAATGGAAACATGTACAGTAAACAACTGCAGCTGTGGGGTGGGAAAGCTCGCAGACTGGGCATTGTTTGGGTCTTTGAAAGTCACATCCTAACTGCACCTACAGCCGTGAGTCTTATCCCTGTTAAACAGCCTCTTTTCACACTCCAGTAGCTGCGGGCCACACAGCACACGCCACTGCCGCTCTCAGGAAAACTCTGTAAATCCAACAGTCGGAGGAGTGTGCACAACGGTGCTGAAAGGTGCTTTACAGCACACCTTCCCCCTTTTCTGCAAAAAAAGCAGTTTTTGTTTGTTTCAAGGACAGTTGTCAATGGTGAGGGGGTTTCATTTTGTTGTACGTTGGTGCCAACTTCTGTTGCCATGGCGTCCCTGGTAACAGCTCCATTTGAACCTGGTTCCGCCCTGCCCTGCGTTGTGCACTGTGAGTGCAGTCTGCTGGAAGCAAGCAGGCATTTGTTTGCTTCCCTTTGTCTACCTCCTCCAGGTCACTCATTTGATTGGTAATTGTATATGAGGCTGGGGACTGTGCCTAGACTGTGAGTGTGCCAGGTGCATTCAGCATGACCTCATGTTGAGAGGAGCTAAAGTGCCGTGGCTTGTCCTTCCTCTGTTTGCCTGTTGGCCTGACACCCTGGGCAAAACTCAAACTCACATCCCACGGGTCAGGTCTTTGACAGAGGGGGGGAAAGAAAAAGAAAGAAAAAGATGGTGGGCTAGCTGTCTGGGAGATGATGTCACCTTCTGTTCCCTATCACGGCTTTCCAAAATCCACACATGGTTTAGGTCTCATTCGTCTTGGAGACAAGATGCTAGTGCCATCACGGAGGGGGCTGGTGGGGGGGTGTTTCACATGCCCCCCACTCCGCCAAACCGTGCAGCCACAAAAGCAGAGCTTCTGTGTGCATGATGTCTGTGCCTTCACCTTTCTTTGTCAGGCTCCCCAGAGAATGGTAATTTTTGAACTGTGCTGTTGTACACATCAGTTCTAAGGGGACATAAACACGTGCCCCTCTCAAACGTGCTGATATTCTCTGGATGAAAGCCAAAAGGGAATCACTGTTCTCGCAGAGTCACAGAAGAGGAATTGACAGACATGTAAATCATGAAAGGATATATAAAAAAACAAACAAGTGGGAAAACAACTCAAAGCATTGCTAGGGCAACTCTATAGCTTGGGCTCCTGACTCAGGCTTGAGCCAGTTTGTAACTCTGAGACTATACAATAAGGTCTTGTTAAATGTTCCTAGAGGGGCAGTTAACATTTAATCTATTCACTAAAGGCAGCATAAGGCATGCTATTGTCATATTTAATGTCTAATGTCACAGCTGTTCGAATTTTACCCCATTACAAAGAATTAAAACTCAAGTCATGTTCAGTTGTATGATTACAAAACTCTGCAGAAGGGAAGAATTTTCACTGGCATATGCATACCGTATCTCAAACGCATACCAAACAAGTAAGACTCTTTTCCTTCTTGCAAAGCTGTTATGTTAAGAACCTATTGTCTGCATAACAGGATGTCAAGACTTCCAAACTTTTTTGTCACGCTGCAACTTCCACCTTTAGACTCGTGGATTTTCCATTTTCCTGTACAGTCATTCCTTCATTTTCCAGCCCTCATTACGCCTTTTGTATCAGCCATCTAGCAGACACTAATGCACTTAAACAGGTGTCTCGACAGGAGACGAGGGCCACTTCGTGACCCTCTGATTGGATGAAAGGCCGTTGGCTCCTCTGTTGCTGCGCGGCTTCCATTCAGTGCACCAATATCCCACTTGGCTGACGCCAACGGGGAACAGGATGACCGTCTTGCATAAGTGGGCCTTTCATAACGCAATTCATCAGCACCATAACCCTAGATTGCATTCATGCTTTCTCCTCCCACACAAGGACTGTCACCCACACTCTTTAGCCTGTCTCGAGCTGGCTGTGGGATATGTCCCACGCATACAGTCTCGGTCCAAGACTAATATACACACATCCACACCGTTAAAAATACCTCCCTGCTCATCCACCGACTTCCGATTTATTCCAAAGACTGGGCGGAATTTTAATGCCATGTTTTTTTTTTTCAGTGCACTCAGATTCTTTAAAAGACACAGTTTGGTTTTTAAGAGTACTTATGGTTACACACTGGAAAAAAACAGCAAAACAAGGATATTTCTCCATTTCTCCCCATGTACATATTTGTATGTGTGTATGTATGCAGAGCAAGTTAATTCATTTATACCACTGGTATTGTCTCAAAATATTTGTTCTTTTTGACCCTCTATAACAGTGTATGCTTAAGAAATTCTTACATTTAATATTTATGTATCTTCAAATATTTATATATGTAGTATGTATATATAAATGTTATGGACCATGGTTATACTAATTTACCACACACAAGCATGTGTGCAGTAGGTTTGCTGGCCTGATTCCTGGGATCTACAATAATCCTTTTTTAAAACATTGAGATTGAATTCTGCACCACTACCAGTCGGTGGCAATACAGAATGAAGTCTTAGAGCCATTCAGTTGAAGCAGTAAATAAACTGTGAAACAGATTTTGCAGTAGATAGAGAGTACCCTTAAACGCTGATCTTGGATCAGTCTCAGCTTATTCACAATGTAGTGTGAGTTTGGCTCCTTTTGTGTATGCACAGACAACTGTATTTGACCTACCAGGAGTTTGATAGCAAGCTGATAGCTGAACAGATCTACCCAAAACTGTTAAGATTAAATGGCCAACAATGAAATGTACTTTAAGTAACCTTGAAGTGAGTAAGCCCTCAAGTTTATTTTATATGGACATTATTGAATTTTGAAATATGATTAGTGTGCAATTTGTTTTTACTGGTTGATCTAAGGTATGTTTATGTAACATTAGTTTATATTGCATCATCAATATCTTTTTAATATTGTAATATTAGCTTGATTACATACGTTAGGTAAAACACAATAGCAGTATATTTTATCAGCAGAATACTTTTGCATAAAAGTAAGCAGTCGAATATATATGATCATATCCATTGACTGTACAACAAGCTCATATTTCTGAAAATGTTACATTTACATTGTAACAATGAAGTAGCTATATTGACACATATCCTGAGTCTTTTTTGTGATATGACCAGTTACTAGCATTTTGGCTAGGTATTGTCTGAGTATCCAAATACATGTTAACTCTCAGAAGACTTTATGCTACAATAATCTCAAATGGAAAAAAGACATCTCTGTGTGTCTGAAAGTAAAGCTTTGTAAAAAATTAAATTAGTACACATTAACATCACTGAAACATGAATAAACAATTTAACAATTTGAATGAGTTCTTACTCCACTTTAGTTTTCTCTTGCATGAGCAGTGACCTAGCTGTGCTTTATCTGGTGATTCCTAATGAGGAGTTGCTGCACCCTTGCGCTCAAGGGGGCTGACTCGCACAGAGTCCTGGTGATACATCCACAAAACTTGCTTACAAGGACTGAAACTGCTCCTGAAACATGCCTTGTGAGCAAAAGGAGAATGTAAATGATAGTCAAAGCAAGCTAGAAAAATATCTCACTTTTTAAGAATTATTCTTCACTGAAAGGTCCTGTTAGATTTTCCAGATCTGCCAGTGTCTCATTCATCTTACAGAATTTGGACTAATGGATAATGGGCAAAGTGATATTGTGTTGCTATAATATTGTGCTGGTGTTCTACTGGCTTTATTAATGTATGGAAATAATCATTATATCCTATTGTAGGCAACTTAACTCATACCCTTGCGTTGCTACCTTATTTTCTGTCTTTCAGAAATATACAAGTACAGGTGCTTACAGTATCAAATCATTCTTGCCAAGATGGTCTCAGAACACATTGCGCAAAAATCATTCCAAAATATATTGAGTTACATTGAGTCATTCAGTTGATAAATGAGGTGTAGTCTTTGTAATTCTTGAAGGATTTGGTACTGAGTGAGTTGAGAGGAAGTTGAGTGGCTCAGATAATAAAGCTGCTTGTCTCAAGCACAGGCTGAGCCCTACATCCCAGGCTCAAAACCACGGTTGCCAACAATAACCATGAGCCTATATTTGGGGAATGTGGCTAGTTTAGGAATATTTCGTCTTGGCAGAATAGGGGTTGGGAGGTCAGCAGGGGTTCTCTCATCACTCTACTCTCAACACTCACATGGATTCATGTGGGTGTCTGTGAGTTACTCAGACAGTGTCAGGAAGATGCACCTATCCTTTGACAGCATATAATGGCATCAATAAAAATAGTCATGGTCAATGTGCTTGTGAATGAGAGGGCTGTATGTGCCTCTTTCTGCTCTCCTACATTTATTCAACAGTTATTGTTGTGGTGGTGACAAGCTTAAATGCATGAAATGCATGATTGGCAGTGACTAAAGTTAGGTAAAAAAAAGGGAAGGGGGGGAGATATTACGATTACCACTACTTTAAAATGTAAACATTCTGTTCTATAACTATAAAGATCTTGCAGTGAGGCCTTTTTCCTCGATGTGGCACACTTTCAGTCATTTTCTGACCCACTTCAGGTGAACAGAGTTTCAGTGCCAAGTCCTGTTTAAAAACACAGTACTTTATTGTAGGATACTACGGCCAGTCTATTTTCAGACGCTGTTTCATGTTTCATCCTTGCCAGTTGATAAATTCAGTTGAGGTTGTAAAATTCAGTCTCCAACACTAATGAGCTCGAAGAGCTGTAACAAGGACCTGAAACACAATTGATTGGATGGCTTCAACATAATGCTATTTTTTTGTTCCACTTTGGGTAATTGAGAGATGGTGCATGGTAGCCTAGATCGCTTGTTTGTTTTTCAGGGCCATTTAAAAAGTAATGCTCTCCCTGTAGTCAGGTAAAATTTGGTGTGTATTTCAACACCCAGTGTGTGTGTGGGTTGGGAAGGGGGGGGGGGGGTGTAGGGGCGGGGTGTGGGCGGTCAGTCAGGTACCACGAAGCTTCAGCTTTCATTGGCCGTGGATAAAATCCACTCCACTCCAAGGCAGGGCTTTGTTACCATAAACTCTGTAATTACTGAATGGAAACGATTAGCAATGCTTTCAATTATTCAAGATCCGTCCTGGAAAAGACAAGGAACTGTGCCACTTGTGTCTAAAGAAATATGAAACGGCCAGGGGACCTACATCCCAGCAGTGATGCCACCAGAAATATAGATACAAGGTGTTATTTGGTCTCTGAGAGGACCCCTCATACTGTAGTTGAACATGCCTTCACCCATGGTTTTCTGGGGGGACTGTGAATTACACCCAACTGTCTTTCTGCCCTGTTAGTGACTTTGAATGCCTCCACTAGTTTCTGCTGTATGCAGTATACACAGTTTTATGTGCAACTGATCTGTATTATAAATGCTGTACTTTATGTACAAGGTGTATGGAGGTGGATATGCTTGTGTCAATAGATCAAACTTCACAAACATATTTGTGTTAAAACAATAATCTATAAAAGTGAAGGAACTGGAAACTTTTGAAGTTGATTGAATTACCTGTATTTGTTTATGGCTGTAAACTTTGTAACTTTGGCAGGTTTAAAACAGCAAAGCAGTCGATAATAGCAGTGTTTAAGAGCATGACTCACAATATTTATAGATCATACTTTGGCAACTCTAGTTCATTTTCCACGTCTGTTTTTGTTTTATTTATCATTTGTTTTATTTCATTTTATTTTTTACAATGTGTGTGTCCCACAATGAACTTTCTGGAGAAAAAAGGCATTACCACTCATTTCGAATGAATACAGCGGACATTGCTCATATAGGGATTTGTTGTATTCCACTGTAAAATTAGTCCCAAAGGCTTAAGATTTAGCAGTATAGCATGCTAAATCCTTTTAGGATGGATGTACCACACACCATCTATTCACATACAAACAAAGTAGCAGTGCTAATCCCTTCTCCAGAATCTGACTACAGAAATGTGAAGAGCCTAATCCCTGAATTAAGTAAGAGAATGTGTTTCTATTTCAAAAAAGGGTCCTTGTGAGGGTTGCTCTTTCCTGCACATAAAGGGGAAGTGCGTCAGTGTGTAGGGGGTGCTGTGGCCCCTGGCTAAGGGCTTCCCACACACTCTCAGCTCCACAGAGGGAGAGAGAGGGAGAGAGCCGGGAGGTGGGGGGGCAAACGCCTGCAGCTCCCATCCAGAAACACGCAGGGCTCATGCTCAACAGCAAAATGCATTAATAACCATAGAGCAAGCACATCTCCACAGGAATCAATACCACCATGGAGGTGTACCCTTATGTGCGTGCGATAGTGTGCATGCGTGGGTGGGTGTGCATGTCTGCGTTTAAAACCAGGGACCATAACCAATGGGCAAAGTGACCCCGTTAGGACTGAATATTCATAGACTTTCAGGACCTTACATAATTTGGTCTGAGTCATCTGGATCTCTGAGTTTCTGCGGGTCTTATAGAATGTGCTCTGGATTCGTCTCCCTGTCAGATTTAAAGCCCTCTACTCTCTCAGTCTCTGCCATGTACATCCCACGCACACTTCCACCACGCTGCACTCGCACTCTGTCAAAAGAGTACCTCGGAATATTTTCATCCATTCTCAAAAATATGATCCACTTCAGCTTGATAAAAATAATGGCATTATATAAGTCATTCAGTACCTTTTTTCTGAGTTTTGCTCAGAGGTATCTTATGCAACATAAACCAGAGGTTCCTCCTGGCAAAGAAAAAAAATCTATGAATGGAGCCATAGCATTTTTCTTCATCTTAAACCTGCACTGAGTACATTATTTCATAATGAGGATGTGTAGTCTTTGTAAGATAAAGGCAGAGATTAACCCACTATCTTGGCAACTTTCATGTAAAGAGCTATACAAGAGACTATAATCTGCATCAATGAGAGGGAATGGCTGAGACGTATCACATTGCATTACACTTGCTTAAGCAGACGCCCTTAACTGTAGTGAGTAACTTAGAATCATTCAACATTTACACACCTGGACTTTTGGAGTAGCAATTCAGGTTGTGCGCTATGCTCAGGGGTACAACAGCAGTGCCTCACCTGGGAATCGGCAACCTTTGGGTTATGCTCCTTACCACTATGCCACACTGCTACCCAGACAGAGTTATTAATTCATGGATCCACAGGCGTCGATCAAGGGGTAAGCGGTGAGCCAGGCCACCATTAAGTGTGACGTATGAAACTGACTCCATCCCTAGCAGATTGCTCTACTTCCCTCTTTTACAGGCATTTACTTTAGTATTTTCCACACTCTGTGGCATTGTTTGACCTTTTTGTCACAATGCAAGGAAAGGACCCGAATCGGATGATTTAAATGAACGACACATGATTAAGTCCAGATCGCAGAGTGTTGTAATATTGTAAATGTACTGTTTTAAATGCTTTCCTTTTTCCCCAGTTTTATCACCCTGTTTAGTGAAGTTTCTAATTCTTCAGGACATTTTGTATCCCTTGAAAGCCTGAAAATCTGCAATATGGACCTGAAATTCAGAGTGGACCTGAAATTCAGAGTGTCCTGGAAATCCCAAAAAGTTACCTCTGTAGTTTGTAGATATTAAGCAGGGAGATGTTGACATACTTTTGGACTGGGTCGTATTTTTTTCGGTTCAGATGTTTTCCCATTTTTGCTGTAAATTCCAGGTCTAAGGTGCGGCTTTCAGTCTTTCGTCGGATAAGGCAGGCCTTGTTGGATAAGCGAAGTTAATGAATGAGGGGGTATATTTGTAAAATGATTCCCCACAGAGTAGAGTTAGCCAGAAAAAACACATTATCTTGAAGGGAATCTCATAAAAGCACGACTTCATAGAAGAAAGCGTATTCTTTTTTTTTGAGTGGCAATTCCAACTCTCATACCTCTGGGCTCCCACAATGGTCATGTCTAGACTTTGTCCATCCCAGTTGGACATTAAACCTGCAAACTCACAATCCAGAGATCTCTCTAATCGCAATGCCAAATAGGCACTTCTCAGAATAAGTGGGATGTTAACGGACCGCACTGAGCCCTTCAACCAAGAAGAAAAGGAGTGGACCTATGTGGAGCACAAGAAAAAACATGGTCTGAGAAGATGCAGTTTTTCTCTTGTCTCTAGTACACATTTCATTTCCACAATGTAATGTGCGTGTTCCTTCTTAACGGTGAATTCAAAGCTTTGTGTACAATGTATTTTTCACAACAATGGCATTACCTTGAGGCAATAATTTGTTTTCTTAACATAAAGAAAGCAAACAAAAGTGTGTACTATACAGTGTTATACACAAAAATCTTATTTTGCATTTTAAATAGTGGTGATAATATCTATACATCATTTAGATATAAGTGATTTCAATATACTGTATGACTCTAGTGTTCTATGTTTTAAGTACCATTGTGTAGATGTGTGTTCTACTCTTATGTCTGAAGACAACATTGATCTACATGTTTCATAAGAAATAAGTAGATATTTGTAAATTATAAGGCTTACTCTATGTTTGATAGTTTCTCCCCTCTATAACTGAACTCCCATATACTCAGCACTATGTAGTGAACCCTCTGGCCCCAGTAGACATATCTTAGGCTATCGTGGTGTTTCAGCATGTACATTTTTGTGCAAGGGATGGCAAAATACAATAACAAAAATGAACCAAAAGTTAATGTTTCAGGTGCTAAAAATACCAGTGGTTTTCTTTGGGGCTATTTATAGTGGTAACTCTGCCTTCCAGACAGCAGTGTCACATTATTTCCTTGCTTGTGCCAAGTCAGTGCGGGCAGTGAGGTTCTGCTGGGGGTTTCGCAATCTTAAAATCTGAAATCAGAAAAAAAACAGTACACAGGCCTCCTTTGAGCAGATATAAAATGTATGTATTATGCCTTCTTATTTGTGCATGTGGCGCATAAACGTTTAACCATGTAAAATGAGCCATAGATACAGGTTTATTTTTATGTATTCCACCACGTGTCTGTAGTATATTTTAGAACAGCGAGATGAGAAAAGAGGCACAATGAAGGAAAAATGCCAGCGGTCGCTTCGCAGCTTACTCTTTTGAGTCTTATCTGGCCACCCACGCTCAGGGCATACGGCGCTGAACGTCACTCGCATTTCACAGGCTATTTTTACACCTTTTGTGTCTTTTGAGGAACTGAGTGGGCACGGTGGTGGCTGATGATGACTCACGACTTGGGAAGAGTTTTTGCACCCACCACAATCAAAAACTTCACTCTGAGAAAAAAGAGAAACATCTTCGGCTGACCTGACTCTGGCATTGAATCTTATTCTGTATATGTAACTGTGCCTGTTAACATTTTTTAAATCAGAAATATACTAGCTACTAGCTGATAGGCAACTAAACTGACAATCAGTTTATCGGTAGCTCAGTGCAATTAACAACTGAAGTGCTTTATGCGTCTTTATGCATCAATAAATCTTGATTATTTGTTTTTTTTTTCTTGAAGGAAAAAAACCCAAAAGGCTTGAGAAGAATCTACATACAGCCAACCAGATTGCATTTCTGAAAGAAGTAAGTACTTTTGTTAAAGACATTTACTGTATATGTGATTTAAGCATACTCTCTGTCATTTTTCACAACTTTTATTCCAAAGCTGTTATTTCTCTCACTTTAAAATGACAAAAAACAGTCACCTTCACACATTAATTTCTATTTGTTCTTTTGTCTTCTCTTTCATATAACCCTAGGAGCATCATACAGTTGCAGAATTGGACAAAACGTCTGAATGAACGGGCATCTATAGACAGGGCTACCTTACACTTGTAAATATAAAAACATTGAGAGACAAAGTAAAGTTTACATATTCAGACCATAATATTTAAAAAGTAAGTGGTCTGATGCCCACAAAAGAGGGTTTGAGCAATACAAAACAAGTGACACAGTCCAAAAAAAGTCAAAATGGACAGACCTGGTGTTTAAGGCCTGCCCAGGTGGACAAGCATATGGCATGTCTGCTAACTCTAGAGCAATTTAACAAACTTCACCTTTGATAATCCTAGTAGAAGATAAGAGGAAAATGGAGCCGCTTGACTCTGCTGCTGCTGCTGGACAGAAATGCACCAAGGAGCCTCGAGAGAAGAACCCACTACAAAGGAAGTGGGTCTCGGAGCCCACAGCTGGCACAAAAAGAAGCACTTTCGCTGACCCAGCAGGGAAACGGCACTCTCACCGTGAAGGGATGCAAAGCGGCGGTGGTAGCATTTCTGGCTCAGCACAAAAGTACAGCTCTGGAAAGCTGCTATCAACTCCCATTGGTCAGTCATCCCAGGAGAACCAATACACACAGCTATTCCCCAGCACTTACTCCTACCAGTTACCACCCTCATTTCCACAGCAGCCGATGCAGGAGAGGTTCCTGGCGGGAGCAAAGCCACAGCCTGGCCTTGAGGCTCACGCCTGGCCTTTCGCTAGCCAGTTGCCGTCATTTACCTCGGACGACGTGTTCCCCGTGCATCCCCGTGGCCACGGGGCAGTCTTCCCTCGCAGGAAGTCCCCCAGTTTACCCGCTTCTTTCAGCCAATATTCCCAGTCCGGGATCGAACCGCCGGAGGAGGGGCACAAAAAGGAGCAGAAACCCAAGAAGCCCGGGAAGTACATCTGCCACTACTGTGGCAGGGCCTGCGCTAAACCCAGCGTGCTGAAGAAGCACATCCGCTCTCACACCGGTGAACGCCCCTATCCTTGCGTGCCCTGCGGGTTTTCCTTTAAAACCAAGAGCAATTTGTACAAACACAGAAAATCTCATGCCCATGCCATCAAAGCAGGACTGGTCCCATTTTCGGAGCTGGCAGGCGCCCGTGTTGACTTGGATCAGGCGTCCTCAGTGGGAGAGGCAGAGGTACACTCGGATGGTGAGCAAAGCACGGACACCGACGAGGAGTCAGCAGAGGCCTCCATGTTCCTGGACAAGAACAGCCCCATCCCCCAGATATCCTTTGAATCTGACAAAAGCACAATGGAGAAGGGTGGTGAACCAGCCTACGCTGATGCGGCTGAGGAGCTAGCCATAGCCCCCATGAAAGTGCCTATCTTGATTGTCCCCAAGCAGGCAGTTCCCTCAGCAGCAATGGAGTGTCCCCAGTTCACGGAAATCGAAGCACCTCCCATCAGCTCTCAAGTGGGCCGGATGGACGAATCTCACACTATCAAGCAGAGGCTCGCCCTGAGGCTCACTGAGAAAAAGGGGCAGGACTCTGAGCAGTCTCTGAACCTCCTCAGCCCCCACAGCAAGGGCAGCACAGACTCGGGTTACTTCTCTCGCTCAGAGAGCGCTGAGCAGCAGATCAGTCCACCGAATACAAACGCAAAGTCCTATGAGGAAATCATGTTCGGAAGGACCTGGTATTACAGGCCAAACTCCAGGGGCAGGCAATCCATGACGGTCGGGATGGCAGCTGTGGCTGGCCAAGACACTAATATAATGGACTTGAAAGATAAATCTGGTGCCATGCTTGAAGTAGGCATGGGCAAGATTGCTGAGGATCACATGTCCCATCTCTTCTCAAAAGATGAAAACAACCCAGCTAAACTAAATGCTAATGTATTATTCAGAGGTGACAGTGCAGAATCTCAAATGGTAACAGGCGGTGACTCCAAACAGTATCCATCCGTCTCTTGCCAAAGCAACACGGGTCTCCTTGAGGCTCCATCTGATTCGGGGCCACTTATAAGGAGCAACTCAATGCCAACATCCTCCCCGACAAATCTCAATGTCCCACAGGGTCTAAGAGTGAGTCACTCCTTTGATGAGATGATGACCCCTGATGACGTATTTTACCCTGGTTCAGCAGGTCTGAGGAGGCTTCGGAGACAGGCTGCTTTTGAACACTCAGCACATGAAGGGCATGCAGAATCTGACAACTATGGAAACATCTCCAAGAGTAACTTCCCAGCTTCTGGAACAATAAAACTTGGGGAACGTGGACCCCTGATACCAGAATTGAAAGGATCTGGGCCAGATCTGTCATGTCCCGATGTGCGTGTAACATACAGTACATATGGTACTAAAGTAGGAATGACAGAAACTGCCACAAGGAAGCGCAGAAAGGAAAAGAGTGTTGGGGATGAAGAGGATAGTCCTAGTCTGTGTGGTAGTGACCACAGTGGCTCTGTTGAAATGCTTGTTTCTCCTGGAGATTATGATTCAAAACAACCAGGTCAAGAAACTGCAAGGGCTACTCCCACTGGTAAAGGACACTTGTACAGTGTCCACAGCCAATCAGAAAGCTTTGATGCAGGTGCTAGCATGTCTTCAGAAGACGTGGTGCTCATGCCTGAATCTGACAGAAAGACTGCTGGAAATGTAATCTCTGTAATCCAGCACACAAACTCTTTAAGTAGACCCAGCTCTTTTGAAAAGTCAGAATCAATTGAGCACCCATGTTACCAGCAAGACAGACTCCCTAGTCAATATTCTGAACAGTCAGATACAGAACACAATGAGGAGGTGCAGAGCCCAGACTCTCTTCTGAGGTCTGAAAGCATGGAGCAGCAACAGAGTGACACTGAAGTGGGTGCCCTCTCATCCAGTCAGCAGTATCATGTGCCCCACAAACTGGTGCGTCAACCTAACATCCAAGTGCCTGAAATCAGAGTGACTGAAGAGCCAGACAAACCAGAAAAAGAACCCGAGGTACAAATTAAAGAACCAGAGAAACATGTGGAGGAGTTCCAGTGGCCGCAGAGAAGTGAAACCTTGTCTCAGCTTCCTGCAGAGAAACTGCCTCCAAAAAAGAAACGCTTGCGTCTGGCTGAAATGGAGCATTCCTCTGGGGAATCGAGCTTTGAATCAACGTGCACCAGCCTCTCCAGGAGCCCCAGTCAAGAGAGTAATCTGTCTCACAGCTCAAGTTTCTCCATGTCCTTTGACAGGGAAGAAAGCATAAAGTCGGTCTCTCCGACCAAGCAGGATGACTTTGGAAAGCAGTCTGAATTCTTAACGGTGCCAGGCAGTGGACACTCCCTCTCTATACCAAACCAACACCAACACCAGATGCGACGTTCCTCTTCAGAGCAGGCACCCTGCACGTTGCCCACAGAGGTTCCAGAGGTCCGCAGTAAGTCCTTTGACTATGGAAGTCTTTCATCCACATCCAGGCAGGGAGAAATCTATGCCAGCGCCTCAGCCATGAAGGAACGAAGACGGGGTTTCCTGGTACGACAAGCATCCTTGAGTGTCTACCCAGAAACTGTGGTGCAAGAGCAGGGCCTGGAAATGAATGTTAAGCAAGAACACTCAGAACACATACAAAGCGGCCTCCATCTGTCACATCCTGCTTGGCACACCACTCCTTCATCTTTGGTTGGTTCAGCTCAAGGAACAACACCTAACGAAGTAGTGAGATCCAAGAGGGGGATGCAACCTAGCCATCATCATCCATTACAATCTAGCATCAGTGAGGATAGCCAGCAAGAGGGCCTCCCGCCCATCCAGAAGACATCTCACCTGCCTGCCCAACAGCCTTCAGAGAGCGAGCGTCCACATGAACCTCTCAGCCAAGAAATAATGCAGTATTCTTCACTTCACAGCAGCTTGGTGCAACCTCCCTTCCTGCCATTTCAGACAGGACTGTTCTGGCATCCTGACCCAGCACAGAGACACAAACAGCACCTTGCTTTCCAGACACATCAGTTACAAAAAATGCATATCAGGCAGCCTATTTCCCAGCCAGCTCACCAAAAGTCACTTCAGCTGCAACAGATTCAGGAGCAAAGTGATGGACAAACTGATGGTGCAAGTAATCAGACCTACCAATATACCCCTCGACTTCCCTCCCAGCATTTTAGCCATATCCCATTGAAAGCATTTTCTACAAGCTCAGTGCTTTTGCAGCAAGTTCAGCCAATCTTTGCCACTCAGAATGCTGGTTCACAACCTGGTATGCTAGTTCCTGTTAGGATTCAGACTCATGTGCCATCTTACGGAAGTGTTATGTACACAAGCGTTTCACAGATCATTGCTTCTCATGCCCAGAGCACATCTTCTGCAAAGGTCATATGCACAGACAGTACTTCTCAAGGCTTACTCACAAGCACTAGTAAGCATGGAGCAGGGTTTAATTTATCACAGATATTGGGTCACCCTGCAGGACTCTTGCGCTATCCACTCTGGAAGATGCCAGAGCCCCTGTCGGGGAGACTCAATACAGGGATCCCCTTTTCCTTGACCTCTGGAACCATCTCCACCACCGATGCTTCTTCAAATATTGGTGGGAGCAAGCGTATGCTGTCACCGGCTAGTAGTCTGGAGCTCTTCATTGAGACTAAACAACAAAAACGGGTCAAGGAGGAAAAAATGTATGGTCAGATTGTGAAGGAACTGAGTGCTGTTGAACTGAGCAACTCAAGTGTGTCAAAAGACAGTGGCACGTCGCCAAAGCCAGACCTTCAGAAAACCGAGGGCTCAGTTGACTACCAAGAGGGCATGTCATCTCCACCCCTGCTTGATTTTCCCTCATCGAAGACACCTCTGCGCACTTCTGCACCTCATTTGCAAGAGATACCGCCAACCGAGAGCTTCACTCCACCTTTACAGATAGTGACAGACACCCGAGATGGGGCTGAGTCCCCCGAGGAGCTGGATGTAGATGAATCCACCCCCGAAGCCAGCTCAAGCCCGCAGTCCATGCTGTCCACAAGTGATACTCAAGAGGAGATCAAGCAGACAGCGGGCAGCAAGATACCGGTGAACATGTTGGTACAGCTTGCCGCCAATCAAGGAGGAGGCATCGTGGGGAGCACCCTTCTGCTCACAGATCTAGCCGATGTTCAACAGTTCTTTCAGTTCCCCAGTCTTCGCACGACGACGAGTGTCAGCTGGTGCTTCCTGAATTACACCAAGCCAAACTTTGCCCAAACTACCCCTCTAACCTCTGTTTATGGCTCATGGTCTGTCAGTTCTTATAACCCCAACCCACCCAGCCTGAATACCAAGACAACTCTAGCACTGCTCCGCTCAAAGCAGAGGAAGAACACAGAAACCTACACAATGGCTCCCATGTGTCAGCCTGGGACTGGCAAAGTTGTATCATCACTCTCTTGGAAACAGAAGTTTGATCAGGTAACACAATTTAAGCTTTCACCCATTGTTTGTGTTCATGCCTTACATATGTATCACATGTATACCTATCAAGAATCTTACTCCAAGATAAGCATAAAATAAAAAAAATTACAGATGATAGCGTTATGAAGTATTTCATGAGGAAATAAGATAACACCATGCAGACAAGACAGAAAAGAAATGTCCAGGTGAAGGAGTGAAGGTGTTTTTCAACAGACAAATTCATGTGTATCAAATGACTTTAGCCAAAGTAACCAAAGTGAACCCTTTGTGAGAAAAGAAAGAAAATTGGAGAAAACAATATGACTTGTGTAAATAATGTGTTATGTTTGCTGTTGTACAGAATATCATTGGATCCCAAAGGAAGTAACAGTTAAACAAATAAAAGAATAATATATTTAGAAAGGCTCAGTGATCCACTTAAGAAAAAAATACTTGACTTTAATATAAAAAATATCAAAATGTATTTAGTTAGGAAATCTTATAGTTTGTAGTTTTTAAATGACCTTCTAAAGGTTTTTTAATGACCTTATGTGGCGTATTCATTCTAAGTGTTGTCATTCTCAGATGAAGCCAGAGCTCATGCAGCTAGATGTGAGCAAATTCGAGAAGAAAATGAAGGGAATCGGTTCAAGGGACAGAGTGAAGGAGGATCACGGTGAAAAAGAGGTGTCTTCAAAGCAGACTGAGCCGACGCGCATCAAAATATTTGAAGGAGGGTGAGTGAAGATGCTGCCCCGCACATCTGACATAAACCATTGAAATTTAATTTGAAGCTTTTTGATATAAGTGTGCGGCACCTACTTGAGTTATCCAATTAAATGTTAATGTTGTTGTGATTTAAGTGTGAATTAGTGGTTTTGTGCTGAGAAATGGAATGCATTGAAATATAATTCTACTCTCCACAGAGCAAATAATTTTTAATTTGATGCCTTGTGTCTGAATTATTTTTGAGTGTTGTGCTTTTATAAGAATGTGAAAAAAAAATCATTGTGGTTACGTGAATTCACAAATTGCTTGGTTTTATAATGACCGCCCAATGTTATTTGCAGTTGTGGGCGTTGTGGGGATTAAAATGTCGTCCACTGTTTGTCTGATTTACTATACATTTTCAAATATATTTGACCAGTAGTGGCAAAAAAAGGTTATAGGCATATTTCTCAAGTAGATATAGAGCAAAGCCTGATTATGTAAGTCCCAGAAGGTTTTTGTTGTTGCATGGGCAATCCTGTTGGTATAATGCATGTCTTTCCCTAATAATAAAGATTAAAAAAAAATCTAATACTGTACATGACCTTTTCTACGTTACAGCTGGCATCTTGAATATCAGATGAAGAGCAGCTAAGCCTTTGAAAGCTTACAGAGTTGATCTAATTTAGTTTAGGGATCCTTTTTTTAATTTTTAAGCTTCCCAGAATTTGAATGTTCAGCACTATGTGGAAATCATTCAAGACAGTCACCTAACTGACATAATTGGCATTAGTCTGTACAGTGAAAAAAAATAAAAAATAAATAAATAAAACCATAAATGGACACAGCTGTAAAAATTCTTTGGTCCAATGCATAGTTGAATTTGGCACAGGAATGATTTTCTAAGCAGTAAAAGCCTGATACCCATAATCACTTAAAGGAACGTGGCCTGTTTGATTTACTTCAGATTGGATGACATTAAACATGCTCCTATACACCCTATACCTTAGCATGCTAAAAAGGCTGGGCTTGTTTTCTTTGCAGGTACAAATCCAATGAAGACTATGTTTATGTGAGGGGCCGGGGGAGAGGGAAGTACATCTGTGAGGAGTGTGGAATACGCTGTAAGAAGCCCAGCATGCTGAAGAAACATATCCGCACACACACGGACGTCAGGCCATATGTCTGCAAGTTCTGCAATTTCGCTTTTAAAACTAAAGGTGGGTCTCTCTTTCTGGCAAAGCAACATGTATGCATTTCCTTTCAAAAGGGAAGATAACAATAGTAATAATCTTGATTGTTTAAAAGAGGACAATAACACCAATTAAGCATTTGGATTAAAGAGGAAATAAAGACATTTGTCTGCATCACTGAAATGGTAGCACATACTGGCTTCTGTGGAGCACTGATGAATTCAACAGCCAGATCTTTCATGTCCAGCTCCCAAAAGAGGTCTTTGATTCTCCTCCACTGCTGTGGTTTCAGGAAACCTGACAAAACACATGAAGTCAAAAGCCCACATGAAGAAGTGCTTGGAGCTTGGAGTGTCAGTGACATCTGTGGACGACGCGGAGGCAGAGGAAGCCGGTATGAATCAGACTCTGGGCAAATTGGACACATTAGGAGCCAATGTGTGATAAACACTGGGCTCTGCAAGTTTCACTGCTGCGGTTCTTGCGGGACAATTAGTGTAATGAATTGCAGGAGTGCCTTGGGTTGCCAGGTTTATTTAAAAATTACCCAATTTAAAGATGCACAATAAAAGCCTTTCCTGGTTGGATTGCAGAGTTCTCAAATGTTATATTAGCGAAGGTGGGAAAGAAATCCAAGGACTGTTGTCATCCAACTGAAATGAACTACATTGTTGATCTATGTAATTGTAAATTGAAAAGTATTATGGCTTAATGGATATCATTTCCATGTGAAGATTAAACTCAGTGCCGTTTATTTGTCTTTTAGCACAAACATGATACTTTTGCTACATTGAGATAAAATCAGATAAAAGAACAATCCTGATTCGAATTAAACACTATCCTTTTTCACAGATAATACTGAAGAAGGACAGAGGGATTCTGGGAAGACGAGCCTGTCGGGAAGCCTGGCTGAACACCAGTTCTCCGATGCCGATGACTCAGAAGGCGGGGAAGAAGATGGCGATGATATCGACGAGGATGACGATGAGGACGACGAGTACGAGGGCGACTCGACGCCAAAGACCCGCTCCAGGAGCACGAGCCCCCAGCCCTATGGGATCCCCTCGCTGTCCGTCACCGCTGTCGCCGCCACCCAGGGTGCCTCCTCCGACCTCCTGGGCTCCGCCTCAAAGCCCCCGCTCATCAGCTACTTCTCCAGCCTCCCCAGCATCCAGATCACCCAGCTGATGGTGCCAGGCGAGAGGGCGGGCGAGGCCCAGATGGCGGAGTACCAGAGGCTCCTGCAGGGCGCGCTCGGCGAAGACTACAAGAACCGGCTGGACGTGCCCAGCTCCATGGACGAGGACTTTGGCCTGTCGCCGGAGCACAGCTCCTCGTCCTTCGACCTCTCGCCGTCACGTCTCTCCTCCCCGGGGTGCGACTCCTCTCCCCTCAGGGAACCCTCGCCCACGTCTCGCCGGTACCTCTCCCCCCGCCGGGACCTCTCGCCCCGAGGGCGTCTCTCTCCCAGGCGGGAGGCTTCCCCGCTGAGGCACATCTCCCCGAAGAGGGATGTCTCCTTTCGGAGGGACCTGTCGCCCAGGAGAGACCTCTCGCCCCGAGGGCACCTCACGTCCTTATCCCTGGGAAGGCCTGTGTCCCCTGGGAGAGACATCGCTGGCAGGAGAGAGCTGTCTCCCAGGAGCAGACACAGGGGCATGATCAGGCCAGTGTCACCCAGGCGGGGATCACATCACCACAGCGCCCCCTGGGTCCCATTCCTGCAGTCGGAAATGGTCCCACTAGGCCAAAGGAGCAGAAGCCATGCAGATATGGAGATGGTATGTACATTGCATTATACTACATTACATTCATTTAGCAGACAGATCTTATTTAGAGTGACTTCCAGCACAAAAGAACAACACCAGCATTTAGCATGTTTTCCAGGCAGGTTCTCCTGCCATCAAAGTCTGAATCACTTCCTGTATTACCCTGCTTATTATAAATATGCAATAAAAATGATTATTATATGAAGAGTTAATTCACTCACCACCTAGTACCATAAGGCAAAGAAAAACAACATCTCTTACACAAACAAGCATACCCTGCTGTTGCAACAAAAAAACCCAAAAGACATTTGATGTGTTTAATACTACTGAAAGGGACATTTCTATTTATATTCTGGCCAATTAAGAAACAGGGGGAAATGAAAGAATGCAACAGTCACATTGCACTGTAAAGGGGAGTATTTAGCGTTTTGGAACCACTTGTTTCAACTCCACCTGGCTGCTGTCCATAAAACTGTGGGGTATGAACGCAGGGGAACAATGCCCGTAATGTATGGTTGGCTCTTTGTGTGGTGCCTAATAAGTGCTCATTTGTTCTTCCAAGCCTTGTTAAACCCTGCTTTCCAAGAACCCTGGTTTAAATAAAGCAAGAAGTAGAGCCTGTTTTAGCACAGTTTACAATATGTTCACAAATCCATTTTGAAGCTCTGAGCTGGCTGTCATGTAATACATGAAAGTAGTTTATTCTGTGCCGTTAACAAATCTGTTAAAATGCATTTTAACTGTTTTTCTTAGTCTAGTAAGATGACAGTGTTTCTTGTTCAGTTTCTTCAAGCATTTTCTTTGACACAATCACATGTTTAACAAAAGGCAAAATAATCCAGTTTTGTTTTTCTATATGAGAGAACCATATAGAAATTTGTATATTTAATTAATTTCCCAAAAGTCAATTTAAGTCAGGAATACCTATATAGCTCATAAAATTGCTCCTAAAAAGGCATGAAAGGCATCTAAGAGTACAGTGCTACTTTATTTTTCAATCTGTTGTAATATATCATATAGATTTTCCGTACCTGTGTTGAAAGATCATTAAGCATTCAAGTAAAGCATACCCTGCATCAGATATCAATGCACTTACAGGGGAGATCACTTATTTACCTGTTCAGTGATCACGTTGTTACTCCTGACAGTCCATGTGCATGACCTAGACTCTTAGCAAAAAGTGCGGTGGTCACAAATTCTCTCCTTTTTGTTGGTTGTAGGAACAGAGGAAGAGTTCCCTGGAGGGCACCTCACACCTGCCAGGAGAGAGCCACAGCAGCCAGGAGCCCTCGAACTCCCACCAGGGTCTCTTCAGCCACCTCCCCCTCCACTCGCAGGTGCAGGTCCGTGCCCCCTTCCCCATGATCCCCATCGGAGGCATCCAGATGGTGCACTCGGTGCCGGCGTCAATGACGGGCCTGGTCCACTCCCCGCGGCTCCCGCTGCAGAAGAGCACGTCGGAGGAGTCAAGCACCAGCGAGGTGTCCTTCCATTTCCAGGAGGGCGGCGCCAGAGGGCTGGAAGACTCATCCCGGCTGCAGGAAAGGCTGGCGTGCTCCCAGGGGGGTTTGCTGGCCCGCTCACCTGGCCCGCCCGGCCCGCCAGCCCAGAAGCCCCCGGAGGATGACGCAGACATCACGGACACAGACAGCAAACAGGAGGAGAGCATTCAGACTTGCACGAAAGCTATTGCCTCCCTCCGGATCGCCGGAGAAGAACCGCTGGAGAAGCCTGCGAAAACAGGTGATCCCCACCCTTCCACTCATCCTCATCCCTGCCCTGTAGATAACCCTCAGATCAGGGTTCAGCACTTTAGTGGCTCCGAGATGAGGCCCTCCCCGGCTGGTGCCTCGTCCGCCCCCCTGGACTCCAGTGCTGAAAAGGACAAGCTTGTTACATCAAAGCCCGTGCCACCAGGCCACTCCGCTCTCTACAGTAAAAGTGCCGAGGAGAGAATGCCAGGTCAACAGGGCCCGAGGGAACTGCCAACAAGCACAAAGAGGGCTAAAGATTCAACAAAAGAAGCCATGGATGACAGGTGAATGATGGTGAAAGGGGATGCTGTTAGAAATTAAAGACATCACATGTGCTCACACACACACACACACACACACACACAATATTTATGCACACAGGTTAACTCACTCTCACCACCATATACACACACATGCACACACACACATACAAACAGGTCTTTAAACAAGCAAATTGAATTAGATGTTCTGTTTAAATGTATGTATAGCATGCCTTTTATAACCTGGTTTGCTATTTTAAAAAAATCAAAAAACAAAAACATTTCTTTCTTATTTAAAGTTTCAGAAAAGTATAAATAAATATAAATATATATATATAATGTTAACTTATACATGAGCCTGACCAAAATTGCTTATGGACTTGTCCAGTCTGGTACTTTTAAATGTACAGAGGGGTGTGTGCCTTTTCTTTCCTTTTTGCTTATATTCTTATAAGCATATTACGCAGGAAAACATGTAAATATATGGAGTTTGTGTATCGGCTTTGTAATAACTGTAATTTCCCTTCTTTTTTGGACACCTGAGTCTGAATGATGTGAAGTATCAATACATGTAAGGTTGCACTAAAACATATTTTTATATGAGTGAAATTCAATGGCTTTTGTGTACAGCAGCAATTCTATACTATTTATTGTACCATGTTTCATAAATTGTACATTTTTTCTTAATGTTGTGGATGCCTTTTTCTATGTAAAGCATGGTTTTTTGCTATTGCTTAATTAGACAAATATGTAAACTGTAAAATTGCTTAATATATTGGAAGTATGTATGTATATATACATATACACATTTGTGTGTGTGTGTGCGTGTGTGTGTGTGCATGTGTGTGTATACACATACACACACATATAAGCATACATAAACACACACGCGCACACAAACAAGTAATTGTACGAATATATACTTACTGCATATATACATTAATATATCTGCACTTTTGCATTAGATTAACACCCACTTAATGGTAGTTTGTTCTAAATGCTTGTAACTTTTTATCTCCTCGCTGGATTGGCTACAACTAATTGCTAGTTGTGATTTTTACAAGAAAAGTAGAACCGTTGAGCATTAAGTGAATCGACATCGTGCACTCGTGCTTTTTATTTTCTTTCTAAACTAACTGAAGTAGTGGTAAAATTTTAAAGGTATTTGATCTTCTGTGAATCATGTCGCTTGAAGTACTTGATTTCTTGAGTAGTATGGGAAACATTCCAGCTGATGTATATATTGAAGTCCCATAAATCGATACACACAAACTTACATATTTGTACATGGAAAGAGTTCATGGGCATAGCAGTTAGTCCATAGAAGAATTTTTTTTCTGTATTGCTTGTAATTACATACAAACCGATATTTGGGAAGTCTAATAATGCACCTTATGTTTCCTCAATTCAAGGGTACAATCCCGTAATATATCAATTTTGGAAAAAAAAGGAAATTGAAATTAAGATTGTTTTAAAACCTGTTTGTGTCAGCGCAACCTAAATGAACTGGAGTGTTGAGCCAGTGCACTCTTGTGTGTATATTTGTAATTGTATGTGTGTATAAAATCTGTGTAATTTACTCTTTGGACAATTTGTCACCAGTCCCTGGTATTCACTTAACTGTATTAACATGTCTGTAAAATATACGGTATCAAAGCACAACTATTGTATAGAAACAAACAAAAAAAGAGAAAAATGTAAACAAACAAAAAAAGGGTAACTTTGTGATGTTTGGTGGAAATAAAATACCATGTTAAACCCAGTTTCGATAATGAATTACAGTACCAATGGAAAAAAAAAAAACGGATTGTTGTTTTCAAATAAATACAACTACAGTAATTTGCATGGCATGAATGCTGTATTTTTTTCTTACCTTGCTTATTCAAGAGTGTCGTCCATTTTGATTTTCATTTTGACATTCTTGGGACTCATGTAGGGAACTACAAAGGACCACTACATGGTAGCGCACTACATTGCAGGGCCTTTCCAGCACTGCCAGAGCATTTAAACACACTGTAAACACAGAACAGGTACAAAGGACTGATGTTTCGATAACAGGATGTGTAGTAGGAACAATATTGTGTAACCTGTGCATGTGTGTGTGGTACTAGGAGTGATTAATGTATATAAATTATAACATATGCATTACATGTACAGCTGTGGTTCACATTCACATCAGCCCCATAGGGCTAGAGAGCAAGGCTCAGAGCTTGTCAGACTTGGCATTTCTGTTTGAGCTCAGCTTGTTCAAATTCATGTCAGTCAAGCCTTGTGAGACAGGAATTACCGTACTCCTAACTTAACATACTCCTAAATATCTACAGGATAGATAACTTTACTAATGTTTTTGCTGTCTCCCTGAGATACTTTCCCAACAATTAAGATTGATTTCACGATTTGTGCTACCACCATTGCTTCTTATTGTATCAGTTTGATTAAATTCTTTTGTTGAGTTCAGTTAATTTGTATTATTTCATGTTGTTCTTACTGTATGTTCATTTTGGTTTGTCAGTCCAATCATATATTTGGTCCTGAAAATATACTTTTTATAATGCATGTGGAGACATGCCACTTATGTAAATTCATCTGATATCACTTTAGTATTCTAGGTGAAAATAAGCTTTATATTTATGTACTTATTTATTTTCCAGTTAGGGTCCTTCAAAACTGTGGAAGCTCCCTGCAGTTAATGGTGTCTGCTTACATTTATGGGCACACAGCAGCAATCGGACCGCAATGGTTTTGGCCTAAACTTCTCATTTCAGGCTGTGTTGCATTTCCACAACAGTTTGCGTTCCAGACAAAGCACAGAAATACTGTTCTTAATATAGTGTAAACATCAAACCAATGTAAAACAAACAGAGAACCAACAAAGGCTCAAGTGTTTGCTTGCTAAAGTGGCAAAACAACACAAAAACATGATCATAGGATAGGCAAGTCTATGGCTGTACATGTGCATACATACGGTAGTAATGAATAATCTTCAGAAATGCATACACACATATATACAGACAGAAAGTAAGGTTAGCTATCTGTTTGCATTAGATTAGTTTTCATTTTTCACATCTTTCATATTCTTTCCATATTTTACACGATCATGTTCATCGATTTATGATTCATTCACGATTAATTAAATCCCTGTCCAGTAACGATCACATTCTTCCCATCATGCTCCACACACGCTACAGACAGACAGTGAGGCAGATTTGCAGACAGGCTCAAAGACAGATGCACAGGCAAACACATACACAGCCAGGCAGACAGACACAGAAGTAGTGTTCTTTTGTCCGTCAGCCTCCTCACACGTCTGTTTGACTGGCAGATGGTTCCCACCCTGAGGACACGGTATCTGTCACTGCGACGCCTGCCCCCACGGCCGCCCTTGTCCTGTCTTTTCCTGTCATGTCCTGTTTGATTAACTATTTAGAAAAGGGGATAGCTCAGGGGCTGCTGCGGCCCTTTGCCCTACAAATCATGCACACCCCAACTGTCTTAAGTGAAAAAATTTAAGACACATTTTGCATACAGCACATAGAACATGTTCTTTTAAAAACTTCACTCAAATGTCTCTGTGCAATTTTATTGTGAGGCAATAGCTTTGAAATATTAATAGATGTTTTAGGGGAATGCTTCAGTCTGATTCAGGATTTGGCAGAACATCATCTCTTTTTAGAAGGGTTTGGATTTGGCCAGATTTTCAGGATTAAGGGATCCACCCCAGACTGTGAAGTCTCAACCCTGATGCATGCTGGTCCACTGCGTTCCAAACGGTATCGAATGCAATGAGCCCGCGGTGCCTATTTTCTCGTTGTCTAAAAGAATTACTGTTTTCATTTCACACTTGGAAAAAAATTGCCAAATTTTAAATTGTTATTTTTTAGGGAGAGAAGGATGATTCTAGTACAGCCATGTGCACTGTATGAAATTATGGGTTTTATCATTTGGTAGTAAAAAAGTTAAAAGCTTACAATGCTGGTTTTATAAAACACTTTCCTCTGAAGCATTTTCTGAAGTTTAACATCAGAAGTGTCAGTACAAGGCCCTCTGAGAGCATCAATATCAGTGTCAATAATTCCACTGACCTAGCTATCAAAACACCACAGAACCTGAGATGGAAAGGAAAAGTAATTGAAACAGCAGTGAACTTGTGACATCACTCAGGGTAAAAAGATTCAGGCAGCTAATAGCAGGGTATTGGAAACAGCTTCCCCCTGTTTCACACAGTTGCTGCAACTTTATGAGCAAAGGTACCAAATCTTCACTTTTGTCAATTCATCCCTGTGAGGAAGCAATGAAGCAGTTAAGAGAGACTATGACAAATCGACCGCGTTATTATTTACATGTGGTACAGCGATGGGGACCTGATTATGCCTCACAGCTAGGGCTGCCAACTTTAAAAATCAAAAATACCTTCCGCCTACCATCTTCAATTATACATCTGCTATATATATTTTAGAAAAATTATACATCTGTTTTAGATCTTGTGCATTTTAGATTTTGAATGATCTAGTATGCAGTGGATAACACTAGCCTCATTTAGATTGTGTAGCTGCACACAGAATGGTAGCTGTCCCTGAATAAACATCCTTCTGAACTTTGAACTATTTACACCACACCATCCAACTCATTTTATGAACTTGCATTTCAAATTCAATTCAATTGCATAACTGTGATGCATGCACATTCAAAATAGAGCGCACAGTAACTGACTACTGTCATGCATTGTGCAAGGAACAAGAAAGAACAGACCAAAAAGACTGACTGGCTGCTGGATAGTTAACAGTGGCACAGGTGTTGTTTGCAGCAGATCTTCAATTCATACTAATATAGCTGCCACCACTGACTACCTTCCTCCATTATCTGTTTCTCTTTGCATGGCTTCAAGTCAGAGCATGACTGTCAACCTTATGAGCAAGCCACCCCTTTCCAAGCAGTGGTCAATGGTGCAATGATATTACACTTGAAGCAGGGATGTCAATTTCTGTAGGGCCACACATTTGCTGGTTTTCTGTGTTCTCCGACCTGTGTTAATTATAACTTAATTAGTACAGTCATTACTCACTTTCATTTTGTATTTTTATGGGAAATGTGGAATAATATATGTTTAAAACTAATTAACTGATCAAGTCTACCTAAAGCATGAAGCCAGGGGAATGTTTTGGAACAGAAAGGAGCAGGCACACAGGCCTCTTTGAATCTGGCATGACACCCTTGCATTACAACAATACCAGGCATGGGATCAGAATACCAGATGTTTTTTTTGTTTCTTGTTTTTTTACACTGCAAACGAGGACAACCTCTGTAAAGTTGATGGAAACAAATGATTTAAAATGTCGTTATTCATTTATTTTTGCATTTAAATGGTAAGTATGAGTAATATAAGTATGAAGCATAACTTGATTAATACAAGTAATGCAACTGCGTGAATAAAATGGAATTCCTTTTCTTTGCTTGAAAGTATTATTTTATTTAAATTCGTACATTTTAATGAGAAAATGTTATTTTATAGATGTATTTATGTAATAGGTGTATTTTAAAAGAAACGTCTCCACTTTTGAATGTGTTTTGCTGAGGTTAGGCTTTCTTTGTTCATTATTTTAAAATATATCTGCAGTTGCAATAGGATTTTCAAAACCAGCATATTGTCTTGTCAGCAGCCTGGTTATGCATTTAAGAAATAGAGTGGAGGGTATTTGGAGTGAGGAAGACCTTGAGAGTTTTCAGTTGAAAGAGGTGATATAACAAGTGCTGTTAAACTTAAGAGTAACAGAGTTTGGGTGCCATCTGTTGGTGAGATGAGCTCTTGTAGTTTTGACATTGAGATAAATTTGCAACAAAAATTGGTGGTCAGCATCCGCTCTCCTCTCCTCTCACCTTCTCTCAGCAGTGACTGTTGTCCCTCAGTTGGTAACCCCCAACACAGGTGACTGTACTGCTAATGGAGAATTACAGTTTTCCTTTGAATTCACTCCTTGTCACTTCAGATGTTCTAAACAGCAACAGTCAAAATACCATTTATGATTACCACATCGTTTTAAAAAGTTGACCAAATCAATTTTATGGAGATGATATATACTCATATAATACTGAGAATGAATGTCTCGCCTGGCTTGAGAACGTCCTTTAGCGAGAGAGACTGAAGATGCAGGCAGTGCAAGAACTCTGCGGTACAGAAGAGCGAAATGATGGGTTGTAAACTGCGTGGCCTACTTTCAAACGAAAGAACATGCTGCCAAAAGAATGCCACTTTCCAGGAAAAGAAGCAAAGAAAATCACCCGCGTGTCGGCTGAATGCATCAGCTTGCGCTGTGCCGTTAGGAACGAGCGGCTCTGTTCACTGATGAAAAGGAAAAGGAGTGCGGTGGGAAAGTGGCTCTCCATAAGGTAGGGAGATGTGTTTTTCCTGGACCTGGCTTGGCCGTGTGCCGGATGGCTGCAGTTCGCTGGCTCCAAAGACAAGTGCGAGGACTGCGGCCACATGCGGCTTGCATGGGAACTGTGAGTCATAAATGAAAACAGATGTAAAGAAGATAGCAACTGTCTTAGAGTCAGACCAGTGCAATTATTTAATTGTTCCCTTTATTCTGCAAGCGCCAACGAGGCTCCAAGTCTCTCAACACATTGCATACCGACGGGCACATTCTGGAAGGTTTTGAGGGTCCAATGGCAACACTCTGGAAGCTGGAACAAGGGCAAGGGCATGTCTGGCTGTCCCTATATGCAGAGAACATTGTTCCTCTGTTGAATTTGTTTCCATGCACCCGCTTGCTATGTTAGGGATTACTCATGTTATGTCAGACAAAAACAAGACATTCACTCACACCACCCTTACAGTACATTGCTTGATTAGCAGATGCTCTTATACAGAACGCCTCCTTGCATGTCATTCTATTAAACAGCTTGATACTTACTGAAGCAGCCCTGGTTAAGTACCTCGCTCAAGGGTTACAACAGCAGCGTCCCACATGGGAATCAAACTGGCATTTAGGGTCACAACCCCTGCTGCTCCACACTGCTGCACATATGTATGCAAACCAGAACTGCCCCACTTAAAATAGAATTTGTCTATTAGTTATGCAAGCTCTGAGTGTCTACTCCTCTATAAAGTTTATACTGATGACTCATACAATCTGTATGTTTCCCAGCAATGTTCATTTTTTTCCCAAGAGAATCTAGGACCTCCATCCACATGCATTGGGGGAGTACAACACACTGCATAACATGCCACATTACATTCCCTCAGACGCATACTGAATAAAATACTACTATACATGCATTGAGACACAGACATATTTCTTGTAAGTTTATATCTATAAAACTATTCTACATATCTGTGGTATACAGGCTTCATGCATTGTGCTGATCATAAATTTCTCAGAGAGTTAAACATCACAAGATTATTTGAAAATGCGGAGCTTCAGTAGAAATACTAAATATTCCAAAAGCTAATTTATGTTTATTTTTTTATCATGTACATCTCTTTTAATTATATATGTATATACAAATATTTTCATATGTTAAATATAATTTAACCTGATTAAATCATTGTGAAAGGGCACTGGAAGAGGGGAAAGGTATTAATACATATGGGCTGACATTCCTTCTGATAAGGCAAAGTAAAAACGCAATGGTTACTCCCACTGCTGCATGATCAGGAAATAGCTTTACGATGTAATGTTGGGCTTTGAATCCCCTCCCCCTCCCAATTTCCCTTTGGGCATGAGTTTGTTGTTCTGCTGGATCTGTGGTTATTTCTCAAGACTGCATTTGCCCTCAAGCCTAGCAGATGCTATTCCCCCACCACGGCAACTGCCCAGCCCAGAATCCTTCTTCCCGCTTAATTCAGTGCCAGGCCAACTTCTCTAATTCAATTTTAGACCAAGCTCACACCGAAAGGAATGTGAGGAGCATGAGAAGGCCGAAAAATGCATTGTGTGTGTCAGCGCAGTCAAACGGTGTTCACAGCTGCTGCCCTTAAAAAGATTTATTCCGGAACATGGTGGGGAAAAACGGCATCAATCCTGGCTTTGATGGGTTTGGAAAGGCAAGGACGTGCAGGTACATACAGACTGATTATCTGTTTTTTACCAGAGCAGGGGTCTGGAAGGCACAGCCACGCTCACGGAACATGAAAGCATCTTTCTCCATTAATTTATTCTTTTAAATCAGTCAGCTTACACACACACAAACACACACACCTGTACACACACATACTCAGACACACATTTCTTCCTCTTACACTGTTACCACCACAGGTCAACACAACCAACATCTCTCGACGGTAATTGGATTTGGGCATTTCTGCTGAGAATCATTCATTCAAAGGACTTTGCATGGAAACGGCACGTGTTTAAAACAAGTTATCACATCAGTTTCCATAAAATGCCTTTCCTGTTTTGTGTGTATTACTGGAACAATGTCTGAGAGGTCAGGAAGAAGAATGCGGTCAGACTCACAGAGGCAATGTCTGAGAGGTTAGGAAGAAGAATGTGGTCAAACTCATAGAGGCAAACAAGGTCAGTAAGCTAGAACACTTGGGAGATGAGAGCTACAGGCAGAAAACAGCAAGGCCAAATCAAAATATCCACAAAAAAATTCACAAAATCTCAGCTACCTGATGAGGGAGTGAGAGAAAGAAAGATAGAGAGACACACACAGAGATGAAACGGTGAAGAAGACAGATAAAGCGAGATAAAGCGAACATATGGTGAAAAATCTGTTCCTCGTTACATCACTGGACATCCCAGCCACATTTGGCAGTGGTATGCGCGTGGACCGAGGGAGCAGCCGCAGGAGACGGGCCACAGTTCGAACCTCGCTGACGCACTTAGTCCGGGGGTGCATCCTGAACTTGGCCATAGTTTGGTCGCATTCTGTATACTGTATGTTATATTTAGTCTCCATTATCGTCATCAGATCACACTGGGGTGCAGAATGAAAAGGACAGCCATGGTGTAGCGCTGGTTCACAAATCAATTACGCAGGAGCACGTTATGCCACACAAAAGGTGTCCAGCTCTGAAATGATTTTTTTTTTTTTTTGAGACTTGTGTACGTTAACAGTAATAAAGCACTCTTTTCAGTCAATTCCCCCATTAGAGAGTTTTATTAAAACATTATGGCCTTAAGAAATTTATTAAACTGACATATTGGGCAGATATTAAAAGATATGGTTGTGCTGACAGTTTGAAGTCAGTATGTGTCAACATTTCATTTGTTATCTTGTATTACCACCTACGAAAGATTTAATCAGTACGTGCTATAGAGGATTAGACCTGCTGAAGTACAAATAAATGTATTACACAGGAGGGAAATGAGTCTACCATTGTGTTACATGTCCTATGAGAAGAAGAACAGCAATCTCACTTTAAAGGCATACTAAAATGCTACATTTGGTCTAGTCGTTTGGTTCTTCCTTTTATTTTTTATTAAAGACTACTATTTTAGATAAATTAACATGTTTCTGTAGTGCAAAATTTTTGTATTGAGGTGCAAAACACCTCAATACAAATGAACGTCATAATATCATTCAGGAAGGACATATTACATCTACCTGCCATAGCCCTCTTATAGAGAATGCACAAGAAGTAAAAAAAAAAAAAAAGAACATTTGAGAACAGTAAGATTTTTTCTTTTATTATTTGTTCATGGTTGTTCATGGTTGTTCAAAATTACCTCAGATTCTTTCAGCTTTTGATTTGAGTGACTAAATCAATTTCATTTTAAACTACAATATTAGGTCTAGATATTACAGTAGATTTATAAAGCAGTCTGAATGGATCTAATTCATATTATTTCTTTGTGTAGCCAAAGAGCAGAGATCACAATTATCTTGGGTGTCCCACTGGGTATATCGTGCTAGTTAAGTCAACAGTGAGAGATTACTGTCAATTAACTAGGGTAAGGCTTTGAAATAAAATGAAATTGAATTGCCACCAGTAAAAAATCAATCAAATAATTGATGAGTTGGTGCACAGGTGAATGGAGGGTGAAAATGCAGGTGAGAAAAACCTCATGGTCATTTATGTGGGGAATCTTGACAAAAGGGGACATGCTGTCCTTCATATGTCTCCAGCCAGCACATTACATTCTCCAGTAAGGTTCTGCTGACCCTTATGACAGGAAATGAATGGTTGATACAGTGTGGACTTAATCAAACAAATTAATTTCATCAGTTAAACTCATAAATATCAAATGTCAGTTAAGTATGTTCCATATGTGTACATTAGACTTTGAGGAGTCATTACAGTCAAAGGCAAGACAATGAGGCACAAAAAAAGCACAGACCACACTGATGCTAATTAGAGGTGTATCCTGTACATAAAGCCATAAATATTAGTCAGTCAATTTGAATTTGAACAATCAGAAAAATTGTTTCACTGGTGTGTTTACATGTACATTATGTGTTTGGTTAATTTAATTAAAATATGACAAAATTCTAAGAATATGTGCTAAGACACAAAACAAAGTTGATCTGTTTGGAGAAGAACAGCACTCAGCATGTTCTCTCTGTGTAGCTGTATGCCAACTGGGCAATGGAAACATTGGACCAGCTTGTTATGCTTTACTTAACCTTACATTTATATTTTGACCTGTGCATAAATTTTGTGAGGGACATGTATTATTTTTGAGAGAAAATAGACACAAATAAGGCCTGGCACAACATCATGCATGTTTAAGAAAATTGTAATTCAAAGTTAAAAACAAATAGTATTAATGGTCCATGAACTATGCACTGAAGTGTTTTTGATCCTGAATCTCATTTACAATTAAAACACTGATTCAAAACAAGAACCTAAAAAGGGGTTCTTAGCATCACTAATTAGTTCCAGAAATGCCTCTGTAAGACTGCCTTCTAATGAGCCACAGGCTGAGCAAGGCAGAGACCCAGAGCATCACCATAAACAGAACTGTGATGCTGGAGGCTATACTGGACAGGATGAATGAAATATATGAGGAAAAGAAACAAAATAAAAGTGAAGAGAGAAAAGGATTAATAAAGAGGTTAGAAACAGAGTGGGGTGGAGTCGAATGAATAGGCGAGGAGGGGAGGAGGGAGCTTGATTCAGATTGCCTGAATTCTCTCATCCCAAGGGGATGAGGTAGTATTTTAAAGTGGGAAAGGAGAGAGATGGAAAGACACAGGAATGACGGAGGATGTATTTTGAGAAAGTGAAAGTCTGCTCATGAATAAGTAGAGAGAGGAACACAAATTTCAATTCATTTTTTTTTCTCCTGTTACCACACATACACCCCTAGGTTCCCACATGGATAATCAATAATAATCACATATGATTTCCCCTCCACATGAGGCTTCCAAGACCCACACGCAAACGAGAAACAGGATGGAGAACACTGAGCAGATACGACCTCTGAGAGGGATTATTCTGTGGTCTAGGAATTTTTGCATTTAACTGTGTCATTAAGTGCCACTGGCTTTAAGAAAGCCATTAGTCTCAACCCTTCAACATAATGGATTGCCTGGCAACACCTTTGTGACAAAAAAAAGTACTATGTTCGCTTCTAAAGTGTTTCACCAGCATTTTTAGGTCTGTAACTGCAGACTCATGTCACAAAGCTGCATATCTTAAAATAGAAACTGCCCTGTTTTGTTGCTTCACAGTATACACAAGAGTTTTGAATTTCCAGGTCATTAATAAAAGGTCATTTTCATTTCAGTAATAAAAGGTTAAAAATTGTACAGACATGCACAACTAATAATGAATAATTTGGCCAAGCTGTTAAATGCAAATTCAGATTTTGTGTTTCACTAAAACGGGGGAAAGAGAAATTTTCCCGCAGCAAAGTAACCTGCAAGACTTACTTACAGGTAATCACCACTAGGGGGAGACATTACTCCTCCAAAGGAGAAGTTAACCACGACATTGCACACTGATTGTAAATCACCGCACCACCTTATCTAATCAACTTTAACATTTCTAGAGGCCACTTAAAAAATATGATTAGACTCCGTCCAGATCAAAAAGAGGCAGAATTCCCTCTCATCTGTCATTTTTCAGATATACAATTGCAGTGCTGTGCTTATTCTCCAGACAGAGAATACAGGTAACTTCCTTGAGTGTACTGTGTGTACTCACATAACATTTATCAATTATAGCTTTGCAACAGGATAACTTCCATCAATCAGCTCCAAAATCCATATTCTATATTTGATTAGACATACACTAAGATAGTTTAGTCAAAGCTTTATGTTAATCCCTTTATGTAAACCCTCAAACAAATTTGCATATTGGAGAACAATTGGAGAACAATGATCTAGTATTTTAGTTATCAGGCTTGGGACTTCTCACAAATAAAGGTGTTCCTACCATAACAGTGCACGGCAGTGGCAAATTGCAGACATTTTGGCAGCGTGACAGTGTGGTTGCCTCTGGCAGCAGTGATCAGGTCTCATTTCCCAGCAGTCTCTCTGGCCTTGGATTCCTCTCTGATTCCGCCTCCCTCTTTTGTACAGCTGTGTCATCCCTCTACAGTTTGACCTCATCCCACAGCGCGATTCCTCTACGGCAGCGTTTCTCAAACCTCTCCTGGAGTACCACTTGTCCTGCATGTTTTAGATCTCTCCCTGCTCCAACACAACTGATTCAAATGATCAACTCGTTATGAACTCCTGAAGCTGCCTAATAACAAACTGATCATTTGAATCAGCTCCACCAAGAACAGTCTTAACCTGGAACACAAAAGCAGGGCACTTTCTTCAATGATGCATTCAAAAATCAGTCAAAATGTTGGCAGCATAAGTGAAGACACAGCAAATTTACAAAGTTCTGGAATGTTGACAACTGTTAAACTTGTTAGATTTGAATGTGGACTGGTTTCAGAATCAGAAGTTCATCATTCTGAAATCAGTTTTGTGATGACCCATTAGTGATGACAGCACATGAAACCATTGCAATATTCGTTTTTATATGATGTTTTCAATAATTTGAATTTAATCATGCATATTTCACAACATGCAATAAATTGCAATGATTTCATGTGTTTGCCTTATTCAGTGTCCAGTTATATGCAATACAGTAAGATCTGATGATTAAAATATGAAGGACTACTTAAAATGCTGCATTAATCAAAATGAGCTTGCATACAGATTTATGAAAGCTGTTATTACTTGTGAAGATTGGTTTCTTTTAATTATTTTCTTTACTCTGCAAAATGTCACTTCTTTCTTTCCATACAACTTTTCAGCCACTCATGCCAAAGGTAGTATATTCTACCTTTTGTGCCTATGTCAAAAGCTCTTAAAAATTGATAAGTTTTATTTATGATATTTCATCACTCAAATGATATTTTACACTAATATAATTCCTAACATATTCATGGATGAATGAATTCTTATGTTTTTGCAAACCTGTCTATAACTTAGACAATAACTTGTTCCTGTGCAGTATGGTGTATGTTTCATGTGAAAACTATTTTATTTTTTGGAAAATCTGTAATTTTTAAATTGAAATAACAGTTTAATATCCATCCTCACATACCATTGAATAACATGAAGAGAGACTCATATTTAAAACTGTGCATTTTTTATATACTTTCACTGTTCAATTTTTGTATTGGTTTCATAATTTCAATGTAAAAAGAATGATTGTGATCTCTGTGTGTGAACTGATTGGAAATCTACCTTTGGGCACCACAAATGTGGATTTCACAATAAATATTTATTACAATAAATATTGTTTTCATGGGAACTGTCTAATATTCAGTACTCATAGACAATATTTATAACCTTTATGGCAATCCACTCTGAATCCAGATGTGGAAAATGCAGTGCATGCTGGGACACTTGTAAGTGTAGGTGATCTAGTATTCTAACCATCTTAGATGAACCTAAGAAACATATATTAAACATCTGACTGTTAATTACAACAAAAGCTGTACAGTGTTTGGTTTGTTCTGTGGACTCTTCTGCCGATACTTCTGGTGGTCATTTAATTGTCAGTTACTGCCTGTAACAATTGCATAAGAGCCAACAGGCAGGGAGGGAGGCAGGAGACAGATGTGAACACTAGGGGGCAGAGATACAGGTACCATGCAGCGTTGACACGCTTGGGGAAAACCCGTCTGGAGAGTTTAACAATCAGCGTGCCTGGATGTTAAACTCTAAAGCTTTGGTTAAAACCTCATCGAAAGTAAAATTCAGGCCAATATGCCATTCCTTTGGCAGCTAATTATCCACCTTAGCAAATCCTGTCAGAAATCATATGACAACTAATATAATACTGAATACAGTTTCTACATATTGAGCCATTTTTTAAAAACTCTTCCAGAGCTTGATTCATAGTTTTGTTCTGTGATATAAAGTAAAGTTACACACGTACTAAGTTACCACCAGCAGAGTATAGAAGTTATACTTATGATAATAAGTCCAAATAAGTCCTTAAATATAAGCCAGCCACAATGTGCTTTCTTCTTCAGAATAACCAGTGACATTAAGTTAACTTACATCAGATTTTATTTAATATGATTTCTGTGGAGGAATTCTGTGCTTTTGTCTCCCTGCTTGGGAAGCCAGGCTCTGAAGCTGCGTATTGAACTCACTTGACCTCTTTGAAAAGCGGCCATGATCATACACGTATCCATGGAAGATTATTATGTGTTCAGCCACCAGATTCATTGCCAGTGTTCTCCAGTTTCTGGCACTTCAGATGTGGTGGGTTTTGTCTCTGTGCCAATCATCCTGTTTAAAGCATACGTCTCCCCTTTGTAGATGACATTATTTATCAACTGTCGGCTGAGAGGAGTGAACTGTTTATTTTATTTCCTCTTTTAATCATTATCCAGTCCTTTTCTGTTTATGAAGTCATCCTATTTGATTTGAAATACTGTTTTTATCCATGTGTTAAATGATCACTGCACACCTGTTTTTGGTCTATTGCGAGGGTCACACTTCAGGACTGAAATCCTTCTTACTCACTTCTGCATTGGTTAGAAGATGCGGAGATTGGAAAATATGAGAACTTGTCCATTTCTTATTCATGACAATCCCGAATCATGTGTTTCATCGCTATAAATATCCAAAGTGAATCCAAGGGAATCTACAAAGTAGATTCATTTGTATGTCACCCTGAGTCAGTCTGAAATGTGGAATGCTGCTGACAACTTAAGTAAAGGTCACCATATAATAAAAAATTGTCTAAAGAATACTTTTGACAAATATAGTCATGGCATCATAATTTACACTGTATGCATTGCATTTTTAAAAATTTCAGACACATAATGTGACTGCTAAGTAGCATGTTAAACAACAACGATACAATATAAATGATTTTAATCAATTTTAGTGTATTTATTTTTCTGTGAATGTATTGACACTGGACTGCAGTCACCCATGAAACAAAAAAACACCTCTGTTCCTGCAATGAATATGAGTGAGCGATCTACCCCCCTCCCCCGTAGGGTAATGCTGCGTTCATCGAAAAAGACCCTGTGGGTATGGATCGTTCTCGTTGTTGTCCCGAGTCAATGGGAGTGATTACAGTCTGGCATTGAAACAGATGACCAGCATGAAATGTGAGAACATCCTCGGAAGCCAGGAGCTCTGTTTTAGTAAATCGCCCTTTAAATTACACGGACACATTCCTCCATCAGGAACTGGCCCTCCCGCACCTTTCATCTTCAAGGTCCCTAATTATCATTTCCAGCGAGGTGTCTCTGGTTCTCTTGTTTGTTTTACTACTGAATTTTATTAGTAGACAACACAAAGCATGCCCTGGGCTAAATGAGTACTGCACCGGTAAATTCACACATCCAAGGTCAGTGAAAAATTTCATTCTCTCCCTTTAATATACTAAGAAAACAAACAAAAATCTGATATGTCTGCCATTATTTAAATATTAGGTTTGAAATCTGCTGATTCTACTGCCATATTAAAAAAGTCTGCTCAATGTCAAATAGAAGACAACAACCCCTTCTTTTTATTTAGTACTATTCAGTTTGCAGTCAATTCTCCATTTGATAATGCATCAGATGCTCCTTTATATTTTATTGGTTCAATCAAAAACATATTTTAAACTTTTGGTCAACTGTCATTTGATGTAGGAAAGAGAATGTATGTGCTGCTTAAATAACTGAAAATTGTCAAAAATGTGTTCTTTCAAAGCTTTACTACGGGATCTCTCTAAAATGAGGTTTACAGCACAGTTTTTCAAAGATGCCAAAGTGTAATTCTGGAGCACAACTGCACACAATGCTGTGATCCTTGGAGATTATAAATGAAATGCCTCTGCATTTTGCTGTGCCATCTCTTTCATCAACAGCCCCGGAGCCTCATTTACTTCACAGAAACGTTTAGGCTTGAGATATTTTTAACATTCTGCTTCATGTGCTTATGAGATATTGACTCAGCTTCCTGGAGCTCTTGCCATGAGAGCAGCGATATTTACTGTTAATTAAATCCTTCTCTTAGACAAGGGGGGGGGTTGGTGTAAATGCTTCTGATGTTTTTCTCCTAAGCAAACCCCTACCACTTGCTGCCCCCCCATCCCCCCAACCTCACCTCAAATTTCTAATTGCTGTAGCCAGGGGCTGCGTGACCAGATATGTTGTTTTGTGTTTTTGGAAGCCTTTAATTATCTCTCCTGAAGGCAGGCCTAAGCCTAATCTCAACTAATGAGAAGTCTAAAAGTAAGCTAAATGTGACTGAGGGTGGGAAAATGGGACGCCTGTGGCAGAGCTTAGAATACACCAGCATACACATTCTGAGATTGTTCCTGTGAGTCTGCGTGAAGGAATGAAGCAACCCACTTTCGTATTATGGACAAGTACCGGCACCATACTTCTGTGTTTCATTTATGACTATTCAGAGCAAACTCTTGCAATATTTTGGGGATTATGACACCGAGTTATTGCAATTGTATGCAATAGTAAATAATATTGTTTGTGTCATTATGGCTATACACTTCAAATATTGATTTAAAAAACTGTGAAGAGATTTTAGTTAGCACAATTATATCTTTTTCTGATCTCTCACTGGATATATTTCAGCTTAAATAAAGAATAGTTGAGGCAAAAAACCAACATTTTTCCACACAATAAGGCATTATTCTTAGGCATTAAAAAGACAGGAATGCCATAGTGCTGTTTGTTTTCTATTTTGAAATCAAAAGAACTTCACCAATTTGGGAACTCTTCACCAATTAAGTGGAAAATCTGGCAAACAGATGCTCCAAAATGTTTCAATTTACTTTTTACTGTTTTAATTAAAATACTGGTTTACCACACTGGTCTTCCCTTGGTTGGGGTTAAAAACAGAGTGAGACCATTTCCCAGTGAATCTTAAAAAGGGGGTTTCCTGCTATGGGCATTTTTTTTCTTCCCTCTTCAAAACCCTCTGTTTCACGTTTAGCTTTCTATCATGAACATCTTGAAATCCTGAAAACCTCCTATTCCCCAGGCCCTTTGTAACAACATCCGTTTCACCTCCTTCACACCGCCACTGTGCTCAGATCAGTGTGTTAGTACCTGCTAAAACAGCTCACAGGGCGAGTACACCTCTGGTCAAAGGATCACATGAGGCCATAAAACATACTTTTGACTCCCCCCGATAGGGCAACTGCAGCCAGGTCTGAACAGCTTGAAAGAGACGTCCTTGGACGTCCTTTTCCTTCTTTCCCACACGCGTGGCGCAGTGCCTGTTTTCCACGCGTGGCCTCCCTGCACACCGGGGGAATGCTGGGATGGACTCTGTGAGTGACAGAGTCTCAGAGGAGGGTGTGGTGCAGATAGAGGTGTCTGAGGTTTTGTGACTTGGGTTTCTGCAGACCAACTGATCACACAGCAGCCTATGAGCTCCCCGCCTGACTGCACATGCTCCACAGACTTCCACACTCTTCTCTCTGCTACTGGATGTAACAGCCTCGAGCCTAAGGACATATTTCTGGACCCGGGTCGAGTAATATCTGTATGTTGCCTTGAACTTTTTCAACAGAAAAAAAAAACAAAACCAAAAAAAGCGATGGATCTCACCACCGTCTATTTCTTGACAACCGTATTGGTTTTAATTTTGGAACAAGGAGGTAAAGGATATAAATATTTTTATTGTGTACTCAATCTTGCCAATGGCTCTTCTGTGCGCTGGTGTATGGGAAATTTGAGTGATGTACAGGTATTTAAGCTCATGTGATAGGTGCTTTAATTCCACTAAAAAGTCTACATCAAAGGTTTTTCTCTTCCTTAACTGAGGAAGGGGATGATTTGCTTGATATCTTCATCTCTGCTTGTTTTGGGCCATGGTGGTTTTGCGTTAATGAATTATAGCCTTTGTTCAGCAATCATTTTAAATTAAATTCTTCCTATATGAGGCCTTTCTTTGGAAGTAACATCTAATCAGACTGTAGGGTCAAAAGCGTGGGAAAACTATCAGTTTTTCCAGTGATTTTATCAACAATGTCTTTTCATTTTCTTTATATATTTAGTAATATGATTTGTCATATCAGGGCAAGAAGATCGCACTGCATTCTTGTCATATGAATATCTAACCCTTCTGAATTTAATTTGTCAAACATTGCTTGTGTGGCATATACCAATTCCCTTTGCGACTCAAACTGTGCAAATGCTGGCATTAGACTACTATGTATCTTTAATAATTTATGCAAATTATTTTTGTCAGCATAATTTTAGTCACCTTTTCAATTGTACTATACAGTATTTCCACCTAGATGAAAGTGAAGTTGTTGCATGAGAGCATGAATTTTAAAATTATTTTGACTGGTTATTTGATGGAAAATATTATCATTCATTACAGACAGTATCAAACAAAATGGAAAATATATATTAGCAATCTTTATTGGACAGAAAGCCAAGTTTATTGTATTATTGCTAATTTAAAGAAAAAACAATTCAATGTGAAAACTGTGCAGATCCGATTCCTGCAGGAGTACATGTCCTGGCAGAGTAAATCAGATTGAGCTTGCACAGAGACTGAGGCAGAAATGAAACTGATAAATGCAGTCAATGTGCAGTGCGGATTCATTAAACTCGGACCACCGCACTATAATATCTGCTAAACGTCTCTGAGCTACAGCAACAACTGCCAAACATCTGCAAAGAGTCTTTACAAAAAAAAAAAAAGACACATGGTGTAAGGAGACCCTCGCCCAGTTATGGTAATGCTAACAAGATGCTTACTCTGGGAAACCCCAAATCCTCGCTGTTTAAATGCGTCCACCGTGACACTTTTAAACTATATGTTTTCCCTTTTTTCAAAAGCATTTTTTTTCATTCTAAAAAAGTGGATAATGTCTTAAAACCCGACAGGTGGATGAGGGAGTTGGATCCTGAGAAAATAGCCTTTCCAGACTGTCTTTAATATTCTTCATTTAATTAATATTATCATTTATTCACCTGTCAAGTTACAAGTCTGTATACTTTTAACAGTTGTCCTTCCTCAAAAACTGCAAATAGTTACACAAACTAATGAGAGCACAAATTATCAAAGCTGTGCACTTAAGCAAAGGAGGTGATTCATGTTCCATGGGGTGCTCCTGTTCTCAGAACATCAGTGTAAATGCTGAGCCTATTTAACTTTGTGACCTGAGGCACCAGTTCACAAAGGAAACCAGTCCAAAAGCTTTCAGGGGGTGCAGCCCCCACCAATGGCTGAAATGTACACTGTACCCTACAAACACAAAGGACAATCAATTCTTTGTGCAACATAATAACAATCTCCTACCCACATGATTTGATTGTGCAAATCCAAACATGAAACAACCAATTTGACTAAAGTCTCTGGATTTTGATCTATAATCTTCTGGAAATCAAGAAGCCCTCAGAAGGGCTTATAAACCAATTGCAATGTGTGTTTCTAGGGAATTAGCTTACAATAGCATAGCTGTGTGATATTTTGTGTGACCATGCCCCATTCAATAAAGAGAGCAATAAAAGCAGAAAACAGATAGACAGGAAGAGAAATTTGTTGTCACAGAACACATACTGTATAAGACATCAGAAATGAGTTACGCATGGCCAGTTTTTACCTGTTTGTCTAACAGATAAACCCCTAACATTCTATGTTAAAGGGGTACCCAGCTATAGTGTGGCCCATAATCTTTTTATTACATAAATACTGAATTACTAAAGTTATAATTACACAAAACTATTTATAAACAAAATCTGTATGTTGTCAGCATTACAATGAAAAAGAGCTAGAGATGTAGAAAGGAAATATTTGCAAATTAAAATCAAATGTAAAATGAATAAGTAATTCATTCAACATGATTGAAGTATGTTCTTTTGTTTTCATCCATGTTAAAAGAGTGATAGACACAATTAACATTAACCAGGCTTATAGCTTGGAAGAAGAAAACAAAGGGTTTTCTAACATTATGTGAAATTGTGATGCATCACAAGATGCTGTTTTTTTTTCTTGTAGCAACCCATGAGGAATCTGCCCTCAGTATATCATTTTAATAGCCAGACACATGATATTTATTAAATGTGATGAATATGTGTGCATCTTTTTTTAATTTAAGAGAATAGCTGTGCTGCATCTCAATTGAAGAGAAAAACTGAATATGGCACAGCAATTCACATGTTTGGCCTGCTTCCCTAGTCAATTGAAGTCAGCATTTTTAGGCAACAGAAGTCAATTTACGATATACAGAACAGTTTTTCAAAGCTTACTGTGCCACCTGTCGTCAATGTGTGCATTTGTTGTTAAAACTGAGGAGTACGTGCCATATTGGTTTTGCATATTGGTACATTGGTGCATTTTGTAGTCTGTCTGTCTATGGCCCTGTCTATTTATAATGACTTCCCATGTGGGTAACATATCCTTCCTCGGCATCCATTTTTATGGACCACAGAACATCGGTTACCACCCCCGTGTTCCCCACCAAAACCCCCGGCACCCCACCGCTTCAGACAGCATGATCTGGCAGCATCTTGGGGGTATCTTTGCGAGCACACCAGAACACGCTACGCCATGCTGCTCAGCACTAGTGGAAACGCTCACTTCAAACGTCAATCGACACACTGTTATTGGTGAAAACATTTTCATCCTGAAGCTATTATGATGATGAAAGAGAAAAAGCTCTGCTGTATAGGAGTGAACAAGAAAGATGAGGGAGGGTGGTATCAGGAAGTTTTTGAAATTAAAAAAAGTTTTGATTACTTTGATATTAATTGATCCTGCTCTGTTAATGAGGGCACCGAGCATGGTGAGGAGTAAGATCATGCATACTGTGCTATAATTATGTTTACTTATACTTACCTTATCAATATAGGATGTAAGTTTTGAATCTTTGGTACTCCTTCTATAATTTAAGTTCTGTTTTAGACCAATTATGACATGCACTGCTAGACAGGGTTAATATCAGATACAACGTACAATATCAATGACTGTAGCACAAGCTTGAAGTCCACCAGGGATCCAGACTGAGATGTTAACAGACATATAGTTCCATTTTGTCATTTCTTGACTGTTTCTTCCTTTAGAGAGCCAGGGCTCCCATAACATTGGACTGCTTTTCTTTCATTTTAAGAACTGTTATCAGACTCCAGGGGATTAGCTGTTGCACGTTATCCTTTTATATCTATTGTAATCTTATAAAACAGAGAAGCCGACAGCTTTAAATAAATTGTTTCTTTATGGGGAAGAACATTTCATTTTCAGGGGGTGGGAGTACATTAAATGGTAATCTCTTGCACTCTTTTGCAATTAACCGCTGATTTACCAAAGGAGAGATCAGAACGCTCTTACTTTTTTTGAAGCATGTTACTAAGTGAAAGATTGCTTGGCAGCCTCCCTTTATCCTAAGTGCTTACAGTGCAATACATTTTTGTCAACCTAATAATTTTCAAAATAATCGTTCATTGCCTTCATGTACTCTCAGTCTAAAGGAAAACAGAAACACAGCTGCCTTGAATTTCAGAATGAGAAAGGAGAAAAATATTCTATGATCTCCTAATTTAGTGCATTCCACCACATTTGCTATGTCAGAAATTTAAAGCAAATTTGTAACTAAGATCACTGTGATCTAAGTTCATGAACAGTGTGTGAGTATAGAATGAGGAGAGGAGCTGTCAAAATGTAACAAAGGGTCATGAAAACTGATAGCCTTCCTGTTATTGAAGGAGTTATTTCCAAAGAAACACTGCATTACGCTGGCTGGAGGATGTCTGAACAGAATACTGCCAGAGTATAGGACGATGCAGAACAAATCTGTTTTCATTTAAGGAATAAGACGGGAACTAGCGGAAGCTATACTCGTGGCTTGCTTTGTACCAGACATCTACTTGAACAGCAGGAAGCCGAGGAGAATAAAATGTGGTTGGCCACTGTTGAGTTTCTGTAGTTCCACTGCAAAATACGCTCAACATGGACTTTGCTCCTCATTTCACATTCAGAGTGTGAATCAAGGATTTTATCAATTTTCTAACAATTCATTTCTTTACATTTTTCATCTGATGAGCTTTCCTTTGCGTTTAGTGCCTATCTATTAGTGTACAAATAAGACCAGGGCAAAGCTTAATCATTACCACTAATGGTCTGAGACTCTTATCAGAGCGTACACATAAGGCATCCATTTTAAGTTTAATCTTTAAGTTTATGGTTTGATGAAAGTAAGATCACCTTGTAAAAGGGACCATTTTTACCTTCAAAACCAAGGCAGTCTGAACCAAATGTATGATATGACAAAATGACAAGTCTAACATCTCATGTTAAAGAGACAATGAGCCCTGCAAAGAATGCTCTGTCTCTTTCTCAGAGTGAGAAGCAGCTGTGATGGAGGTAAGGACAGTGCTGGTAGTGGCTGGGATGACTGTGATGTAATGGCAGAGAATTAGTGCAATGTGGGAGACAGTGGTCGAACCTTGAGCAGGAGGCATGCGTGAAGCAGAGGAGGAAATGCTCACTGTGCATAACAGGGTGAACAGCATACCAAACTCTCACAGAATAAACAGGTAGAAAAAGGATTTAATTTTTCCCATACGTGTAGAATCTAGACTCCTCCATCCCTACTGTTCATTATGCTGTTTGGGACACTGGAATACTGTAATCACATACAGGTACTGATCAACTCCATTCCCTAAACCTATACGATTAATTGGAGCCTGAAATTACAAGAGCTTGTATCTTGCATCAATCATAATGCTGTATTTTAGTTAAAGCCAATGAGTAGATGAAAATAAGCCCTAGCGAAAGTGGTTAGTTGGATGAACCAAATGCACATTATAAAAATACGACCACTAATACTGATACTAGTGCGACTACTAATAATCATTTTCACTCATCTAGCAGCTTAGCACAGCCAGATCAACATGTAGCACTCACCTGAGTGACCCATGGTAGCCAACTTGCACCAGAACTCTCAGCACACATCAGGAGAAGGGTGAGGGATGTCCTTAGTGAGTTAGACAGGGGATTATTAGATGGCCAGAGCAAGAAACCAAACATATAATGCTTCAAGCAGACAGGGAAACCTTCTTTTGATAAGTGCCACCAGATCTTTAAAGATCATGGTGAATCAGGAACTTACTTTAACATATGAAAGATGGGGCTGATTTATAAATGCTGAAAACATTTATGTCCTTGAATACGCACTTGTGTGTGGCTCTTGTGGTCAGAGGATCAGCATTACCTCTGTGTTTCTCTTACAGCTTTCTCCATCAGTGGCACTGATCCTGGATCAGAGAGAGCCTTGCAGGCAGAGGTTGTCGCCCGCCCAGCCCACCGAGAGAAACGCTGCTCCTGCGAGAACCTCAAAGACAAGGAGTGCGTGTACTTCTGCCACATCGGGATCGTGTGGGTTAACACACCGGGGTGAGTCCACTCCAGAGAACACAGGCTTATACCCCTCCCAGAGCTGGGTTTCACTCTCACAGACCTTAAAGCATCAGCTCAAACACATTTTCTTCAAAGTTAAACCAAACATTTTAGCTCTGCATAAACATTTTCTTATAAAATGAGGGAAGCAGTTAAATGAAAAACTAGTTCTGCAAAAACATTATCTTACAAAATGGGGAAGGAAAACTAACGTGCAAATAAATTATGTGCAAAATTAACCTCAAATATGTGCAAGGTTCTGTGATTCAGTTCAAGAACTTTGTAACTCTCATAAGTCAGTTCAGGACCTTATAATAATTTGGAATAATGACATAACATGAATCTGAAGATTTGCATTGCTGTACATCTTCTGAATAAGTCACCTACAGAACATAAGTGCTGGGGAAATGCAGCGTTGTTAAATAATCTCAAAGTGCAGTTTTGTCAAAATGCTTTACGTGTGAAATTTGTGATATTCACCACAGAAGACCCTCAGAAAGTTGGATTGCGAGACTTTTGCTTGTTTTGTACACACATCCCACAGCCAATTAGTTTAAGGAGAGGTTTAAGCAGTCTGTCCCCGCTTGTTAATCCCTCATTTCCTGAAAGAGCTTTCATATGTGCTCTAGATGCACTGTACCACGTTTCAGTTTACGTCCTGGGTTTGCTAGTCCAGACAGCCATGGTTGGCCAAACACGGCCACTAAAGCCAAAGAATTCTCATGGTTTTTCTAAGAGTCTGTGCTGAACCACGAAACAGCGCCTAAAAGTTGTGCAGAGAAATGGTTATACTATATGCTTGACTTATAATGGTTACTTAACACACCTTCATAAAATCATACTCTGACTGTACAAATATAATAGCTCAATGAGATTGACATTATAATTTCAATAACTTGATTGAACTTCATTAACTTGGCATATTTGTACACACATTAAGCCAAGTTAGTTGATCTTATGAATAAAATGAAAGTTTTTGAAAAGAAACAAAGGTTTGCAATAATTCACTCAGCCAGGATCTATGAACAATGAGAGTAATGAAGTGTTTTGACTTGAAGGCTTCAAACATTGCTGGAGAGTTTGACTCGAATGGAAAAGACTGACGTATTATTTTCAGAAGTGTCGAAGTCTGGAACGCAAAGTTATTACCACCAACCACAAACGACAGCATGAGCCTCATTCAGGATGTAACACTTACATCAAAGATGTCCAAGAGGGACACGGCTGCATTTGATCTTAAGAGCCCAGGGACAATGCAGGGAGCCAGAGAAGCGCTTGTGTGTTCAAACGTATGAAGAGAGGCGAATGCCACATTCGCTGGATATGGACCGCAGATGTGAGCGGTGGTGCGGCTTACTCTCATAGTACGGGTTACCGTGGCACCGGGAGCACAAGGCAGGAAGAGAACATGATGGTGTGTTTGAGGTGGAACCCGAGGCCCCCTGCCACACGTCGGTGCGTGGCTCGCCATGTCATCTCCTCAGTGTGCTCCTGGCAGAAGATCAGGACATGAGCGGCGCAACGGACGGGCAGAGCATGCATCCACAAGGCCCCGCCCAGTATCAGGTCCATGCAAAAAGTAATGAAAAAGCAATTTCCACGAGACTTGCTATGTAAGGAAGAAATTGCTAGCTGTGGGTTTCCCACAAAATCCCGTTATGTGGCCAAAGATGACAGGTTCCTTAGACTTCATTTGCGGAACCAGCCAGCAAACTGCTCATCAAGAAAATTGGGGACTTTGATAATTGAGCGATCACGAGAGCCATTTTCAACTTTTTATACTGAATAAAATATATACAGTTTACTGAAAAAATACTCAGTGCTAACGGTTCATTTAGGTGCTCAAATAAATACTTCAATACAAGTTTCAGCTGGAGATCTCCTCCTACTTCACTAATTCTGAACAGAACCAGCAGGGTACGATGCACTGTTAATGCCACAGGCTTTGTAGTGATGAGGAGGCAACTACGTCTCCCCAGAGATCTACTTTTCCCTTTTCACTCTAAGCTGGACAGAAAATGTATTATGCAATATGCATTTAAATGAAAACAATGAGTATCTGAAAAAGTACACAGAACTCCACAAGTAAAACCAAAAAAATCATAAATTTATTACATAAATTCTTGGAGCGCTGTGTGGTGTGTTAGTTTTGCTGTAGAATCTGTTGTTGATTACTTAATTAACCCAATCGTGTATATAATTTGACATTATTTATATTTTTTCAAATTATGATTAACTATGACTAACGCTAAGGAAATATGTTACAACAGTTTGGGCTAGTTTAGGGAATACATGGAAGCAAATGTATACAGATAATTCAGTTGCTATACCATTTAAACCTAGGGAACTACTCGCAGTGAAAACTGGCAGATACACCATACTCCAGAAATTGGTTCTGACATGAAGGGTCGAAACCATTCTTTCATTTACTTCCAGAATCAAGGTGTTTTCTGTATTGCATTACAGTGCTTTCTGTCTGGACTGAAAGGTACTGTATGGAGGAAGATGGAGTGTGTGCCACCCAGGCAGATTAAACACAAGTGAGAGTTTGGACAGCAGAATGGCTCCAGTAATGAAATGAACAATGCAAAATTCAAGCAGAATATGTCCCACAGAGCGAGTGAGGGAGAACTTGGAAGGAAAATATGCATTTTAACATGTGACAAGTTTTTTCTGTACAAGTACATGCTGTATTGTACATTCGGTGGCACATTTTTTAAACCTGGAACCTAACCCTCCTCAGCCCGTCAATGATGTTGGCACAACCAGTCAGAGTCTTTTACCAAAGTAAATGAAGGCATACAAATCCTTTTGGAAAAAAACTGCTATTTATAGCAATAATCAAAAGTCAGCTTAAGCTGGTGTCACTTTTCCTTACTTATCCAAAAATTACTCAGGAAGTTCAGAAATAAAAGCTGTTCTGCCTGAAGTGATTTTTTTCAGTGAAGTTACTTGCTGATCTGAGCAATGAATACTGTTCCAGGCAGTGTCTGACAGAGAGAAGCCATGAATTAGCACTTGAATCACAGTATTTCCTGAACTGGAAACAAGAGTCAGGTGTTACTGAGATATAAAGGGGAAGATGACTGAAATTCAAATAATTGGAATGGTCTGAAATTCAAATAATTGGAATGGTCTGAAATTTAAATGATTGTATTTTTATTGGTCATGTTACTGAAACCTAGTTGCCTGACTGGTTTATTTTTAATCATTAAAAACCAAACATGGATCCATGCCTATTTTACCTCTACAGCCCCTATCTTATCTAATAGCTCCTCCTTGTCCTTACTCCCGTAAAGCACAACTCAATTAAATTAAATTAATTAATTAATAAAGTATTCAAATACGTCAATGTTAATGCTGCTTTACCTGGCCGGTTGTCTTGTCCATTTTTTCATTTCTTGGAGACAGCCAGTTTACAGTGCAGACAATCTAGGCAAGCACAGCACTGCTCTTGTGCAAAATATATGTCTGTATGTATGAATTCAATTTAGTCAATGGACAGACAATTTAAGCTGCACACAATACCATGTGAGTTTGCATGTAATTGCAGGGTGACTTAAATGACTGATTAAAGTTCATGTAATAGTTATAGGATGATTTTTTTTTTATTATTGTTTATATGACATCTGCACTAACAAGGGATGTAAATCAATGCAGTTTTCCTGTGTTCTTGCAGCCAGGTGGTGCCTTATGGAGTTGGCTCCTTCCCAGTGCGTCTGAGAAGAGAGGTGAGGAGGTGTGCATGTGCGAACAGCAGAGATTCAGAGTGTCTTCAATTCTGCACAGCATCGCCTCTCCTCACAGAGTGAGTTACTTATCTCTTTATGGCATTGAACCAGGCCATTTCAGGCAGAAAAAACATCTTCAGTGAGTCCTGCAGTCAATAAAAAAGAATTAAAATTAACCATATGTGTGTCAAAACACGTATTTTATAAATCATAAGACTTGCTCAGACAGGTAAGAGAGGGTATGTCAGGGGAAAATACCTACCTGCAAGGAGACTGGTTTGAAATATTAACATCATAACCCAACATGTTCTTCCCCTCCTGTTCTCCTATTTATTCTTTGCTTGCAGACAAGTGGGAATTGCACGCCTAAAGAGAATGCTTCGCTCAAAGTCAAGAGAAAAAAACAACAGTGGAACCTCTGACAAAAGAAACAGAATTCAAGTGCAAAAGACTTGAAGACATGTGAAGGAGCTCAAATCTCACACACAGCGGTTGATCCCCTTTGTGATTCAGTGCAGAATGGGAGTGTACAGAGATAGTTAAAGTAAAGTATTTATATAAAATGGCAAGCTGCTAAATTTGGCTGCATACCATTTGATGTTATATATGACCACACATACTTGTAATTACAGAAAGATATACAAATTATTTCAGTTTGTTTCAGACATGCCGCACTATAACAATAGCAACCCTAAAAATCTCTTCAAATTTGCAATGAAGCAGTTCATCATTAATCACATGCAGATGTTCTGAGAACCCTGGATAAAACTGTGTACAGGGGAAAAAAATGTACAGAGATTTTTTACATCAGAATTGCAATAGCAACAATTCACATTCTTATAACAGATACCACTGTATTAAGTGCCTTATATTGCATGCAACACATAATCCCATTTCATAATAGTTTCATTCGCTACCCACATTAAAATAAAAACTAAAAGCAGGACTGACATGTGACACTCTTTTGGAATTATTGCACTCCTAACTGTACTGCACTTGAAATATTTTCAATACACAGTTACACTCGTGCATTATTTCAAATATAAATGATACATACATTTATCATTTTTTGTAACAATTGCTTTCAGCATATTTTGCGCAGCAAACAATCCCAGCATAGCATTAAAATGTTTCAAATGACAATGTTGCTCTATGTAACAAGGAAGGACTGGTGTTTCTTTGTGAAATAAGCTTCTTATAATAAAAACAAAACATCCTTTAACAATGAGGAACAGAAGGAATACTGAGTTGCTAAGTAGATACAGTGTAGTGCGTTATATCAATACAGTGATTTTCTTTATAAAAATACCCTTAAGGTGTCAGAATTGTGTTTTAGGCTAGGATATTGGGGTATCTGTTAAAAGGTAACTCCCCTGTTCCCTGTGTTCTGTTAAATGTTTTAGTCTTGTACAGAAGGTTTTATAGAAGGGAAATACTTTATAAAGAGTGTGAACTGTTTTGTTTAGCCTCTTTTGATTAAAAATGAATTTAACATAAACTACATGCCCTTACATTTCTTCTTCTTGTTCAGAAAGTTATTTTTAATGACTGGTGAAAAAATTCTTAGAATCTGCTAAAAGCTCTCATTTATATCTATATTTTTTGTATTTTTCTGATGGACAGAAGCAATACCCCCCAAAAAAGCTTTATCTATATGAATCACATATGATGACACTGTCATTTGGAAAAAATAAAGACCCATGATCGCATTGAGGATGATTTCAGAGTCTTAATCCAACAGCAGTCATTGTCTTTGCAGTACATTTAATGTGTGAAATACTCCTATGATCAAAGAGCAATGAAAAATATCCCAATTACAATGAGTGCAGTGAAAAGTGTAAAAGATAATGGGAAACAGCAAAACAACCAAAAAACAAAGACACACTATTAAAATTGACATTAACAGCACCCAAACACACACACCTTAATGTCTGATTTTTACTTTATTACTTTTGGCAAACTGAACTTCGGGGGCTGAAATATTTACTGTCCTCTCCTGCATCACAGTAATGCATCTAGGAGGTCGTCTCTATACGAATTTCCACAAGAGCAGCTGGCAGCGGGTCCCCTACAGCAGTGACAGATTAATGGGCCACTTATCAATGGCCTGCCATCGGCGTTGTGCGGTTATTTAACGGTCACCCGTGTACTGTTCTTGAGCTTGCAGGATGGAGAACATCCTGGGCAGCCAGCACACTCCTGCCCTGCCAGGTTCAAACCCACAGGATTCCAGAGCAAGGCGGGTTATACGCTGAACACAACCTAATCACCTCCCTCAAATGTTGTGTCAGGAAGAAGAAAAATAGCAGCGAAATTCCACTGGCAAATGATGGCCTCTTCAGGTCACTTCATTTTCCATGCTTTGTACTTCCTGTTTCATGTGTCATTAAAAATGTCATTCTACAGTCACCCTGTGTTTCAGAAAGAAGCCAGAAATACAGAATAATCATGCATTGTTGTGATTATTGTGATTGTTATATGGTTTAAACAGATGAAATTATGATACATGATTGATGCAAATATTTAATAAACAAAAAAAATCAGGTACAATGTGCTGATAATGTGGCTGTAATAGACCTGAAATTATGCGGAATGATGCACACCATCATTGAGGATAACTAGAAATCTGAGTCAAGGGCTCTGTAGGTTATTGGCATTTGTGTAGACTCAAAGAAGACATATGACTTATTATAAATGAATGTGTTTAAAACACACAGTTTTTCATAAAAAAGAAACTTGCTATTGAGGTTTAAACACACACACACACACACACACACGCACACAAATTTCATTCTGGTTTTACGTGAAATGAAAAACAGAAAGGTATATTAATATCTGAACGTGAATGCATGGTTTCATCAGACCACTACACCTGAATCACCTGTATATCCTTTGCACCAGGTAGCATTTGCTCCCGGGAAGAGTCTGACCTGCCTGACTAAAATACCAACATGCTGAAAAACCCTATTTCCTTTTCGCTTGCCACAGGATGCCATTTTATCTTCTTGTTTTCTATAATGAAACTTGGTGTGATATAGTGAAAATGGAATGTCTGGAATTAAACCATTGGTGTAGGATTATTTTGTCTGCACTCAAAATGACAGTTTCCATTCTTCTCTGCATGATTCTTTTTGTCTCTTTGTTGCACAAATTCTAATCTCCTCTTAGCATTAAGAGCAGCATCTAGACCAGAGTTAGCTAAATATCCTTTCACTTGTATGCAGTGCTAGTGTGTTTAACATGTTGCAATAATGGAGTTGTGGTTAAAAATAGTGTACCGATATTAGTATGCTAGCATTTAAAATTCTGCTTCGTTAAATTTGTGAGTTTGCATCACATTTGTTTCTAGCCTGTGTCTGTGGATGGTTCCCGAAATCTGCATTAATTATTATTGGATTGCAGTCATTTGACGCTGCCTGACCATTTAGCTGCTTTCCAATTAAACAGTACTGGTGTTTTATGCAAATAAAACTCTAATAAGAGGCTGAGATGAAGTAGGATATACAAAGACTTCTATCTGCAGGAGTTGATAAGGAAGGACAGGGAGGAAGGACTACAATACTCATGGTGGCGGTATAAATTTGCTGGTGGTAGTATAACTTTGACTTTCATGGTGGGGGTATAATAAACACAATGTGCCAAAATAATATTCCAGTTGACACTTCCAAATGCAAAGTCAGACATCTCATTGATGCAACCACCCTTGACATAACTTTCCTGCCAACCTAACCTATCCATCACACCTCCCAGACAAAATGCATATGCCAACACAAAAACTGACTTCATTTTGGCATATGCATTGTTCATATTCCTCCAATTTCTTGCTCTCATTAAGTCCTGCATATCCCCTAATAACACAGCCACACCTATCTATTGCATTCCATGGCCCCTTGGAAGCTTTCGTAATAAATTAGACTTCCTCCTCAGCTCTCTCCCAAGACATGATATCCCTATGATGTTAATTGGGAATTTCAATATCCATTCACCAAACCCTCAGTTTTATGGCTACTTTCCACTTCTTTAATCATTCAGTTTCCTCTTAGCGCTGTCCTCCCTGACACACAAAACCAGCAACCAGCTTGGCCATGTTTTCTCAAGAACATGCACCAGTTGCCTTGAACTGACCCCACTTCACTCTCTGTTTCTTCATCTCCTTCTCCTCCTACCGGGTTCTGCTGCATCAACTCCGACTGCAATGGTCATGTAATGTATTCTGTCTCACACAGCACATCAGCTAAGGTGATTTTCTCACATCCAACTCTAGAGGTATTCTCTCAACTTTCTCTCAATGGATACTGAGAGGCCCTCATTCCTATTGACACTTTCATCCACTATTGTCTGTGTCCAGTCACCAACAGAAATCTAAACTCATCCTCTAAAAAACTGTGGTTTGACCGAGTCACCATGCGCTAACAGGACTAAACTGCATTCAACAGAACAGAAATGGGAAAACAAAAATCTAAGCTGACTACCCCACTGTCTTGGCAGAATATCAGCATCTTCTCTCAGCATTATACTCTGCTGTTTCATTTACTAAGGCTTCCTACTTTCAAACAAAACTTTTAGCAGTTTCTGACAACCCACAGAAGCCATTACTTAAGCTCTACCTTCTCCTCCATACTCAGTCCTCAGCTACTGTTGAGGTTGAACTCTCAGTAAGATTATTTAAAGGTTAAGAGGTTAATTATTATTATTATTATTATTATTATTATTATTATTATTATTAGTAGTAGTAGTAGTATTGTTCTAAATGGGAATACAACTATCTTAGCTGTGAAAAGCTAAGCTGTGGTTCTTCTAAACCTGTGTATAAGGTAGAGCTCATGATACTTACGCATCCTCCGGTTTTCCTAGTTTTTGGACAAATCAAATTTTCCTTCAGTTTTTATAGAGCGGTGTATATGAGCTATATAAAGAGTTACATATACTGTATGTTGTATGAGCCATTTTAGATTTATAGATCTGATTTTAAGTTAATTAGAAGATTTTTGTGTTTTTTGGTTAACATTGAGCAGATGCTGAAACTTCTTAATTTTCCTTTGGTACTAGCATCCATAACCTTTATTATACTGCATTAAAATTTGGACCACTATTGAAGAATGGCCCTAATACTACATACTATAACTTTGCAATTTAGAAAGAGCTTGATACATGGATTACAGAAATCAAGTCTTGTGCTGATAGGCCCCATGTTCCATGAGGGGCTGACATTTAATTGTTTTTTTTTTTAATTCAAAATGGTGGGAAATCCAGCATTGTGGACCTGATGGGAGTTTATATCATGATTTGAAATGGCCACTGTGGTACCACCATGAGACAAATGGGTGCCATTTTTGTGTCAGTACACTCCTCCACAGTCCCACCAAAATTCATCGGTTGTTGTTGTACCATTTGGGATTTATAACCATTTTCCTAAAAAAAGAAAAAATAGTGGAAGAATGCACAATGCTAACAGAAACAGTGTTGTTCCAAAACTGGCAGTACTTGGATCTCTAATGAACTTTTACAATTGAATATCACAGATTATTACAAATGCAGAAGAGCCATCCTCCCCCCATAAAAAGAAATACGTAAAACTCATGAGTAAAATGAATGCGTGTACATAAAAGCTGTGTCAACATGCATATTGTTACCTGACTCATGACAGTAGTATATCGTCTCCATATGCTAACATGTACACATCTGCTCTGATATGACAAAACACAATGGTGTTGGAAGCCAGTGTCTCCTCAGGTTCTTATGGGCATATGTTTTGCAGATGAGGTTCTCATGTCATTTCTACCAATCAGGTTAGAAGGAACCATGCTGCCATCTGTTTCTCATGAGAGGGAAATTGGCAATAGAGAAGTCAATACGTGATCTTTCAAATATTCAAGAAATTATAACTCAAAGAATTTATCATTCAAATTAAGGTCAACAGATTTTAAACTCTTCATAATACAAAATATTGTATAATAATTTGCATAATTTTTCCTTTGTGCCAGAGAGCAGCAGCAATTATAATGTTAGACCAATTTACAAGGGTGAGATATTCCAGATATGAATTTCTAGTATCCCAGCAAGAAAAAGGAAGCCTGTATTTTGGGATCAAGCACAAAATCTTCTGTCATAACCATGATTTTCTATCTTCAGAATTAATTACAAGAAGGATTGAGAATGTGGGGATGACCAGATGGGACACAGTATGTCACAATGGCTTCCATGACCTTACTGTAACATGTCATCATATTGACCCTAATCAGCATGATTCAGAGTAAAAAGGTGAGTCCATACTGGAAGTATGGGGAAAACAGGCAGCATACAGACCTTTTTGAACCAAATCCCTGTGATGATAAAAGCCATTGCTCTGGTTTGCGGGAGATCAGTATGTCTTCTGGGAACGTTGGCTCTCTGTACTGTTGGATAATGGCTGGCAGTACAATATATCACAAGGATTTTCATACAGGCACACAATGTGATTAACATCTGCGCAGAGCCTGCCTTCATGACGATCCAAGGGTTGGTGAACCCCGGGAGGCTACCCATCTTTTGTTATATCCAGGTAAGAGAAACTAAAACTATTTTCATAAACAAATTCACTGTGTAAAAAAGACATTAAACATGTAAAACTCATGCAACCAATATTTATGTCATCCTCTGTGTGCATTCTAAGCAGAAAAACTTTGAAAGTTTGCACCAAAATTTGCCCTCAGAGACGATAGGAAATACTTACCTTATATCTCCAATTATTTTATATTACTATCTGATGAAGTACAGCAGGCATCTTGAATGTATACAGTAACTGACCACGTTCTGGAATATAGCCAGTCAAAGGTAACTGAAGCCTAAAAATAAGGCACATTGTGTATCATGGGTTGTCCACTGTACACTCCTACAAATATATCTAAAGGAAACAAAAGTGAAATCCAGTTCTAACATTGTAATTCTCCTATTGTTACATTTAGAAAAATACACAGTTTTACCGTTCTGTGAACATATGGCTGCAATTAGATAGTAATAAACATGCAACAGGGCTGGATTAGCACCTATGGGCAAATTTTATTTGCCTTGTGCCAACTAGACCAAGACTATTATTTGAATGTGTATTTATTATGTCAGTTTCATGAATGTACTTCATGAATAAAATTGGCAACTTAAAGAACATGCCATTTCTTTGTAACAATGACACTTTCTCACAGTGAATGTTCTTCTGTAGCAATGCATCACAGAACCCTTCTGTGTGACTGTGGTACATAATGAAACTCAGCTGAGTGACACATGTGACCCCCAGTTCAACTCAATCAGTCGTGCTGTCGGTCTAGCCGCCCAACCAAAAACGGATTGCGAGTCTAATTAAGTCATGGCCTCTTCGTTTCTCTGATGGGTTTTGCAGCAGGATGTTTTTCTGCCGCCAATAACTTTGTTGATTTGGGCTCCAGCATTTAGATCACTGGATGCCTCCCACATCAGTGCAAAATATGGTGCGGAGCAGACAGTGCGATACCCAGCGGCCCATTAGGCGCTGTGGGAATGGATGCGATACCCAGCAGCCCATTAGGAGCTGTGGGAATGGATGCCGGTAATTGTCCACGTTGCTGTAGCGTTCTGTGGGAGGTGGAACAGCAGGCCGGTAAAAACTTGTCTGAGCCAAAGAGCACTGGCATCAAACAGAGCGATGATTATGGTTAAGATTAATGGGAATGGTAAATGTTTCCAAAGAGCTAGGTAGCTATTTTAAAAAAGCTGTAATGCTTTTTCTCTCTATTTTTGTTGTTGTAGCTGTTTTTTTTTTTTTATTTTTGGGTAAATGCCGTTCCCATCTAAGGTAGAAAAAAGTAGGAAAAAAGTCAAGATTCATGTAATTGTGTGGCAATTTAGAAAAATTGGAAGGAGGAGTTGGTTGGGGTGGGATGGGGTAGGGGGGTACCTCAGATCAATACCGTTGTTTGGCATCTGGATCTAACCAGCGCTGTGAAGTACCCCCTCATTTCTGTGGAGCTGACTCCCTCCCTGTCTCTCCCTTCTGTGGAAGGACCTTGGTTTACCTCACAGGAAGGGTTCGACAGGAAACCTCTGGAAGGAATTTGTGGTGCTTTCATTTACCAACAGAAAGGGGAGAACAAACACAGGCTCTCCCGAACCCCTGCTCCTTGGTGGTGAAGTGAGCGACCCACAGATCCCCACAGCTTCCCTAGTGCATTCCTTTACTGAAGTCACCTCAAACCAGTCAAAATGGTTTCATGTTTTTCTGGAGAGTAAAATGGCTAACAATAGAAATGGATTAAGTACAGTGGTCAGTGGGGCCCTTTGATAGACTAGCATATTGCCAAGCATGTGTACCATATTCTACTTTAAACTACAGAAACTGGAGTAACTTTATAAATGTTAAAATCTAATATACACCTACAATCATTTCACACCTCTGTTAGTGATATTGTGTCTGGAATCCATCTGTTTAATCTGCTTCTTATATTAATGATACTATCAAATTCCACTCAGATGCTACAATACAGGGGCAGCAAACCATCCACAGTCCTGCAGTTTTTCTAAGCATCCCTGAGTGGTGAACTGCATTCATTTCCCTTAATAACTGATAAAAATATGTAATAACTACAAGCTACAACAGCTACAAGGCAATATTATATGGTTTGCAAGCAGAGTAAAGTTTCTCAGAATTGATCATGTCTATGAAAGAGACCAAAGCAAAATTATTTTTTCAGTGGAATTTCTGTCCAGTATAGAGCTACATCAACCTGATGTATATTGATGGCCTCTTGTGTTTAAGCTTGCCCAGTGATATTTCACTCCTAAAATGTACATAACTGCTACCAAACCTAAGTCATTAATGGTTAATGTTATTGACCATGTGTAGTCAACTGCATATAAAAAGCCATCTGCAAAACTGAGGTAACCACTAACTAAAACAGCTGCTAATGTTACAAGACCTGGATTCGCAGCCAAAATGATCTCACTGATTCAAACAAATAAAAAAGAATTGTACAATTACAAGGTTAGGTATAATGCAAAAAAGGGGTAAACAAATGATTCTACCGACCCATACATTTAAAAAATACTTTATAGATTGGCAGCTATTTTTATGTCAAATATTTTTGCTGGCTGCTTTTACCATGCCATGCAACACCATTATAGATGAAGTCAAAATCATATATTTCAATGCAACCACTTGCACAGTTATTATAAAGACACACTTAGAACAAGAACAATCATCTGACAGGAATCCATGGCGCCGTTCTTAACAAATGTTAATCTTCTTAAGAAATGCTAGTCTAATCAAAAACAAATAAAAAGACAAAAAACACACAGTCTCACACACACACACACAAGGCACAGATGGGATGCAAAAATCCATGCTGTTGATTTCCCTACAGTGACCGCCTGTTATACATTTGTGGTTCAACGCAAATATGGTTATAATAAAATGCTCTGTTTGAGTCTGGCACGTGTTGGAGAGTGGGCTGTGGGCAGGCACTGTCAGACATACACTGCTACACAAACCAGTGGCAGCAAAACGATAGAAACCATTTTGAGGCCTCTAAGCTGGTCTGAATACTACATACACTTCAGAAATCAAGCCTTGGGTTAGGGCAAAGCAAAATGCTAAAACACGTCCTTCTGGCTAGACCTCAAATATACATGTCCAGGCGAAAACCCTAACTGCCAAGGCAGAGAGCAGTAGCAAAACAAATGCCTTCCCCAGTTTAAGGATGGAGAACTCTACGATTTTAACACTTTATCAACTCTCTGGAGCACGCTCACAAGAAAAACCTCACTTGCATCGATTGCATTTATAGAAATTAAATATTGTAACCTATAACCTTTACCTGGGAATAGAGGTTAAATACCATCCTATACTCCTGCTATCTTCTAACATTAAGTTGTATAACACAGATGTAGCAACCCAGTTCTTACTGTGTGCACAGATGGGCTTCATACAAATATGATATTATTTCAAAGGTTAAATGTCAATTTGGTGGCAATATAAATATACAGTTACCATATATTTGTATCACAAAAAATTCAAAATCAAAGGTCATTTAATAACTTTTGTTAAACTATTACTAATACTATTTCAACTAAAATTTAAGTAAAACAACTAAAATTAAGTAAAATGCAAATTGACATTTATTCATGTTTATTTACTTAATTCAAAACAAAAGACAGAGTGACTGTGTGAAATCCTGTAAAGTTGTTTCTCTCATTGTGGCTCATACTCTAAGACAGCTGTTTAATTTGTTTGCTAATAAATGCAATATCACCCAATGGATTCTCCTGATCCATAGCTCTTGACTGTGGAAAATACTGGTCTTAAGGGATAGAGCAAGACAGCTACTGAAATCCCAAAGATTTCCTCCATATGCGGGTTTAAGGAAGGCAGATATCTGTCCAACCAATCCTGTTTATAATGTTCTACATTTAAAAACAGATTTCTCTAAAAAAAACAAAAAAAATACACTTAATTGCTTTTCTTCTATTAACACTGCTCAACCACAGAAAGAAATAACCAAATAAACATGTCAAATGGTCATAAATAAGGAACACATTCAGTTATTTTAAATAAAAATGAGGTTGGAAAAATGGTTCCTAAACTGCAAATAAATCACAGTTTTAAAACTAAATCCATCTGTGTGTTCATGTGTTAATTGGACACATCCACCAAGCACAAAAGTAACCAAAAGGTTCCTGTTTTGATTCCCCACTGGGGTGCTGCTGCTGTGCCCTTGAGAAAGATACTAAAGAATTGCCTCAGTAAATATGCAGCTATATAAACGGATAGCATGTAAAAATTGTAACTTATGTAAGTCACTCAGGATAAGAGTGTCTCTAAAATAACAGTCATGTAATGTGAGAAATGTATTATTATTATTATTATTATTATTATTATTATAGATATTGAAATAGAGAGCCCTGTCTATGATTTGGATACTTGGGCCTTGGTTCAGAGTTCAGTACATAATTACCATTAATGAAAGTTCAGTCCTTCCAGAAAACAGCAGTTGCTTGCAGACACTTTGGTGTTGTGACTTTTATTGCTAGTGGCAAGATTTTGTTCTTTTGAATCTTATGAAAGCATTTGGTGTAAACAAAATAATAAACCTGAAACATCTCCATGCTGAAATATGCCAAAACACAGAATCTCTTTCCCAACCTCATTTAATGATGCCCACAGCAACCACAGGAACAGAGGATCCAAGATAGGAGAAATAAAACAATTTATTTAAAAAAAAAAAACAATGAAAATGATGTGAATAAGACTGACTCTTGATTTTGAACTATATTCAAATTTTGGTCTTCTATTGCTCATCATACCCACCATGATCATTTTAATGACTTAAAATTTGACAAAACATTACTGTTTCTTTGCACCGCAATGCTCTTGGATACATGAACTACCACTATCATATGATACTAATTACTAAACTGTACTATACGGAGTCTCTTGTGTGTGGTATATCATTCATTGTCTACCATTTGTGGTGTTTGAAAATTAAATGAGTCATGTGACAAAGCCAGTTCCAGCTGATGGCAAATACTGCAGGTATTTGTTTGATCTCAGTGGACCCTGAAGAAACACAGCTGTATCCCATTTCCACCTTTTCATCTCCTGTGGCAGTGTGAGAGTGGCACGCCTACAGTTACCTAAGAGTACCCCACGTCATGTTTGAAAGAGGTGTCTGTGTTTACATCCTGTAAAGGTCAGGTTACGGTCACCTTTCCACAAGTGAGAACCATGCGAGTCCCAGAGAACCATTTGTACTGAGGATGTGCACGGTGTGCTTGATTAACACCATTCAAGTAAATGGCACCTTTTGCCCAGGACTGGGGAATAAGTCAGTTTTTCCTGGTCTCACCTTGGGTGTTCTTTGGTTTTTTCTTTTTTTTTTTTTTAATCCATCTAGAAACAGTGCCTTGCAAAGCAGTGTGTGAAAATCTAACCCTAGGGTTATGCCTAGTAAAATTGTTTAACTGATATCAAATACATATATAAAATACACAGAAATATAATCATGTTGTACAGAGTTTTATTTAAAATTCATGAAACAGATTTGCAGAAAGAATCTCTAATCAACCATTTGAATTCCATGAAGGTTACAGCACAAGGTGACAGCTTGTGTGCTTGTGTCTATGTGTATTTGTTTGTGCAAATATATGTGTGTGTGTGTGTGTATGTGTGTGTGTTTGTGTGTGTGTGTGTTGTGTGTGCATGTGTATTAAGAAACAGCTAAATTTGTTCGTTTGCCTGCAAGGTTTACTGCACTACTTAAAATCAGCGGACTTGACGGTGCATCATTTTAACTTATAGTCCCATGAATGAACCAAAAAAAAGCTTAGAGGAAGCCAAGCCAAAATGATCAGATGAAATCATTTTAATGGCTCTCTTGTCAGGAATGAACAATCTTTGCAACAACCCATAAATTATATTAGGCGTAGCTGGCCAGAGGGACATTAGCATCACTGTCCAACTATGACTCTTATGAAAACTTAATGGCTGCTAAGTCACACTGTTACTGATTAAGTTTTTATTGGTAAGAATGTGCTCCTTAATTTGGTATCAGTGTGTTTCTCTAATCGCAGTGTGTAAACGACAAACAGGCGTTTCATATACCTGATAAATGTTCTTTATTACACACAGACATATACTACACCAAGGTTTTTTGGAGGAGTTCCAGCCAGAGTGAAAAGCAGACACTTTCAATGGAAGAACGTTTGTGCTTATGTGGTCTAGAGGACAACTTTGTACTGAATTTAAATACAGATCATTTCTCTCCACTCCATCATGTAAAACTCTGCACGGTTAAACTTTTAACTTGGTGCTGATTTCTGCCTAAAAGTAACTTTTTGGATCAAACCTCTTAGGTTGGAAGTGAGCATTTTTTAAAAGAAAGCACTTTAAAGAGTAAAAGTTCCAAAGTCTGGCTGCCCTCAGGAATATTATCTCTGAACGACAGCGCCTTCCAAAATTGTGTGACACCAGAAGTTCAGCCCTGGAAACCATATCGTTTTAATGTTAAGTGGGATAATAGGATGAGATTTCGCATTTTCTTTTTGACCTCTGGCAAAAAAGGCATCACTGCAATATTGTCCTTCCCAGAGAGCAACAGATTTGCAGCAAACCACTTGCTGGATATGTTAACTTCACTGCATAGTGAAAGTTTGCTGACCATGGAGGGAATCAGGAATACAACCGCACATCCAATTGTCAATAGTTATTAGCAAGTTGAGTTGAGTGAGGGGTAATATAACTTCTCCAAACGTCAGGAATATTGTCTCTTTCCTGTACAGTTTTCCCAGACACTCCATGCTGTGCTTTTGCGTGATTACTTCAGTCACCGTATATTTAAGGTAGGATGTCCACTTACATGTTAACATTTGAATTTGCTCTGTGTCCACATTAACTATGACCATAGAGGCTTTATAATCTTTCTATGCATGTTGTAATATCTCCTGTCCTTCGTGTTACCTATTTACATGTTTGTTAGAATGAGATCAACTACCCTATTGGGTCATATAAATTAAAATGTCTAAAGCCAGTTTCATACTAATAAAAAGCAAGCACTGAACACATAGAAAACTAACATAATGTGACACCAAACCCTTTCTACAGCTTTCATATATTGTCAAATGCAGAACTGCTGAGTTGTAATTTGTTGCCCATGACCTGAAGCGGCTTCTTAGGAGTCTCTCTGCTTTCCCAGCATCATTAAAACTCACTGTTGAGAATTCTTTGGAATTCTTCCAGAATATATTGCTGAAAATTTAAAAAATAAAACTCATTCTCTCTACACCATGGACATTGATAGCTTCTATGTAAGTTTAAAAGGTATTACATATTCCTACCTATATTACACTATGTGGTGATACAGACATCAATAATCCTAAGAGGATATTTGTATTCTGCCCCTCCCTATTATATTTTTAATTTCAAAGTGGCTACTGTTGTTTTTCTTCTGCAAATATGTGACAACTCAATGGTAATTTTCCAGTTCAATGATGAGTTGTGAAAAGCATCCCCTCCAACTGCAAAAATGCACTTAAGTCTTTTTTCTTCATTTATGACTGACAAACAGTATTATGGAATCCAGTGTACAATAAATACTTACACAAAGACTCCTCCAAACATTTGTAACATTATACATTTGACCCTAGGTGGTAAATTATCTGTGATGCTATTCTCCCAGATTAGAAAAAGTTGGAAAAAATTGAATTTTGCATCCAAAACCTGACTGCCCCTCATTTATCTGACTAAATTAATCTGCAGTGAATTGCTCTCTCTCCAAAACCACACTTTTTCACACTGTTCTTTGGCAGCATCGCAACCAGAGAGGTTGGATTTGAGGCGGGTAGTTTCAATGTCGTCATTATGGCTGTTTTTTTTTTTTTTTGTGTCCCAGAAATAAATACAATAGGATAATAATAAAAGGAATTGTTCTATTGTTTCAAATATACACAAGAAAACTTGTTTACAAGGTTGCATCACTTAAACGATAGATATGTTCAATGTACTAAACAAGCTTATGAATGGGACAGAAGGGATTTCTTCAAGCTAACTTTGTGCAAACAATACTCGTGATGTACAGCAAGACATACAGGATGGGTCACCAAAATGCAATGGCAGAACGGAAGAATTTTGAAAAGGTTCCCTTTTAAAGAACATGAAACTACTTGGTTTATGAGATGTATTTCTGTATGCATCATGAGTCACTGTCACCTAAAACTGACACTATAGTTGGCATTATATTCCTTGTGACTCTAACCCATCTCTCTGCAAAAGCAAATCAATAACATTGTCTTTCACTGGTCTGTTGTAAATCTATCATAGAAGTCAAGGAAACAGCATTAAGTGGATTAAGGCCGTACACCCCTTTCTGAAACTGTTATTCAGTAGTAGAGCATCTGCAGGCAAAAGCTAAACAAACAAACAAAAAAAAAAAACAGTATAAACAATAACAGTTGTGATAATAAGTTGACAAAAATAAGCCTTTTATGCAATATTGGACTTCTGTTTGTAAGGTCATAACATAACAACACGGTGCTTCCCAGCAAAAGTCACAAGGCTCACAAACAGCAAAACAGAGTGCTACTAAAGGTGAAACTGTTCCCTTTCTGAAGCCAGCAGTGCCGTAGTCATGAGTCCCACATTTCTGACAGTCTTTCGTGGGTTTGGAATGTCCCAGAACATTCTTGTTTTTGAAACAGCTTCTCTCTCTCTCTCTCTTTCCTGCCTATTGCATAGAGCTGCAGGACTGCAGCCTTTGGATCCCTGTGAGCAGAAAGCAGGCTCGCTACTGAGAAAGCAAGGACCTCCCTCTCATCATATGTGCAAGCTAACTGTATGCACAGAAAGCAGTTAGAATTAAGCCACAAAAACATTATATTTACAGAACGTGTAACCAGTTTAAGTTTAACATCACAGTATGTAATTCAACGCTTTCTCGCTACTTCCTCTCTGCTGACCTACGCGTCTATCGCTTTATGTTTTTGGTTTCCCTTACTACTGTTTCGTTGGTTATCAGCATTGCACAGTGTATACATATTCTTCACACTCCGGTTTTCGAGATAAGAGAACTCCTGGGATGATGTTAAAGTCTTTAGTATCAGGAGCGGCGGGGCAGGGCTAGAACTTGGTACTGTGGCTAAAACTGTCCGACATGATGATATTCTTGTAGAAGTTGTCAGAGCGGACCGAGCAGTAACCTTTGACCTTGTCAATGACCTGGTGCACAGGGATGATGGAAGAGGACGCGTCCCCATCCGATGGACCAAATTTGGGGCTGCTTTGGCTGGAGTAACCTTTACCTGGCCGTAAGAAAATACAGAAGAGCAAAAATGATATCAAAGGAGTGTGATGGTAGGACTGTCCATTGTCGACCAGAATGTCTTTGAAATGGATGCATACTTTGATGTGAATTCATACTTCCTACATGAGGTTATCTGCTTTAAAGGAAGGCCTAGTTAGCAAATTAAAAATGAAAAAAAGAAAAAATACACAGATGAACACACCCACACACAATCACGTTTATATATATATATATATATATATATATATATATATATATATATATATATATATGTATATATATATATACACAGTGTATGTACTGTATATAATTGCAGATGAAATTATTGGCAACCCATTTTAAACAATTACAGTACAATCTTTACTTGGAGGGTGATTCTTCAGCAATACTACTATATTTCTACTACTGTATTTCTACATAGATAGATTTACACACTGCATATATATTTTTTCTTTTATATATAATAATCTAACACACCAGCAGATTAATTCAATAACAAATGTTGGGATGGGTTTGCATATTAAATATCTGATCTAAAAGGTCTACAACATTGTTTAAAATTGAGTTCCAATTTTATGTCTCCAGCTGTGCATGTGTGTCTGTGCATTCTGATGGAATACATTCTAGGGACACATGCAGGTTCAGATCCCATAGAAATTCCACTCAAAATGATAACTGCACAAAAGTCTTCAGCCCATGCCAACATGTTTTACACTTTCTTTTTCCACCGCTTTTTTTTTTTCATTTATTTCTGATTGCTGTGCCATGTGCAATTCTTGGGATTGTTTCACAGGGATTTGATTATCTAAGAACAACTGCTTCCAGAACAGGCTTCAGAAAGCCTGACTTAAAGAGAGGTGAGAGATTGGCTGGGAGCACAGCTTTCAGAACAAAGGGTTTAGCTGTTGGCCTCAGAACTTTGGCTGCTTAGCTCCTTCCCTGTCGTGCCCGGCAAAACGAACAGTGCGTATTTGGAACAGTTATATGAGCAAAGACAGAAACAAAAACATCAAGAGGCAAGTGTGTGGAACGCACTGCCGAAATGCAGCAATGTAGCAAAATACACTGGTGATTTCTTACGTGTACCAGTGGTTCCTTGGTAAGTGACTCTACATCTGTCTGTACAAAATCAGACATATTTTTTACAGTTATATCACTGCTGTAATTTCAATCTTTTATTTAAAATGACCATCTTCTCCATCGTTACGCAGAGTTTTACAAGGACCTACAAACCGTGTTTGTAATAGAGATAGATGCATTCTGAAAATGCACCATGATGGAAAGTAACTGCTGTGTTTATCAGGTGTAGCAATTCAATCACTTGATGACATGTGTTGTAGGCATGGGCTCCTAAATTTTTAAGGCTGTGACTTCCACCGCAATGCCGTGCCAAATCAGGTCAGCCTATACGTCCCTTGGCCTAATTAATCTTTGGATCAGTCAAATATGACAGCATTGTCAACTAAATTGCAGAGATTAACTGGACATATATACACATCTGGAAGCGATGGGAGAGACCAGTCTTGGCAAAGACAGTTAGAGCTTTACTTCTCAGCAATGACAGACCTCTGGGGACGAAAAGGAGAGACAAACACCGGCTAGAGAAACAAGAGGAAACACTTTCAAAACTCTGAGTCTGAGCTATTATATTGCCATACCTATGCTGTAAAATATCATAGAGATTAGAATGGCTCTAAATGACATACATTAAAGTACACTTACAAAACCCATAATATTGGAGCTCACTCACAGGAAGCGTACCATTGCTGTTGTCAGAAACTAATAAAGTAGACCAAGTTTGCCCATGGTGTAATCTTTTGAAATGTATTTTTCAGGCTGGTGAGTTCTCCTTATTTTTGGGGGTGGGTAGGTTAGAGGGGATTCAAAACATCACATTGAACTTGATTCAGTTTTATTTATTTTTTTTCACGTATACAGCTACGCAGTCAGCCAGCACTGTGCAGGAGCTGAAATATATTAGCGGTGGGCCACGTTAAACACTGTGGCGAAATATGTTAATTGGTCCAAGCTGAGAACCTAATGAACACTTGCAGTATAAACTCTATTCATGGCGCACTGCGGTACGGGTTGGTTCATAATTCCAGTGCCTGGAAAAACCCTGTTCTTGTCAGCATATCTGTACGTTTGCATACCACTGGACTAACATCATGCAACGTGATGACTGAATGAGCTCTTTTTGGTTTTTAGGGGGGGCTTGGAATGCACACTGAGCATATGGTATCAAAATGATATTTTGATGCTGCAATGCAGGCTGTGTGCTTTCTGTGGTACATCTGATGCAAGCGGAAAACAGTAGCTTCCCATGATAGCGGAATTAGTGTTATATGAGTGAGCGCAACATTCAGACCCTTCAAATGAGCAAGGCAGTCAACCTGCCAATTTAACCATTCCGCTTCTGTGATGTGGCTGAATGCAACTCATTTTTCTTGATATCAACTGCATGGGAAACGCTGAACCCCAATTATGGCACACACTAAATACTTGCAGCCTACAGTGTGATATTTTATATGGATCTGTATGTCCTTGAACAAATCACTGTAAAAGGATGAGACAGTTTCTCAAAAGTTATAAAAGCTTCATAAAAATCAAAAAGTCAATGGCAGACTAGAGCCTTGTGCCTTAAAAGGTCTTAATGTTGCACTTATCATCCTATGGGAGGAAGGCCAATCACACGATGTAAGGAAGCATGGAGTCAAGCTGGCTATGATGTCTTTTTACCTCGACAGGATTCGCCTTGCCATTATTCATGGGAATTATCTACACCACAAACATAAATACAGTATAAGGATCAGGCACCACTTCACTTGTGCAAAACATCGAGAGATGAACAAAAATTTCTTGGACAATTCCTCATTGGGCTGTGTACAAAATGCACTGTAATCCATCACTGTGCTAACTGATAACTGCATATTGAACCTATTATTAGAATTTACTAATACAACATGTCTCTCAACAAAAGTAATATTTGTTTATAACTGTATTAGAAAAAGTGTGTTTTCCCAGAGTGCTTTCTATGCTTTACTCTTTCAGTCCTGGGTACAGAATAGTAAATTTCAATACAAAGCAAAATTAGAGTGTAGAGCTGCTCAGCACTAACCGGAAAGACAGAAAAGTATTGAACAAACACAGCAGATTTGTACAAGCACACATACATTAGCACTGATGATAATTAAAACCACTCTTTAGGAAAGAGGTTTACAATGATTTAGAGATGCAGATAAAGTAAATTAATTCAAAGAAAGTTGAAGTTAAAGAAGTGTATAAATTACTTCATATACAAACACCTCAGCAGGCACCTGTACTTCAGTGAAAAAGTCATTTTTTCCTCCAGTACTGCGTAGGACTATCCTATCACTACAGGTTCTGCTATTCATTACCAATGCTTTTGTAGAGGACAGCAGTATCTGATCCCACCCCAGCAAACACACGCACATACAAACCGTGTGCCATACCTGCATTACTGCCCCTCTTAGCAAAGGGGTTTAGAGTTGCTTTGGCCTTGGATGTCCAGTTAACAGTGCTGGAACCAAAAGAGCTGGAGGAGAGTGACTTTCCCAGGTTATCTGAGCTGACCTTCTTTGTGTTATTAGTGGCTGTCTTGCTCCAATCTGTGACAACACATTACAATAAAATTACAATTCAAAGGGTAACCATGGTTAGTTTAAATAAAATAAAATAAAAAACTAAAAGAATACAGATTTTTAGTTCTGGTATTTTATAAATATGCTTTTTTTAAATTTCCCTTTTTACAGGGTATGAAGCCTACAGTTCAGTTAAGGTCTCTGGTTTGTATTGCAATAACCCTGTTCACTGTTATTTGTGGAACCTGGAAGAAAGCAATAAAGTTAGGTTTTACTGGGTTCTGGAACAGGTAGAATGGGGGCTTTAAGTAGATTACTGTAAAGTTGAAATAATAAGAAAGCCAGACAGTCAACCTAATGAAGACTGAAATTAAAAAAATATGACAGACAAGCCAAGAAGAACAGGGACAGTTTATTGTGCAGGTTAACTCAAACCTTACTCTCAACATTCACTGTTGCTAAGTTTTAAGAAAAAATAAAAATAAATATATGCATCTCATTTGACTTGTGTATTTTATTATCTTGTATGACTGCATATTTTAGTTAATATTTATGTTAAACCTCCTTCCATGGCTCCAGAATGTTTTAAACTATTACACAGAATCAGACCAATTCTGATCATAAACATTCTAATGAAATATACTTACCTTATTGCACCGGGAAAGAGTTGAGAAACATTAACATGACTGATATTATTGTGCTAACTTTGCAAAAAGGAGTGAGGGTGTGTTTACCTGAATTGTCTGCGAGACGGAACCTTCCACAGCACAGGTATCTCCTCCATTGTTTCTGAACATTCTCTTTCAACGCGCAGTGAAATATGAAGATAAACAAACCTGCGGGAAACAAGAATGAACAGTGAAGCATCAATAACACTGAATATAACACTGCTCTAAATGTGTTACCCAGAGACTAGCTGACATGACAGTAGAGTTACACAGCATAAACAAGACCTACAAAACAAGAAAAGTTCACAGTTAAGATGCGATTTATAGACACAGGGGAGACCTCTGGTGGAAGAGAGGGCACACTACATGACCACAGGGCCAGTGTCGATCATTAATATTACTCAACCATATGCTGCACTGTCTTGAAACAGTGACCCATGAAGCTGAAGCACCCATATGCAGAAATAAGTGAGGCTCAGAAGAAACACAAGAGTTATAGAGAAACTGTTTTCTTGCATCCCTCCACAGTTCTCAAGTGACAAGAACAAGGGCGCACCTTGCAGGGAGTTGAATATGGAGAAGAGGTACATGAAGGCCAGGTTGACGGGGCCCCAGGCAAAGAAGGCGAAGCCCCAGGTCATGCCGAGCAGGAAGGTGAGGCTGACCACGCTGCGCAGGTTCCGGAGCATCTCCTCCCGGAGGGTGCGGTTGCTGCGCTTGCCGTTGCGGCCGCAGATCTGGATCATGACCACGATGAACATGGCCACGTTCATCAGGAAGATAATGCAGAAGTAGCCCACGCATGTCACGTAGAACACCACATGGCTCTTGATCCAACAGCTAAAGGGGAGGAAGAGGCACAGCATGTGAGTGCTGTGGGAGGAAGAGAAGTGCATTGCCTTTTCCATTCTGTTACCACAGCTTACTGCGGTGGTGCATCGAACGAGATACTTAACCCAAATGGCGTTGGCAATGAGCTGAATAAACAGACAACACATGAAAAGAGAGCTATGGAATTTGTCCTGGATAATGACATTTCCTATGTTAATAAACACCACGAAAATACATAGCGTAATATTTGATATAAGACTCACAATTCTGAGGAGCCTTGGCCATTCTCCTCTTTTCCATAGTACTCCTTCCCATAAGAGTTCCTGTCAACTGCTACCACAATGGCTACGATTGTAGCAGGCAAGCCTAGACAAAATGAAATATTTCACTATGTTTTATGTAAAATCATTTCAGGTTTTTTGTCCATAGCACAAATGGAAGACACTCTGTACATGAGATGGCTGGCGTTACTTTTTTGTAAATCAACACATTTGTGTATAAAGCATGTACACTTAACCCCAAAAACCTGTACGCTGCAAATTGCAGCCATATGAGATTAACTCATTCTCTGCTGAATTTTTACACTTAGAAACTCCTCTTTTGTTCTGTCATGTACAGGAGGGTTGCCACTTTCACGTGTTCAATGCACGTGTTGAATGTATTATCAGCACATGAAATTGGCTCTGCAATAGAAGCACAAACCCTGCCTATATTTTTACATCATCACTGGTCCTCTTGATTACTGAAAAGAACCTGAATCTACCTTTGTACATTATCACTGTCATTTCAGGACATACATTCTCTTTTTTGCTATATACCAGAAATGTGTTGTACATGGTGTTCAGTCAGATGTTGGTAAACAATAGGATTACATAAAACTACGATATAATCTCTGCCTATTGATAGCTGCAAAGTATTTGGATGCATGTCTTAGCGCAGCTGACCATGCAGGTGATGAGACCAAGTTTGATGAAAGAGGTTTTTCTTTTTATCGGTATCACAACTGAAATATGAACTGATTTTGTGATGTTGTGTATGGCTTTGCTTGTGTTGTACTCTGCCTTACTTATAAATTGCTTTGGATAAAAGCGTCTGCCAAATGAATAAATGTAAATTATTTTTTATTGCATCTATTTGATTGGAAAAACTTAAAACATATATAGTTATCTCTTCTTGTTTTGTATTGATCTTATATAATAATTTATATAAATAGTTATGCATTGTGGCAATCTATAGTTTTTGAATTTACTTTATGTCAGTATTTATGTAAATAAGTTATTTATTGTTTCCATTGTGTTAAAAAATAATTAAAAGACCGCACATTACCTGTGTTCATCTGACATAGTATTTGTATGTATACAATCTAGATAAGCTATAATATCATTGTCTGTAGACAATGATATGCTGACAAATTTGCTTTTGGAGGGGCATTCCAATAAAGACATTTAGTCAACAAAGAAAAATTATTTTACTGCACATAAAAGGGCATATCAATTTACCCATGTTATGTCAGGGGTCTTGGCATTTTCCATTTGACAGATTAGTTCTGAACAAAATGAGGGGAGCGAAACATCAAAAAATAGGCCAGGAATCAGAGCATTATTGTTGAGATTAATTATTAAATAAATGAATTAGTAAATAATAATTAATAAAGATTTGTCGATAATAAAGTTAATATATTAACGTTGATTTTCAGGCATGACTCACCCCATCCAACAATGCAGAATTTGAGGATGTAGCGCCGAATATAGGTGTTGAAGACTTTGACCAGAGCAATGTACATGTGTATAGACTCCAGGCCCATCCAGGTGAAGGATGTGAGGAGGAAAAAGTGCAGGAAGACGGCAACAGCGATGCACAGGCCCTGCTTGTCAAACGACGCCAGCCAGCCATCCAGGAGGAACACCATGTTGAGGAAGAGCAGCGAAGTGCTCAAGTTCATCAGGATCTTGGAGGGGTAATCACGCCGTAGTTTCCTGCAAAGAGCCGCGTACACACAAACACACACACTCAACACTGACTGAAACAAGGTGGAAAATACAAACAAATGCAGTCCTGGTACAAAATACAGCTTTTTCTTCTTTATACAATCCTGTGTCGGAATTGCTAGCTGCATACAGCTGCATACGCATACTACTGCATACAGTAGTAGCGTCATCTCAAAGTGAAAACCTCTGCACTGACATTGTAGAGCAATTCAAAGTTTCCTAATGAGCCACAGGGTGCCTAGGAGCAGTTAGATGAGCAACACCTGCTAACATCCCACCCCTATGTAGGAACGTAGTAGGAACAGGAATGAGTTACTCAGCAGCCCCCTTCACACAGGTTTTTTAGCCAGCTACATGTAGTTTAACACCCATCTGCCGTGGTTGCCTTGCGGTCTGAAAAACTCACTCAAAAGCGATATATGTGAGCAACGTAGCAGCTGAGAAGATGGCAGAGATACCACAGCCAATGTAGGTGATAAAGGTCAGAATCTTGGTGTTCTGTGCGTCAATCTTATCTGCAGAGCCGGAAATGTCCTGCAGGGAAACAGAGGGACAACATGGGCACACAGTAAAAGCCAGAAGTGGCAATGTGCAAGTAAATAAGACCCAAGGAAAAGGCTGGCTTTGGCATTTTGATAATTTTGTGCATGCTTGGTACATTCAACAAAACACTTTATGTCATATTTATTTTCAACTACCATGATAACTGACTTCAAACTGATATCTACTATTAGAGTTCATATATAAACCATAATGGTAAAAGTGCACTACAAACAAGGAGTAAGCAATCCTACAGTTTTTTTTTTAATTTCTGCACCTTTTCCTCTGAGACAAAATCTAGTCTTAGAATGCCCCAGTATCCATAACATCCAATCTTCTCCACTACAGTGAGCTTTTGCTCCTGTGGAAGTGTTGCAGAAGAAACTGGTATCTTACCATTAAGATGCCAAAGTGTGTGAGGTGGTCGCAGAGACAGATGGTCTTGTTTCCGTTGGAATTTGGACTGACTGTGCAGCCTTCTTTGCTCCAGCCCCCAGTGCCGTCTTATAAAGAGAAAGAGGAACTAGTTAAAACACTCCAAAAGAGTGGCCCGAAAAAGCCTTGCTGTTTTCACAGAGTCACCATTGGTGCTTCACACATTCTTCCAATTGACTGTGTGCTTGACCTGAGATTTAAATGAAAATGTGTTCGGAATTATGGTAGCTATTGGTCTTTTTATTGCTAAGATCATATTCACATATGAATACAGGTTGCTGTTTTCAGAGGTTACCAACAAGGTTTGAATTCTCATTGTGTCCGGGTCAAGAGCAAATATATCAACACGCTGTTTCACTCGCATGGAGGCTTTTTATGTGTGACACAGCCTCTTTGCGCAGAACTATACACTTGGAACCACTGCAGAAATACTCTTGCAGTCATTGTCTTCCAATCATTTGCCAAACATTAACATCTACATTACAACACTCTAGTGAAAAAGACTGTAGGAAGGAATCCTGCTCATGTTATTAAAAGGGAACACTTCCTGCTGAGAAAGGTAAACTTGGAATTTAAAAGGAAAACACCCTTTTGAAGGCCTCCCTCATTTCATTTCTGTCTGCCTGAATATGCACAGTTTCATTCCACAGTAACAGACAGAGCTACCTGCACCCACCCTGAACCCACAGAATTTCAACTTTTGATCAATTCAACCTTGAGAGGTATTTTTTTTACATTTACATGGTTTTAATACCTTAGTGAAAATGAGAAAAAAAATAGTTTCTCCATGCACTTACTTTTGATGGAAAAATCCCAAAATACACACACTGGCCTTGGTGCTGGCTGAAAGAAATAGACACAGTGAATTTAATCTTAGTTTTCTCCGATATAATAATAATTACTATAACTAAGAAATATCCATTAATGTAATAATATAATACTACTGGCACAACTGCTAAGGTATTCCATTTTTCTTAAGTGATTTTTTTTCATCTGCAGTGAGATGAATTTGAGCTGGATGCATTCAGAGTGATAAAGTTGCTGGGTGCAGTTTAATTAAAATAAAATGAACAAAATAAAAACAGGGTCTGAAATAAAAAGATTTTTCCAACAACCCACTGGGCTTCAATTAGAAAGAGAGAAAGACAGTTAAAAGTCAAAATTGGATTAATTTGAATCGGATTCCATGTAAAGAACGAGAAAACATCACACCATACAAGTAAAGATAGCTGGACATATTGGGTTGTTCAGTCATTCATTTGGTCTTGTTATAGCACATTTGAACATAAGCACTTAATCAAACAAAAGGGTCTGATACAGAAATGGAAGGAAAGGAAAGAAAAGTGGAAGAAAAGAAAACAAGCAGTTTTTTTAACAAACAACTCCAGGGGTTCAAATTCCAGAACTTGTCATTGAGTAGATTCTCTTCCTTCTCAAAATGAGATTTGACTCTGAGAATGTGGAATGGATTCACTTGTAATCAACTGTCCATCCCACAGGTATGATGTAGCTAAACATTTGAATGAATGCAAACTGTGGGAGGATGTTTGAGACTGGGACGTCAGGTCAGGTTCATTTACCTGGTATTGCAGGTGAACAATTTCTATCTCTACAGGATCTCGCAGGTTCTTGATGGACTGATTTCCTACACTACTAGCCACTACATAGCTGCTCAAGTTCAGGCCACTGGGCTTGTGATCCTGAAGAGAACAAAAATGATCATAATTCTGTAATTATTCAAAACATTTCATTTTCAAATGTTTCTTATATGAAAGGTGTGTGTGTTTGTGTGTGTGTGTGTGTGTGTGTGTGTGTGTGTGTGTGTGTGTGCGCGCATGTGTTCGTGTGCATATATGTGTGTCTGCATGCATGTGTGCAAGCGTAATTATTCAGTCCATTTCATTTTCAAAATGTTTCTTACAAGAAAGGTGTGAGTGTGTGTGTGTGTGCGTGCGCGCACGTGTGTGTGCACATATATGTGTGCCTGCATGCATATGTACGTGTAAAGATGTGTGCGGTGTGTGCCTTGGAGAAAAGGGTGTTCACCTGAAATAGCCCAATCTTGCTGAAGAACATGAAATTTATCCGGGAGATGAGTTCCGCCTCTGTGTCGCTGAGGTTGCTCAACAGAGTGGCTGGGAGTGTGACCGCAGCCAGGGGGTCCTGCTGCCCCGACTCAAAGTCAATCTGCGCAGGAAGATAAACCACATGGTCCATCCGCATTAACTTACGAGACACCCTTATCGAGAGCGCCTCGTAATTTTACACCTTACGTATTCCGTAATCTACTTACAAAACTGAATTTTTCTGAAACTGTTTGAGGCAAGGCTTATGACAACGGTTCAAGCATCCTTCCTCAGATCTGAGGCCAAAACCCTGAGGTTCATCTAGGATCCAAAGCCCTCTGAACTTTGCCAACATCGCTACTCCACATATGTCCATATTAAGCTACATTTAGCAGCGCAGGTATATAACTTCTGCTTCAGCATCATAGTTAAAGGGAGAGGAAGGAGTAAGATGGAATGTGTGATGGTGCAGATATAATTTAGTAAAATAATAAAAAACTGCAGTGCATGCTGTTTACATGTTCTTCCTGATTTCCTATTTAATTTTTTTGTTACATAACAGAAGAAAAAAACACCACGTGCAAGACAAAAATAGAATTACAGGGAATTGCAAAACCATGAAAAATATTGAAGGTACAAAAAGTACGCTTCAGTGACTTAGACAAATATACATCCTGCCACTCAGTTTGAATGGTATAAACAAGCTTGATTTTTATGAGTCACCCTTACACAGAGCTACGCTTTCCATCTAAGGTTTTCCGCTAGGACAGCCTTCCAAGAATCCCTGGCTGAGTCTGGGTCAGCACCCACTCGTTCCCATGAGTGTGGCACTGTGTATTTCCTCCAACCTCGGTTAATCTGTGAAGACTAAAGCAAAACCTCTTTTTTCCCCTCATTTGGTCAAAACCCTTTTATTCAATCTGAATTCATTCCATATTCTGTGGATGAATAAAGAGTTACGTGAAGTTCACAAAAGACACTTAAGGCTAGGGGAAAAAAATCCTTAGAAAAATTATCAGTAGCTTACTTGAAGTTTTGAATTTGACATTTGTGACTATGTTAAATTTTCAGAAAAATGGAGAAACGTTTGAAAATTAACCCTGGGGTTTTAAGTTGGATGTACATGCACACACCAAGCACAAAAGATGTCAAGTTACAATGCAAATGTGTAAGTGTTTGGCCTGTCTGCAGATTTTAAAATGTTTGGAACGTCCCCACAATCACTCTCCCTAGATTAGAGTTTTGTCACACATCATCCATTTTGATTCATGTATGTTTCTCCTTGTATGTACCACTACACACTCATTCATGCATTTAAGGAATGTGCTGGCAATATGTTTGTTTGATCTGCCTTTAAAAGCAAAAAAGCTGCTTTGAGGAGCTATACCTGGAGATCAGTGGTGTTGGGAGCCATGAATGCGCTGAAAGACGTCCCGTTGAAGTCGGTGGAGTTGAAGGCGGAGATTCCAAGAGCCAGGTTTTTGGAGGTGATACTCAGGGAAGGTCCTTCGAACACAATCTTTAGGACCATCTCGTCCACCGTTTTCAGGGCCCTGCACCATTACATACAGGGTAAGCACAACTGCATGTTGCTTGATTCATATCACTGCAAAAGACAGGGACACTTACAGTTCTGAAGTGGCTGCAAGCGCTGTGTCTGAGCTTGTCATCACATTGGAAAAAATGGTCACCATGGTGGAGGCCAGCGATGCGTTGATCTTGGCTACGTTGACAATCTCTTTTAGCTTGGTGACAACCTTCGAGACCTCATTTGTGGAAAGCTCATTTTGTGTGATGTCGGCCAGCTGGGTGGCTACATCTGCAGCGTTTTCTGAAGAGAGACATGAGATGGTGCGAGGAACTGCTGCTGATAACATTACGTTTACTTAGAAGATGCTTTCACCCAGAAAGACTACATAGTTTACATTTTTTACGTGTTACCCATTTATACAGTTGGATATACACTGAGACAATTCAGGTAACATGCCTTGCAACTAGACTTTATACACATGAGCTCAAGTGAGCCTGAACTATTCTGTTTTTTGTCTTCAAACTGTGTTTCTATGTGATAAATCATATCTTTTAAGATGCATGGTTGACAGATATAAAGTAACAGACTTACTTTAGAGGTGATTTAATGTTTTTCAGGGACTTACCGGCTGACACCTCAATGCCATCTATATCAGTGCAATTACCAAAGTCAGGAGACTCCCAAAATGAAGTATAGTTCTGCAAGTTTAATGAGCTGAAAAGAAAGTGACAACAATGTCACCCAATTCAATCAAACCACCACTTCTTCCAAAAATGGAAAGTGTTTACCCTAAATCAGCCTTTAGGAAGATGGCACTTATTGCCTTTTTTGAGTGAAATAAGTTTTTCTGAATAAAATCTGATAAATCTTCAAATCACTTGCACATCACTATGATTCAGCCTGTTAGCAATGATCTGACATTACCGGATGTGCCAAAATTTTCACGAACTGCCAGTACACTACAAAAGAAATGAAGGTTTATAATGATGTCCCAGGATGGAGAGAAACCCACCATGTTCGGGAGGCATTCTGGGCTTTATTGGGGAAGCAGGGCACAAACTGGGTAACTGTTGGTCTGCTTTCAGGCCAGTTGTAATGCAAAGGACTTTCTTCTGCAACACAGTTTTCTAAGCAGATGGAAATAAAAAAAAACACAGGGATGCATTAAATGCATTTTTTATTGCGCTGATAAATTATGTACTTTGATTTAAAAAATCAAAATGTTCAGAATCCTTGGTGTTAGGTACTTTGTAACATAATCCAATTTCAGAGCCCCAAATTGAAACAGTAGCTTGGACGCCGGCAACGAATGAATCCTGAGGCGTTAAATTAGATTCTTTTTTTTTTTTTTCCTGCTTTGCATTGCATGAGCGGATTGTTTCTGAGCTGTAATTTTGGCAGAGGTATACAGGAGCACAGAGCTGCAATGAAATGAATGGGACATTTCCGCACCTACAGGCTGGACATCGACATTGGCCAGGACCAGTCCGTTCCCAATGGTCTGGTTGGTCAGCCTGTTCTCGATCGCGGTCTCTTGCAACAGCACATCCGTGGCGTATTTGTACATGAGCAAAGCTTGGCAAGTGTACCTGGATGTGGGAGAAACCATATTGAAACACAGTGGAAAATCCAAGACGATGTGGGGGTCATACCAGTTACCAGCCCAGACTTACCGTTGACTACTACTCTGTCCTGACTGAGAGTCACTGTTAGCTAGCTGGACACTGGAAAATACAAAGCAGGGAGATCACACTGACATTAGAACACTTCAGAAAAGCACACAAATACATAAGACTGAGACATAGGAATATGGCTCTCACCTCACATCAATAACGTAAACAGCGTATGTCCAGTTTTGAAATGTTTGATTAAGCTGTAATAAAATAAAGATGCAATAAGTAATTAATTGAATATCTCTGTATAATGAAGAAATAGCATATACAAAAGGCACGCATGTTGACAATAAACACGCTATGTATAAGTATTGTATTTTAAAGTATATGAGTACTATCTTACCCAAAATGTTACAGTTCTCTCTACCTCCAGTTCTCGTGCCAGGGTGTCTTTTATAATAAATGAGACCCTGTAGAAAAGTCCCTCTGTGAATGGAAGGAAATCAGTTCAGTCCATTACTTTCAATGATATTGAGTTTTGGGGAAATTCAGGACTATTTAAATTCATTTTCTGTGTTGCATAGCAGGAGCACAAAGGTAGAGCACAAATTATCTTTAATGATATTAAAGCATTACTATGAATAACAAGCAATTAATCAGGAATGGTGAATAAAATGTGAATATTTTGTAACACAAAAACGAAATCATGTTTTATTAAATAACAGACAATGGCAAGAAAAAATATCACTGAGATAACATGAAACAACTTTGAATTCTTAGGTCATATTGACATTAATAAAGGCTTGATCTACTAAAAAGTATGCACCACTGTATCTATAAATATCACTTCACTCATCTTCTGCTATGCCACACAGCCATCACAAGATGGCTCCCGAGCAGCATTTGTTGTTAGTGCCCAACTACAATACATCTCTATTGTCATGCCAAGGCCATTCTTAGGAGACTTCAGTACACAAATCCTGCACTGTCATTACACAGTCTGTTACAGACACATCTTCCGATTTTCTACTTGGGATGAAATGTAATGAAACAGCACAGGCTGTGCCTAACTTCTTGTTTGAATATGATTACATCCAGTGTAAGCCATGAAGAGTAATTTCACATAAGATTTGATATAAGAAAGCTCTGTGCATTTCTGTTCTGGGAAAACAGAATCGAAAAGTCTCCTAAGAAACATGAACAATGTAACTTGGAATCACAAGTGGGTAAAGCACCCATTTTGGAAGAGAATGACAGCTTTCAACTTTGCCGTGTCTAAAGCCATTGATTGGGAAACTACATTCCATGTTAGCATCAAACTGCCCCATGATCATCAACCCGCTTCAATCAGCTCACCAAAGGGACAGAGAGATTTTTTTACCGCCAATATCCCATCATCACTACCACTCAAAGCAGACAGTCTACACCAAAGAAGTGATTTGTTTGTATCTTAGTTCTAAGGCTACAGTGTTATTACAAAACATACTGTTCCCTGTTGAAAGTCCACACAGACATGAAAAATGAAAGCGAGCTTTACACTGGCACGATGTGAGTTCAGGGATGCCTGCTGTGATCCCATTGGTGGCTCTTGTGGGCAGACTGCCAATGACAGCATTGATTCCTCTGGGTGTGGTGGACAGAGGGATTGGCCCCTTTGTGGGGACAAAAGACTGGTATGTTGAGGCCATGTGTGATGAGGGAGACGGACGTGTCTCTGACTTGCTCAGGGTGGTCTGAACCACAGTCGGGCTTTGCCAGTGCATACTGCTTGCTGATGAACTTGTGACAAAAAATGGCCAATTGGAGGTCGAAACAAGCTTGTCACCCAGTGTCTCGTCTTTTCGGTGACCATCCAAAAAAAGCTCTGGTTGGGCTGAAGTGGTCATGTGTTCAGTCTGCAGGGGCTCCATGGTCCAGGACAGGTCTTCTTCAGCACCAGCAGGGTGAATAGGCTGGGGCTGGCCAATGCTGTGAGCGGAGGTTTGGAGGAACGCTGCCATTGGTTCAGTGGGCCGCACGGCGTCTGACCCTGCACCCGCCGCACTTTCAGTGCCAAGAAACGACGTTGCTCTCAGAGGGGGGGTTGTGAGAGTGAACAGCTTCTCTTCTTCTGAACGAGGGGGGCGCGTCATCGCACGGTCAAAGGAGGACGACTCCGAGCTGCCAGAGACGGTCGCCCTTGACCTGAAGGTCATGCTTGAGCGCAGCTCAGACAGTGAGTCGTGTGTGCTTGCATGAGTCACGGTGCCAAAAGCCGCACATGAGGCTGTCAAAGCCAATCCGTTACCGTCAGCATGTGGCTGAGGCTCACGGGAAAAGCCATCACTATATGCCGACACGCTACTGACATCTGGCTCTGAAATAGCTGGGGCGGTGTTTATCAGAGAGGAGGCATGTCTTATTTCTGAGGGATACAAGAACTTGTCAGCAGCGACCGAGGTGGCCTGCTGCCTGTGGTGAGACACAGATGGCTCCACGAGTTTGTCGGAATGGATGGACTGTAAGTGGGGGGTTCCTGATACGGAGGGGGAAGAGCCACTTGAAAGTGACATCTTGACTTCTGCATGGCTTGAATAACTTTCCATCCCTCCAGCCTCTTTCTGCTCTGCAATCACTGAGGCATTCACTAACTCCGAGAAAGAGTTCTCTGGTACAGAGCTGCTTGTGGAGACATAAGGGGGAGGGCTAAATGTGGGCAATATATCCATTCTCCCTTCTCTCCTTTGGGAGACTATATTAAAAGGTGAGGACTGAAATATGGCCCAGTTGTCTGTGGAGGCTGTTATGGCATTGTGTATTGGTTCAGTGATGTAACTGACAGATATATGGTCAGAATGGGACAGGCCTCTCAGATCAGAATCTGTGGGATCACTGCTGTTGTGTCCCTTCGAGCCGCTGAACAGTGTTTCTGGAAAAGCATTTACACGGAACTGCACTGGGGCCAAAGGTGAGTCTAACGTGGAATCCCCAGCTTGTGCTGACATTATCACCACAGTGCTGCTGTCCTGGTCTGAGGTCACTGCACTGAGAGGCTGAGAGCTGCTTATCTCAGAATGACCGAATGTGAATGGCAGCAGCGATGGAAAGATGTGATCACCATAGTCTTTTTCAGGAGGAGAATGGTGTCTTTCCACAGAGCCAGGAGTCAGAACTGGGGAGAAATTGGTGAGGTGCGACAGGGATGATGGATTGGGCCTTGAAGCCTCTATCATTAATAAGTCACTTTGAAACTCCACGGCTGGCATCAAAATAGCCTCTGAGCTTCCCGGGTGAGGCTTCTCAGTTTGAGGAGACAGAGCGTGTGTTGCATTGTTAAGCAGCTCGGCATCAGCTCCCGCACTGAAGATGGGAGAGAATGAAGAAGCAGTCTCTGTCACAGCTGAGGAGGAATATGTTTTTAGTGGAGAGCGGGGTCTCTCAAAACGGTCCGAGAAGGCGGTGGTCTGATCTGACAGCCTTTCCTCCGTGGAAATGGTTGGCACCGCTTCTGCCTCTGAGTGGGGCTGCACATCATTGCTGAGTGCCGGTCCCGGGAGCACAGAGCTCTGTGGGCATGCGCCTGCAGGAGGCAGTAATGGCTCCAGCGAGGGTGGTACGTGATGCGGGTGCACGCGAGTGCTCATCACTGGTGTTTGCCCACTGATCCCGTCGGGCTCCGGCAGATCCGTTTGCACACCTGTCTCTCCTGGCACTCGGCTGAAAGGACGGACTGGCGTCCAGCTGCTCACCACGGTTGGCTCCGGGGCTTCTGCCAACGAGGCCCAGGGTGTAAGTGTGTCTGATTGATTGTGCAAATGTTCCTCTCTCTGGGCAGGCCCTGTCCCAGGGCCTGGGTTCTCTGTGGAGACACTAGGAGTGCTCCGTGAAGACCCGTGTGAGGCAGTGCCCAGACTTTCATCCAGAGAGTAGGGAGACTCAAAATCATACAAACTGAAGGGTTCTTCCCCCAAGTCATAGATGAACGGGTCAATACCAGACGAGTAGTCCAGGGGTTCGGTCCAGTTCATGGTGCCGTTCTTGGCATCTGCTGTCGGGGCCCAGTGCGGTGCCAGCGGCTTGTTCTTACGGTTGCTGAGTGCAGCCACCTGGAACGACTCCACGCCCTCACTCTTGTTCTGGAGGTCCATCTGTTGCCATGGGAGTGCCACCTCCGGATTAATCGTGTCCTTGGACATGAGGATTGTTTTCCTAGCAACGGACAGTGTTGTGGCCACCTTGCTCCTCTGGGATGCGTTCGTCACGGCTGTTGTCTGTGGAGCTGGTGGCTTTGTCAGATAGATCACAGGATGTTCTGGTGGCCGAGTGATGGGTTCAGGTTTCTTCCTTACGGGCCATATCAGTGGGGTGGAGATCATGCCCAGGGAGGTTTTGGAGGTCCGCGGACCAGCGATGACGTGAGGTCGGGCATGTGGGGTTGTGGAGGGGGCCCCTAATTCGCTAAGCCGGACCATAAGCCACAGAGCGGCTGCTCTCTCTTTCTCTGCCCCCATCAAAATCAGTCATCGCCAAAAGGAAGGAGTCAAAGCAAGTTATTTGTTTTTTTAAAGTATGCTAGCAAGAATATTTCATTGATATTTCATTTGATGAACTCTGTACAGCCTTAAAGACTGAACCTATAAAAAGTGAAAGGTGCCCACACAAATAATCAGTAATACTTTATCTGAATATTCTGTATTACGGCATATAGCATTTCATCATGCCACCTAAAATGATCAATAAACACTCGGCACCTGTCCCTAATGGCAGCTTAGTTATTACAGAATAAACCTGGTCTGATAATTGGCACAATTTTACTGAAAGATTTATGGCATCTAATGCCATCTTAATGGAGAGAGTATGACATTGCTATGACATTGACAAAAAGCTTTCTGGGGAGAAAAGGAATATTTGCATGTTGTGTTTCAGGGTACAGGTTAGTTGCGTAAAGCAGGAGGCAGTTAAGAGATTCATGGAGAAAAAAATATTTTAACAATCAAGAGAGGCAAAACCAAATCTTTCTTACCCTGAAAAACGATGTTAATGGCAGCCATGTTAGTAGTAGTAGTAATGGTAGTAGTAGCAGCAGCAGCAGCAGCAGCAGCAGCAGCAGTAGTAGTAGTAGTGACGGTGGTAGTAGGAGAAGTGTCTGAGACAGTAGAGTCTGAAACAGTAGTGTCTGAGGGAGCAGTGGTATCAGAAACTGCCAGCAAGAGTAAAAAATGACAAGTGACACATGTTAGTGATAGTTGTTAGTCACAAAGACAACATAGCATATAGACTTGTACAGACAAAAGGGAAACTCTGTGGAATATAGATGGTTAAAAAGTTAATATCAATATCAACCCTCACACTGTACAGCAAACTTGGATGACACATTGTCAAATGTGTCACAGTTCTTTGTAGACCAGAACTGATTACCAGAATACTACAAAGTTTGAAGATGTGGATTATCTTTTAGTATTGCTTTGTTGATCAATGCTAAGTTAAACAAGGCTTTCTTACCCTGTGACATGCTGTTAGTTTCAGGCGTGTTAGTTGTGGCAGGAGATGAAACAGTAGTGGTTTCAGACAATGTCGCTACCAAGAACAGTGAGAGCAACAACAAAAAAAGAATCAAGATGCAGCACATAAAACCATACAATGATAGCAGTAAAATGTGAAAGCATTTATGTTCCTGGAATGGATAGAGTAAACCATTGAAAAGCCTAGACACTTGCTTTCCAGCCTGATCCTATTGGAAAGTTCCTATTAGGCCGTGGATAGTGTTTGCTTTCAACTCATTCTTTGCACACAAAAGAACTGCCACAAATCCATTTCCCCTGAGAACACACAAGGTAAGAGAAAATGAATCCATCTTACCATTGGCCAGGCTGGTGAGTGGAAGGGAGTTAGTAGAGGTGGCTGCTGATGTAATGAATTGCGTAACTGGTGACAAGGACAGCAAATGTGAACTAAATGGTTTGAAAAAGTAAATGGATACACATACACGAAGTAAGCCATGCTATGAGTACAGAATGGGGGAGAAGATGCCCATGCAGGTTTTTCATGTTTCACATTTGAGGATGCAGGAAAAAAAGTTCATAGTTAAGTATTTAAGATACCAAAATCGACAATGGACAAAATTTACAATCTAACGTATACTGTCACATCAGGCCATACCAGCATTTTTCTGAAGGCAAGAATCAAAACATGCACTGCACTAATGTAAGCCATATGATCATGACCTTTCATGCAATTATAATTATATTCTGAAAATACAGTTATTTACTGTATTTATCTGAAAATATATTCACTATATTCTACTATATCTGAGCTATTAATTTAGCCAACGGTGTCATTTAAGTAAAAGACAGTTGGAGCTGTGCAGGGCCAAAGTGACAAAACCTTTAGAAGAGTTATCTTACCACTGGTAGAGCTGGTGGTTACTGACATGCTAGTTGTGATGGTAGATAATGTAGAAGTGGACTGAACTGGTGATACAGACAGCGGATGTAAGGCCAATGGTTTGAAAGAGTGAGAAGGCAACATAACATGTAACATTCCACAAGAACTGTTGATAAGGGTTATGGTTATGGATATGGGAAATGACAGCAGTATAAGATTACGGCTGAGAGGGACATTTCATTCTAAAATGGTTAACCATACAGGTTAATTTGAGAAGTTCCACACAGATAAAAGAATGTGTTTTTGGAATCTGGAAAGACTGAACCTTACCATCTGTTGAGCTGCTGGTTAGAGGCATGCTAGTAGTGGTTGCAGTTGAGGTGGTAATGGACTGAACTGGTGATAAGGACAGCACACAGGAGCAGAACAGTTTGCAACAGACAATAACAAAGGCAAATAGTCCATGCCATGCAGTGGATGACATTCATGTTTATGGATATATGTGATAGATGGACAAACATTCATATCAGATTGAGGAGTGATGAGAGAATTACAGTAAGTATTTAACATTGGCTCTGCTTTGCTCAGGTCCACAGAAGAGACTTTTGCTGCTTTTGCTGGGTAACAATACTCTTGGGGGCTTGATCTCTTGTATGTCATCAAGTGTTATTACAGCACTACTTATCTACAAAGCCAGTACTGCTTACTACATTGGTTAAACTCATGACCACAGTGCTGAAAATTATATCAGACTAAGAACCTTGCTCAGTTAGCTTGGCAGGCTGGTGATGCCTTCTAATGGTATTTGACTGATAGTAGTAAAAAGTAGTAAAAAACAAGTACGTAGTAAAAAGATTCTAATACTATGCATCTGATCATTGTGCCAGATCAAATCTACATTTACATTGTCCTTTTCAAAACAAATAAACAAAATACCTTAACAATCAGGGTGGCCATAATAGTTAATGGGTTACATAAAAGTTATTTTAGTGTGGAATTAGTGTAGTTCCATCACTGTAATACCATTAGCATTTAGTGAACTATTAAAAAGTTAATGGTCAGGTGAGGACCTCTCTATATTGATTACATCAACAGAATGTCAGTATAGTGTCAAGGTCACATTTCTCACTCCACAGAAATACAGATGATTTACCAAAACACTACAACAACATAGGCTCAAAACAACCAAAGTGATGCTTACCGCTTGTTGTTGGATTAGTATTGATCGTGTTAGTGGTGACAATTGATGTTGAAGTTAATGTTGCTGGTTGCAGGGATGGAAAAAAGGTTACATATGAATTAAATGAATGCAGGGTGAAGCATAAAGAAAGATTACTTATAGAGCTAAAGCACAGCAGTGTTCTTCACAAACACATCAAGAGCAATGTGCATTTAAATCAGAATAAAATAGTTAAACAGCCTTATTTTCTCAGACACTCAAGTGTTTACAGCAAAATAAAAGAACATACAGCACTTTTCTGAAAGCAAGATTCCCCACTGTCTAGCAAAAACACTTCAAAGACATGGCACTCAGTGTCAGATGCAAAGACGTTTCTCTGAAGCAGACGACTGTCCAAATGCTTCCTGTCTGATAACTCTCTGCCAGGAGTGCTCACTGCTGTGGTTTACCAAAATCTTAAAGCCTATGTTCATCTCTGCTTATCAGCATGTCTATAAAAAACATCAAAAGATATGAACCCTTACATAGACCGCGGTACAAATCCCCCCCAAGCACTGATCCTAGATGGTGTTTCAGCTTTTTCACACAACTGTTATGGGTTCATCTGCTGTGAGGCAGAATCTACAAGAACCCCGGGTTACAGTGATTGCACCTCAGTGAATGGCGCCATTCTAGTGAATGCTACCCAGCAGAGCTCAGACACCAAAGTACTCAGAACTGAAGACATCTGTATGGGAACACAGAAAACCACAGCCTCTACTGTGAGCACTGATTCTCAAAAGCGATTGACTGCTTTGTGCAATGCCACTTTCTTTCCTTCTGTTGCAGTGAGTGATGGGCCTATCTCTCTTGGCGGTTTTACTGAGTGCCAAAGCTTTTCGGCCAATGACAGCATTGAGACTGTCCACAACTGAGGCAAGCACTGCCCAAGAATGGCAAAGCTGAGGATGAAGTCAGACTGTACTGGGTTCAGTGTTGTGTGTTGCTGGGGTTACGGAGTCTGGCATATCCTGTTGGATGAAGTGGTGACTTTATTTTTCGGAAGGTTCTGAGTCATAGAGCCCGAGGCAATATTTCTCAGTGTGTTGTCAATAAGATCTAATGTTGGCAATTAAAAACAGCTTAGTTCAACTTCAGGTCAGCATAGAGATCATCTAGATCTGACAGACTCTTCAAATATCTACTGTACTCCAGAATCACCCAAGGAAAGACACTTGACAGAGGCCCTACTGCTAATAACTGATAACACTGCAAATTGTGTACATCTGTTCTAACCCAGTTTTCTTGCAATATTGAGTAATTATATTATCCCTCAAAATACATGAAGAAGCTCAGTCCTAAAGTGTTATCACTGTTTACCACCAGGGAAAATTCTCCCCCTACTCACTTTGACCCCTCAGGTCCAAATTATTAATTTATTAATACTGTTTATATAATGCCCTACTATTTGTGAAGGGTTCTCGTAGGACATTGCTAAATGAAATGTGATCTATATTGCACTCATAGACATGTGACAGTTCTTTTGTTGACAGCACTATATCCAGTAAAATTAGCTTGATTGATTGGTTAGCGTCAATGTGTCAGGCACACACTATCGCTTCAGTTTGAAAAGGAGACTGCTGGAGATCCTCTTGACTCTATGGTGAGATGTAATATGAGGATATGATGAAATATGAGAACACACAGCAGAGGCAGGGTTAAATGTTGCCTTGTCCACAGAGATCCACAGAAGACCTTTGTATACTGCGCAGCCCAGCATTATAAAGTCCAGGCACACTCAGCTACTGCTTGAACTGAAGGGGAAATTGTGACTGAGCTCTGTGACATTCAGTACAACAGCCTTCTACAAACCCCACCCTCTGGAGCATTAATGTTTCAGGTCTTTTTGTACAGTATCTTCATTTTCTATAGAAATAAAGAAGAGTCCACACAAGTAGGGACTCGAAATACAACGTTAAGGGCTCAAGCAGGAGAACACAAAAACTGTTTGCCTTCCAGGACTGGAGCTGAAGAACACTTGTGGGAACAAGCGACATGATGATCTAGGCAGTTAAAACATAAATTATCGCAACCTCGTCTCACAGCCCAAACATCAACATCTGATGACTCAGCGTAAGATGCTAATAAATCTTTTTGGAACAACTAACATTCACATGATACAACTAAAATGTCAAAAAGGTCATGTTGAAACATCACTCAGACTGGTCAGGCGACAGACAGTGACAGTTTGGCTGTGAGATTAGACTGATTATTGAACGGACACCCTGGAACAACTTTAAACTTTTGCAAAGCCAAGTAATATTTTGTCTGTAGACAACTTAATTAAATTCTACATAGAGTTTGGATCATAACATTTTCAGTTTTGTTTGGAGCTATTTACTAGAATCAAAATGTGTCAAAATCTAAAAAAACAAAAAACAAATCAAATAATATGAATTATGAAGTTGTTCCAGGAAACTACTGAGTTCTTAAAATATCTGCTGTTTAGTAGAACATAGTTAGGTACAAGAGTCATCTGCAGAATTGCACCATTCAAACTGACCAAGCAGAGGTGACAGCATTAATAAAACCGGCTTCAACACTGTCAGGACACACAGTACTGAGATGCCATAATTAAACCAGGAAATAAATGCATTGAACAGTAACATATGGTGTAAACCTTTCCATTTACAAGAAAACATGTCTAATGAATGCTAAAATGAATACAATAAAAGCACTGTAAAGTGGATCAATAATAATATTCACGGTATGAGTTTAAAATATTTTGTACATGTGTACAATATATTACAATATGTAAAAGTATTATATGATTTAAAAGATTTAAGATAACACCCAATAAAATGTGTAGGGCCTTGTATCTGTGTAGTTACACATGTAGTACACAAGTACACCTTGTTACTTATGTAAAAATGGTGTGGAAAGCCCCCAGCACCAGCAATTATTACATGTATCTACATACAAAGACGTTACAAAGTAGCTACACAGGCACAAGGACTGTGACATCATTCATGTTTTTCCTTCTAGCTTTTTGTCCTACCTGGGCAGCCTAGTCCAGAGGAAACACAGCTGCTGGTGACAGAGGTGAGCGTAGGTGTGGCAGTACCTTAAATGTAGATAAAAAAATAAGTCACACAACTGAAATACAAAAATGAGAAATACTTGTAAATGCTTATTTGATAAGTGATTGACCCCTTACTCCAAGGAAAACTGTATTTATGTAAATGTAATAATAAACCACAAACTGCTCAGACATGTTCTCTTTATGTTACCAGGCAATGAGTAATTGATAACACCAAAAATAACAGAAGCAAAACTTGATACCATTACAGGAATACTGTTTGGCCCACATAACAAGGTGCATGCATGCACACATGCACCTACCCACCTAGACACACACACACACACACACACAGACAGCCAGACATTCTTCTATTAAAAAAAAACATCAGAGAATATGTTCATATTCAGCCCTTCATCGATGTAATTATTCAAGCGTCAAGTCTGCATATGATATAATTGAAACCACACTGAAAGCCAGAATAGCTGATCCCCTCTTACTCAGTAGCACATATCTGATCAAAAGTGCCATGACTTTATTGCACAGTGTTGATAACCTGGACATGAAAGGCACTGTGACACTGGCACTTCATTAAATAATCAAAGAGAATAAACAGGGACAAGGAGGAATGCATCTGGAATTTGATCGTTGCAAATGTCACTTAGTTCAAAAGGTTTTGATCTAAATTCCACTATGTTTTGAAGGCGTGCCCAGGAATGGGACTTCTTTCCTGGAGAAATATTCCGAACAGCGCTCAGGAGGTGAATCCATCTTTGTCTTTTTAATCAAAGTAATGAAATCCTCCAGAAAGCACTCACTGTTCTCTTTATACATCATCAAGCTAGCATAGTACCGCAGACAATAAGTCCTATTCTAACTGGAGCACCAGTATCTATGATGCATAGCATTTTGTGACTCTTACAGTGTTTCTATGGCGTGAAAATGAGAGTCTGTGAACCTGTCCAGATTAAAATGCCAGTAAAGGCATCTGTTTGGAACAGTATGGGAAGCCCAGATGACTAATCCTCTCAGAGAGCATGTACTTTACTGCCAATGACCATAGAACCAGAGTCCAGTACAAAACACATGTAAGGCCCCCTCCTGTGGCTGTGGATACACTGTAAAAGGCAAATGGGGCTCTATGAGAAAAAAGAATCCCAGGGGAAAGATTTGGGCTGCACGAACTGTGGGTTTAAAAGGCAGTATTGTAAGCCCCGCTGGCTTGATGTGCACTCAGTAAGTGCAACTAGACACCTCCTCATGTACCAGCAGTCTGGTCTGGGAGCCATTTTAGTGCTGTACTGTAAAAGTTCTAAGAGCGCAGTACCCCACAGAGGCACCCGCAGCTCTGGCTTTTTAGTGTGCCTGCATGTTCAGGGTCCCAGGCCCCTGCCCAGGCTTGCCCACTGGCAGTGGATGCTGCTGTGTTATGTCACAGTGACCGTGTGTTCTCCACAAGAGGGGTGGAAAAAACCCCGCCCGCTACAGGGCCGAGAGGGGTGGGCACGAAGTTCCACTGGAGTGCATCCATGCAGACAGCGTGTCGCTCACTGAGCTCACAAAGAGACCAAAAGTAGCTCAGATAGAGTGACAGAGAGGGAGAGGAAGAGAGAGGGAAAAAGAGAAAGAAGGGGAAAGAGAAAGCAAGAGAGAGAAGAGAGCAAAAAAAGAGGGAGAGAGAAAGAGACTACAGCTCTTTTCTCACACCTGCCCAGCAGCAGCAGTGCTTGCTGGCCTCAAGTTTGGCCTCTTGAGCAGTATCCTAAGACATGTCTAGGTGACGCAAGTTAAGGTTGGTCATATGTAGCTGCTTAAGCTGTCTGTATATGTCTGGAATTTGTAGCAGTTCTATGGCTACCCCTCTGCATTAGCCGGTGCTGATAGAATATTTATTATGAATAATGAAAAGAAAAAAAACTGGCAACTACCTCGCTAATATTTACAACCCTCTAGTGATAAATGTAAATGTAAATGTAAATGTAAATGTAAATGATAACACACTGAAACTGCCAGTCACCATCAAGAGAGCTGCGTACTCCGTGAATGAGCAAATAAGTGAGTGAATGAGTGAGTGAGTGAATGAGAAAGTGAGTAAGTGAATTAGCAAATGAGGAAGTGAGTGAGTGAGGGTTGCTTTCTCAATTTTACCAAAAAGGCAAACATGCTATTTTTCCACACATAAATATGCTCCATTCTGAGATTCCCTCAAATGATCAGATAAGGTAAATGGCCATCAACAGGATGTAGCAGCAATCATCTAAAACCACAGATGCTTCAAGGGTGCTCTTCAGTGTGTTAGGAGTTAGTTTTTGTTGAACTGAAGTCATGATCAATGATTGCACAATCATAAGTCATCAGGGCTGTGTTCAGTTACTTCTCATTTTTTGTCTTCCATGATATAGATATTGTAAATTCTACCAAAACAGACCATTTCAATGGCATCTGTCCATGTTCTATGTCTTCCTGACATCAATTGAAGGATTAGCCAAAAGCAATTGAGACCATCTGCTTGACATTCTACTCCTAAAAGCTGGAAAGATGTGAAACAACAGTTCTCAGATTACAGCTGAAATGCTATGATCTGCTGTCTGAGAGTAACAGCAAATGAGAGAGCCACTTTCTGCTACAACACCACAGACAGTGGAGTTTAACCGTCCAACTTTTCAAATTTCACCCCAACATCCTGGCCAGATGGTGATATGTAAACATGGCCAATAATTACAGTTCAACTGTAACAGATATACATTATTGAAAATAATATGGTTGAGGAATTAAACTGTTTTAATCCGGCACCATTATGCACACACATTCTTATCAGCATGCGAGTCTTCAACAGCCATCAAACCATGAGCAGCTCTGCAAAGCAAGCAGGTTGTTAGAAGCACTCACCACTAGATGGCGCAGTTGTTGTTAAATGTATGCAATTTGGGTAACAGACTGTGAAAAGAAGATGAAAAATTAATAGACTTTTTACAGAAATCAGCTTAAGCAATTAATTGAATGCAACACCAGCCAAGGTAATGTATTTCAAAACTTGAAGCCAAAGCATTAATATATTAAGAACAATCTGAATAATATCTGAATCTGTGATTCAAGAAAAATGTACATGGAAAATGAACTTAAAAAAGTAAAGCACTGGAGGTCTTTTAAAATAATAGAGCAATATTTTTTCTTATTGCCTTTGAAAATTTGAATAGTTTCTTCAAGTACAGGCTTATGAGCTTATATTGGGATCACAACAAGACTGAAAACCTTCCAATATTGTGTGTCCATGTACCAGATAGAAACAGAGCTAAACCTACATGTGACATGCAAATGGGAAGCAGTGCCGTGTCACAGTTGTCCTCAGTGGCACTGCTCTTGTATTGTGTACATACTGACTTTGCACAAACTCCCATTTCCGCTGTCAGCCTGTGAATCATTTGGCATTTAACGTGTGCAAACAGAGAACTTAAAGATGGTGATTGTTGCCAGTATTTGCAGCTAATGAAAGCACATGGAAACACTGGGCTTCAAAGCTCCATGAAAGAGCAGAAAAACAACATGCTTATTTTTGGAAGGTTCTGAGTCATGTTATTGTGGTGTGGCTGGGAGATTACAGTAGCTCCAATTACAAAAATCTGAAGATTCATCGAAACAAATTGCAGTGGTGAATCTTGCCACTGTATTATCCAAAAGGTAGTATTCTCTACTGGAAATATTTCATTTTAAACAGGGAAAAAACCTATTTTTGAATAAATTTTCTGAAGCTTGCCAATGTTCCCCTTTTCACTCTTACTGATGAGGACTATAATAGATGGTGAACATCCTCAAATGTAATCCCAAGCTGAACACTTGAAAAATCTTCAGAAAGCAGATGTGTGGCAAGTCCTCCTTTGAGACATTTCTATCCACCTCTGCCAATGTGTGTAAATGTCAACACTTGACCTTGCGCTCCATGGTGCTTAACCCCCGTTTCTTATAGATGTCCTAAAGCCCCAGGCTGGGCCTGTGACGACTATTTTTCGGTGTGGGCGTGGGGAAAAGGGAGAGAGGCCTTGCCATTTTCGTGTGAATGAAATTCATAATTCTGCTGTTGGTTTCCCATCCTCCGCTGCATACACTGTCATTGTGGCGAGAGCACAATACTGGTGGATGCTTTCAGCTGTCTTTCACCACACCTCAAACAACCCACAAGTTACGTCTTTGAAGCCTCAGAATTTAACACATCTAAAGCTGATCAAGGAGTTTCTGTTATTGTACAATGTATCTTTTTATGACACTACGCAGGCAGAAGATTCCTTTTCTAATGGAAAAGAAAAACATTTTACACTTTGCATCTTTCATGCATCATACTTTTTTCTTCTGTAACATGCAGTGTATAAAAAGGGCCAGTCTTGTAAAAAATATCGCAAGAGCTGCTCTGGTATTATTCTAAACTGACAGGCTGCAATAAAGCATTATTTTTCAAAATAGTTTCCCGGAGGCCAAATGCTACGCAGAAAATATATATACACATATGTCTAAATACTTTAATGAAGACGCAATGTGAGACCAAATGTATGAGCCCAAAAAGGGAATTCACTGAGCGACGACATCTATATTAGTAAATTAGTACATTCAAAGGCCTACTCAACACAATATTACACAATTCCTGATTGCACTTTGATCTGGAAACATAAATACACTGGCACAGTAGAAGTGGTTTGTTAATAAGATGACTGTTCTCATTTCGCTATCCCCCATTTCAGACTTCCCCATATTTCATCTTTCTCATTGAATTGTAGGAGCATCACAACTGATTCATTCCCCCAAGGTCTGAACAGTAATTCAGCTCACTTGTTGTCATCTTCTCTTCCCGTGATTGATAGCCAGGGAGTATAAATGCCTAAATCATTGGAGGCGCTGACTCATTAGAGTGGCAGACTCATTAAGGTAAGAGACTCATTAGGGTAATGAACATCTTTTGGCAACTGCTGAGCACCTTGTTCAGATTTATTGTTGGACAAAATGTCAAACTATTATCCTATCAAATTGCCTTCACTCCAGAAAAAAAGATGATTATGAGTAAAGAACATCACAGGGTCATTAAAGAACACTCCTTTGATCAGAATTCCAACTCTTTACCATATCTGTTAGACCTACAGCTTGTCATTTGAATGCTGACACAAGAGAATGTTCAATTATTCAATGAGAGCAATGTGTCAAACATGCACAGCAGTGGGTAATAAATGACAGATCACCACCAATAAGCAAAGTGAAAAAGCAACCAATGATAACCGTACTTACTGCAGCTCAATGTGCTGTCTGTTTGTGCAACAGATGAAGGAATATCCCAGAATGCATTTTCCCAGTCGATGATGTTGCCCAAAGCATCACAGGTGAGGGCCATGAGCTGCGATCCGCTCATGGCGTAATCCCACAGGCGGACGTTGTACAGCTCTCCATCAAAACTGTTCGGTTTACCTCCGATTTTGAAAATCCCGGCCCCTGCCAGCAGCTTCCCTCTGGAGTCCGTGCACGCCATGGTTCTGTAATTATTGTTTGTGTACACGGCCACTCTGCCAGATGTGCTAGCCCAGGTGACACAGAGCGGCTTCATTCCTGCTGTAATGTCGCTCGGACTCAGTATGGTCCCTAAGCCACACTCTATCTCGTTGATGTTCAGAGCCATCTCCGTGTCGGACATTCCGAAAACGACAATGTCAGTGTCATCGGCACCTGTGTAGGAGAATATTTTTTCCTTCGTTTTCTGGCTAGACCTGGAGATCTCAAAGCAGGCGGTGAACTGCTGGAGATTGGGGATGGTGACCGATGGGGCGGCCTGTATGATTTTCCCGTTACCTTGTGGCACCTTTACCTTCTGATTCCTCAGCGCCACAGCAACTGCACAGGTGAAAAAGATGAGCATCAGTTACCTTGCTACCTTGGTGCAGCTACGCAGCGCTGGAACATAACCATAAAAAACACTGTCATATCAAGGCAAAAATTTTTTCACCTCACCTACCTTTGTTGTACACTTATTACCTTTCTTTTGTGATTCACGGACACTGCTACCGTTGTGTAAAGTATAATTAGTCACACCAAAATGACCACCCAAGCAAAAAGCTGTCTTTTTGTAATATTAGTTGGAATCAAAAAACCAATCACAGCTGCACCATGCTGAAATGTCAGAGTATTACATCACAAAGCACACCTGCAGCTCAACAACCAAGCTCCCCTAAAATACACAGTAGACACACATGATGTTAATGAGGAACATCCCCACCTTTCCAGAATAATATTATTTATAACATCAACATCTGTTTGAGGGCCTGATCTCTCCTATGGAAGTCTAACACCAGTTCTGTTGTCACACACATATATCTCCTTATAGGTGAGTAGGTTGCCTCTTTTGTTTCACTCATATCTATACACTACCCCTAAACACTGGAAACCATATTTAGGTTCCAGTTTTCCTCTAGTTCTGCAATGTCCTGCCCAGTATACTCACCTCTAATACTGTAAAAAAGCACACACATTTATATCTGCTGACATGGTTCTTTTAATGCAGCTCAGATTTGGTTTGCTAGATTGTTTCTGTTGGCTATCACGTCTCCCAAGCGAAAGCCAATTTACGATGGAAAAAATTCCACTTGGCTTTCACTGTAATATCATGAGTTGACACTGTTCAGACAGCTTTTGTTCAGCTGCTGATGGTCATGTTAGTGGGGCTGACCTGCGACGGCTGTGGAAATTCCAGCATTTAGCGTGTCGCCGACATGCAACCAGAGACTTAAGTGGTGATGCTGGCGAAACGTGGAGGGATTCTGCTTCCAGCTGGTCACGAGCCAAGCTTTCAGCGAGCCTGACGGATCGCTGACATCACAAACCACACCCGCGAATAAAAGAACAATGGGAGCAGCAGCCTGTGTGTGCCTGAGGTGTGAAGCCCACGTTTCAAATGATCCATAAATAATGCAGCCAGTAGCCACATCGTGAATTACTGTGATCAAAAAGTGGCACTATCTATTTCACATTGCAGTTCTGTTGGAACCAATTCACTTTGAGGGGAGGGAAAGGGGATGGGTCAAAAACAGAACAGATAAAAGTCCTCTGTTCTTCATTCTATTTAATTTATCATACGGTAATTTGCATACATGCCATATGTTGTTCCAATGACATTCCTGATATAAAAACTGATCTGGTCATTCTGGGCTTTGCACACACACTGCAGCTAATTTCCGTTATCGTCTGATTTTCACAGCCGAGAGGAAAATCAATTCACAGTGGTAATCATGGCCATTACAAAAAGCTGACCTCCTGAAACCAGATTTCTTGGCTGGGTTGCCGTTTCACCGCACACAAAGCAGATTGCCTGCCTGAAAGAGGCTGAGCTGTTTCCAGCACACTGGCCGCGACTTTGTCCTGTAGCTTTTCTGTAAAATTGGCCTCCAGATTTTGAAAATCTTGTTAAAGCTTTGGATGGGTCTGAGCACAATTTCCTACACAGTATTTGAACTTGGACTCCTGTGAATCAGCACTCTGCTAAACCCTCACAGATTTCAGCTCTTCTCAAAAGGACCGTTAATGGATTAAGAGACAGTTGTCAGTTATAAGGAATTGAGAATGCTGGCTAATGTAGTGTGGCTCTTCTTTCTTTGAGATTGTACAGGTATTAGACAGCTGTAGCCATGGGCAGTGTGCTCTATTGCTTTTGAAAAGACATCTCTCTTGTTCAAAAGCAAGTACAATAGAATTGTTCAAGTCTTCATTTTTTATACTTACTTTAGTGAATGGAAATGTATTATTTTATTTCTTTACAGGCAATAGAACTCAATAAATCCTCAGACATCTGTTTTATCCGAAAGCAAATACAATATATTTTTTCGGGTCTTTGTTTTTTTTTTTTATTTCTTCCTTTTGTGAATGGAGAAATGATATTATATTTTATGAGCAGCACAACTCAAAGAAAGAATTCTATTCAATTAATCAGATCCAATGCCAAAAATGATGTCACACTGCTCAGGTCCTACAAAGGAACCAAGAGCAGAGTGAATCAGAGGAATAGATGCTCTCGTCTCACACAGAGCGTGGGCACTGAAGGAATGTGTCAAGCATCACCAGCCATGTTACTCAGAAAACAATGGATTACTTATGTCATGATAGTTAGTGAAAATGATGATGATGATGATAATGATGTCCTGCACTGTTTTCAAAAAAAAAATATCAACATAGGTTTGATTTTGAAAGGACTGCTTTCTTTTTCAGCAACATCTGGGGCAATCAAAAACAAAACAAATTATATATGAACACCTCCTCCCCCTGAAAAAAACAACAACCAAAAGCACAAAATAACATAAAAAGTAGTATATAAGTATAAAATAAGTATAAACATAGTAATAATAGTATAAAAGTATAGAAAACAGATAATAATAATAGTAATAATAATAATAACAATAATGAAAGGAAAACTTGCCCACTTTTCCACATACCTTGCCTATAACTGACATTGAAGCCTTTCTTTTGGACGCTAAAGTCTGAGTTAAACGACACCTCCATCACATTTCCGGTGGAGTTGAGGGTCAGCCTGTGCGCTGTGATGCCACAGAATTTCAAATCGTTGTTGCCGGTGCTCACAACCACGCGGTCGTAGATGCACCCAAGCGCCTCCTCCAGCTCAAAGTCCACAAATGTGATCTGCACAATGAATCCGGCCGGGGCCTGCAGCGTCCACTTGCAGGCCAGGCTTTTTGGGTAGTCGCTGGGGTAACAGGGGGACGTGAAGGATCCCTGCGGGGCGGTGAGCACCTGATTGCAGTCCACCTGACAGCTCAGCACTGCTGAGCCAAAACAGCAACACGTCACTTTGTGAATCTGAGGCCGAGCAAGGGAATGAGGACACAGGACAGAGAGGGCAGCGGAGGACAGGGACAGGGGACATGCCAGTGCAAAGCGAGCTTGCCAGGTTAGTCAGAACGCTGTGTTAGCAGACCATTGTACGCAGTCAGAGAACAGGGAACATTGTGTTAGTGGACCAGCATATGCAGTATATAGCAAAGGTTCAATACAGCAAAGGACAGCCCAATCAGAAAAGATCAAGTCCTTTCTGGTGCAAAAAAAAAAAAATTGGTGTATTTTTAGTGTATGGTATGTTTGTAGTGAAAGGGCTTTGTGAATTTAATTTGGATAAATAAGGTAAATATTTAAAAAATCCAGCCCTGAGATTGAAAGGTAACCTGAAGAATACTTGCTGAGTACAGTTTTAATGAGCTGGAAAGAAGTCTCCGTTCAGAAAACAATGACTGCTGTTCATTCAGTCCAGCACCACGCAGGAGCCAAAACCACAGCAAACACTGAAGTCAAGTAGAAAAATCCAAGAGAAAAATCCCACAGCAGAGAAACTACATTTTGTTGAGAAGCATTCTTGATCGATATCCAACACAAAGTACAAGACCGCTTATTTGGTTATGAATAAACAAAAAAATAAGTCAGAAAAAAACTGATGACAACTGAAGAGAAGTGTTGGTATACAAACTGCAGTCACAACGTGGTCACAGAATGGCTAAAATGACTTAAGTGAGAGAACTCTGAAAGACAACACAGAGTGCTGACTAAAAATCTCAATAGGTTTCCAAAGCAACCTGATTTTTTTTGACTGGTTAATATATCTTTGGTGTTTTTCTAATGCAGCTACACCTCCTTTGACCATGATCATAAGTGGCAGTAAGTTTTACCTTAAATATTACAGTATGAAATGTCAGAACTATTGAAAATAAACACATTAAGAATTCCATTTCCATGGCTTAATATCAATAATGTTTATTTTAGCTGTAGTGTCCCCAACAGCTCACATAGATGGACAGATACTCATTACACTCATTATCTTTATCGTTATGTTTAATTCTCAGCCAGAATTGCCTTCTCTTTGGTCACTGGAGGTTTGCATTCTTCAAAACAGATGGATAAGTCAATGACTTGGTTTGACATGGATGCTGATATCACATGCTTAAAACTGCAAACAAGTGGACCGCTGGGGAGGTGCAGATAGGCTCATTATTATGACTGAAGCTACAATGCTGACCACTCCAAACACTATTTTTTGTCAATTCTATACCATCGTTGTCTGAACTCATCTCTTGAATACATAATACGTTACTGTTACAAGGTAATATTAGCCTTTATTTGGTGTACTACTCACATATATATTGCATAATGGTTAATCAATAGACGTGTAAGACGTTTTACTCCACTAGCCATGCAAGTCATGCTTAACTCAACCCTGAAGAGGACTATCAAATTTCATAGAACACGCTTTACTGCATGAGCTGAATTTTTCATGAGTGGAAGAAAATGGCTCAGCAAGACTTGCACTGCAAAGTTTGAAATACAGTTTGTTTTCTTTAGAACTTTGCACCTCTAAGTGCATATTATATAAAACCCCCACCTTCAGATATAATAAACCTACTGAGAGACAGTATATACAATAGCCTATGGGGGATGTCCTAACACACAAGGTTCTCCTGAAATATTAACCACACTGTAGCACAGGGGCTGCCACATCCAATCTGACAGCTGGTACACCTGCATTCCTGACCATGTAATTAACTGAATTTAATTGGACTAAATGTAGAAACTAATAAATGAAGATGTGTGGCAGAAATGTTGTTTTGCTCTACACAATAAACCCTGATATTAGCCATTCATAAGTACAATTTATGAGAAAGGAACTAGCACGTATGCTCTGCTTCTGCATGTATTAATGGGTTATCAATTACGAATCTGCATTTAATTACATTTGCATAAGTTGGAAGTAGACTGCAAAATGGCAGCTAATGGCAGTTGAGCATCATCAAGGTAAAGGTGCAGAGGTAAGTCAACTCTCCTCTGTAAAGACACTATGTAAATGTAATCAGTGACTGGGGAAAACAGACTGCATGTACTGCTTGACATTAGTCTGCTGAATGAAAGTAAGACTGGAAGAAACTCTTGACCTTTTCAAACCAGATTCTCATTCTGACACTAAGCTTCTACAGTGTTAACAACTGGGTGACTTTTTCAGGCATGAATGGTAATTTTGATGTGAGCACAGAGGGAAAATTACATTTGTGCAGTACTTTAGTTTTCATCATCTGTTTCACATTTCTGTCACATCGGAAGGCTGCACAGGTTTTGAGCTGTGGCGTCACTTTGGTCTCTCTGTAACTCTACATTTCTGTGAGTTTCTCCCAGTTCAAGTGGGAAGGTGCAGCTATATATAGGGATTATGACAACTGAACAATGTGAAGAAGTAAGTTAAAACACAACAAGTGCACGCGCGCACGCGCACACGCACACACACACATACACACACACACACACACACACACACACACACAGATTGTTAGATACTCGTTATAATAATAATGTATTTCTCTAATGTCAATTACTTGCTCAAACCAATAAATGAGATGAATAGGAAACTACTGCTAGGAAACACAATGTTTAGATGCTAAATTAAACATAAGTTACATGCCCAAAACTGGCTGAGGTCATTTAATTCAAATGTTTTCATTTAGTATAGTATAGGCAGGAGAACTACACTCACACTTAATGCAAGGAAAAAATAGGAATCCAACCTCAAAAACGACCTGGTTTAAAACAATGTGAAATACACACAATGGTATATTTAAAATAGGGAACAACATTTTCCTTCCCATTTTCTGAAAGATAAAAGTCCCCAGAGTCTGCTGCAGTGATAGAATTGGTTAATCCTTACGGCTGGTTTAAAGTTGTTCAGTGGAGGAAAACTGAAAGCCTCATTCAGCTTACAGCAATAATCATGGCAGTTAAGCATACGGTCGGGAATAGTTACTTTACTCTTAACAGACCATATAGTCTTCAGGCAAATTCCACGAAGGGGCTTAGAAACAGGGGGTAAAGTCTTTTATGCAAGTTGGCAAACTGTCTGCTGTCATGCTATGATTCTTGCTTTTCCCGGAGCACCACTTTCTGACCTTGTAAGTTGTTCTGGATAGGAGCGTCCGTTAAATGAAAAAGGAAAGTGCGTTGGTTAAGAAAATGATTTTGATATGAAGGGTGAAAGCTGCCCCTCAATATTCTTATAGAATGTGTTCCAGCTAAAGCAGGACAGAGTACTGCCTGTGATTTTCAGAGTTTTTGGTACTTGCATGCTATTTACATTTGCCTGCGTGGAAGCTAGCTTGAACGCTAATAGCTGCCACTCCGCCCCTACTGTGTATGCCAGCTGTCAATAAAGTGCAACTGAGCAGCGCTTGCAATTTTCCACAGTTTTTTATATGTGCATATACTATTTACAGTTGTCAGTGTAGAAGCTAGCTTGAAGACTAATGAAACATGGAAACAGAGAGACCAAATGATTATGTTTCTTCTCTTAGTAGAGCACCAACCTCCCTCCTGTCCCAAAGCAAACAAGAACGCTGGCCATGTTTCCCTTTCGCTGTGTTTCTTGCAATAAAACAAAATAACATTTAATAACACAATAAAACATAAATCAAAGACTCTTTAATGGACTTTTTATGTATAGCGGGTATGTGTGAACAAAAAAATCCTGCTCCATCACTCCACAACATCACTATAAACAACCCCTCACTTGCCCAACCCTCCTTGGCCACATTCAGCATTCAGCATTTATTGGAAAATGAACCGAGAGAGCTCGGTGTAGGCCAGGGCTGTATATAAACACAATGAACCCCTGCTACAGACATGTTGAGCTGAATCCAGGCTAGTGTAAATACCCATTTTTTGAGTCAGCCAATGTAACAGACAGAGCACATTGTATTTTAGGCAGAATGTGGGTTTAACACTGAGTACACATCAAGGCTACCCGTGCCCTTACCACAGTCCTTTGCCCCGATACAGTGAAATGTACAGCTGCTTACTGGATCCACATAATTTCCCGAAGTAGCAGGGCACACAGCTTTGCCTGCACTGGTTACACTGCAGGTTGTCACTGTAACTGCGATTGCTCTTTGCCAGAGCAGCACTGTGCCATAAACACAAACAGGGATATTCATCAGGGGGCCAGCGCCCAAATGCGCTCTACACTTGGAATTCCACTATACTGTTGCTCTGTATGTTCAAGACACTGATGCTGTGAGTTAATATAACCATCAATTTCTCTTGTTCATTCAGTTTGTGCTGTTACTCCTGCTTATTTTATTCCCTACATGTTATTGATTGTGGACCTGATATATAAACATATTTTTTCACTGTTGTTTAACTTGTTTAATAAGCAATATTCTATTTTAATTGGTTTGCTATTATGAATAAGAGGTGGATGCAGCCCACCTGCAAAATTTTTATTTTTCACATGTGGTCCAGGCAGCTCTAATGTACCACATCAAATCCTCTATTCAGGAGGTCACACCTTCTTCATACATAGGTGGTCTACCTTGCAGCAAATAAGGGAATTCCCTGCCATGAAAGCTAAGCATGACATGTGACACAACTTCCTGTTGGATATTTTCCAACAGTATTGCACATGACAAGAGAATACATTCAAATCATGTCTTTGGTTTAACTGGCAAAGCTGCTACAACAAAGCATCTTATTTCATAACACCACTAACACATGTACACAGATTTCCCTGCCATTGTTACAAGCTACACTACATGTTATGTTTGCAAATCACCATAGATCTACAGGAAGCACACTGGGCTTAGTTCATAACAGCTTCTGGGAGATTAAAAAGAAGCTCTCTTGTGTACTGTGTGCTGTTTTACAGGTTCAGGGAGGATCAGCAAGGACAGGAGGGTTATTGAAGCACCCCTCACTTACATACTTATAGATGAAGACAGTCTTTAAGACGCCAATGATTTCACTCGCTGTTCTCAAAGCGAGGATAAGTGTAGAGTGAAGTCAATGAGGGCACATCAAATAATGGAATTGGGATGCAAGTAATGTGTCTTCTTGGATTAGCATGGATTGTCTTACACCATCATACTTTCCTCTCTAAAGATGTGTTTAATATCCTGTGTGACCTACTGAATATCAAGGTCCCAAGTTTTCTCCGCATTTGAGTGATCACTAGGAGTGATTAATCTGTTCCATGCTGCCACTGAACATTGTGTTTCCTCTTGCCTTCCTCTCACAAGGTAAAGAGGTGGGTGAGAGCTGAACAAACAGTGTTTGAGGAAGTGATCTTAATGCAAATGACACTGTTGATTACTATCACCTGGAAATGTGCAAAAATGCTTTTATTTCTGACCATGCCTTTTGTTTGAACCTAAGAATTTTACCATTATATTTAGGGCTGCAATGAGATCAGAACTGAATAACATAAGTAGGAGACCACAGTTCAATGCTATAGCAAAGGCATGAACAGCAGTTTCTGAGAACAATGGCTGCATACAGAAATGTACAGCATTTGAATGATGTTCCTTTCAAAGTGTTCATGCTATGAATTTTGGCAAGTCTTACATAAATGGAAAACCTCTAGAGCAAACTGCAATGGAAATTTCTGTCTTAATGAAAATCCTGATGACCATTAATCTAGTTGTCCCTGTGTATTCTGAACTGAGAATGAATATTTCCTGCTGTAATATTTATGCATTGATATCACTTTAAATGTTCATTGGTTTAAAAGGTATATACACTCTGTTTTAATACTTATTTTGGTCTTTACACTACATACATTATCCAGAGCGATCCAGACCTCTTATCCAGAGCGACTTTCATACAATTACAATTTTAAGCATTAATACGGCTGGATATTTTCTGAGGCAACTGTGGTTTAAGTACCTTGCCCAATTACACACCAGCAGTGCCCCAGCAGGAAGTCTAACCAGTAACCTCTTGGTTACAAGATCTTTTCCTTACCACTATGCCACACTGCTGACCACATAATTTATTTTGATAACACTGGCCAACAAGCATGTTTCTTGGACCTTTACATTTGGTATCAGATAAATACAGTAATATTGGAAATTAGAAAGACCATTAAACAATGGCCCTGGCCATCTTCCTGAGCTATAGGCTACATCCCCAGTCCAAACTTATTTTGCACTGTTGAAGGACTGCCCTTGCATTGTTTACAATACAAAATAAAAAATAAAAGACATCTGTTTTAGGTTATTTATTTTATTGCTATTTTACATTATTCAGGGTCTTAAATTGTCCTTGTTTGGCCATCAGCAAGCAAAACCATTCCTGTCTCCCCAGTGAATAGCATTTCTCTCCACAATAGCTTTTGATGAGATTCATTAGTTAAAACCCTCTTTGGAAAAGCATTTTTCTCTCGTCGTTATGAGAACAGACCCTGCCCCATATCTTTGACAAGACTGAAAGGTGTTAATTAAGTTCTGAATAGCACTAATGTAGAGCAGACCACACAATCTAATAAAGGCATGTTTTTTGGTTTAAATGCCACGTGTTTAAGAGTGTAATTTAGACTCAGTCTCTTGCATTGTGCTCTGTTTAGTTTTCATTTGATGAAGCATTACTCAACATACTGGCGAGTTTAGAGCTAGGGGCAAAATTAACGCAATTATGGTATAAAAAATCGAGTAAATAAAATAAACTCCACTTCCTTATGTCCCAGATTAAAATAAAGTAATGTGATCAAGGTTTGTCAAGTGATTTTAGGATCTTTGTGGACAAGAATGAAATCACTATTGGAAGGAATTGTACTACTGGAATAGCCTGCTGTTTGGTTGAGGTAGTCAATGCTGTCATCCGGGGCTACAAAACATCAGAGAACAAACAAAACACCAACAGACATCCTGGGAGACATGTAAAGCCACCCTCTGACCTCTGACATAAGTTGCCGTGGGCTCCCATTTATTGCAATACTTTGTATCCACGTTGCTGAGTTCAGTCTACCAGAACACCAACCATTTGTTATGTTTGAGTCCCACATCAGTCAGGAAATTTATTAAGGGCAGGCATTAGAATTGTGATGACTTACAGTCTTCAACCCCACACATAGTGTATGCATAACCTGAAAAATAATTGATGTTAGACATAAGACATCTGCATTGTTTTAAAAATCATTAATGATACACTGAAAAAAGTAACCTGTATTACAAAAAAGATGTTTAAAGTTGTTTAAAAGATGGCATTCAGGCAGTTTTCCACGTGAGCAGCATGACTGGAAATATGAAAGTCAGCTTGGTTTGGTCAGAGAAGGTCTTTTCAGAGGCAGGCAGCAGCTGGTGAATGCCAAGGAATGGAATGCCAGACACGCAGAGTGACTCAGGTAATCACTGATACCTCGTTTCTAAATATGTCACTTTCAGGGTCGATGACATCTAAGGAGGCTTTGATCCGCTTGACTGCACACCTGCCGTCAGCCCCCCTCGCTTGACAGCCCACCTGGGCACTCTCCGCATGTCTCGGCTGCGGCCCGGCTCACCGGTCTTTCAGGGGTAGTTTAATTGCGTGCGTCATTTGGGGGCCGAGAGAATTTTAATCACGCAAAGGCCTGTCTTTTATCACACAGGAGCGGAGGAAGGGTGCTGAGCAAAAGGGACACTTCCGCCAGTGAGAGTTTGTCAATGTTGTTTTCTCAAAAGGTCTTTCTGCATCATGGCTCACAATTCAGCACCCGCCCAGAGATATTGGGGTGAAACTGGGAAGCATTCCACACGGGGCTCAATAATTTTCTGCTGTGTTTACGGGTCTGTTTGCACTGCAATAGCACTTGTGGATTTCCAGGGAGGGGAAGGGATTGCTGATTAAAATGGAAAATCAGACGATCCCTTTGGACATTGTTTTCATTTGTGGTTAAAACCAAAACAAACAAATAATATTGGAGCAATATTTCTTTTCTGATGGTTCCAAAAATGCATGCTATGTTAATAATGCCCTTTTGACGAGCCTACATGTAATTTTAAAAAAGAAAAAACAACCCTTCTGTCATCTCCAGTTTGAACTGAATGGGTGTATATCACAAGGCCAATGTTCATTTGTGATTTTTTGGCAAAAAATTGCATAGTTTCCAAATACAAAGAAATACGTAACAATAAACTACTTTTATTTGTACACCAGAAGTGACATAACATCTTTTTTCTTCATGTAGCCACCTCTAAATCTCACATTTTCCCAGCATTAAATTTCTAATGATCCAAATCATATCTGCCAGCACTGTAAATGTTTCATCTTGGGTTGGACTGCCAATTAGGAAAAGTATCAAAAGCTCTGGTACAACACACAAAAACCTCTAAACCATCTAAACCCATCAGGAATTAAGATTTATTATTGTGAATACTTGAAACTACTAGTTGCAAGCAATCCGATGAAAGTCCTAATTGACAAAATCCCACTCATGCTTTGATACAGCACAGATCATTCTCATGTGGCTGAATTATGTGTTAGCGAAGCTAATGGAGGATGCACTTCATCACTGTAAACCCTCTCTGACTTTTGTGAGTAGTTGAAATGGGCACTGTGGAATACTTTTTCTAAATATACACTAGAATTTAAAAAACTCTAGAAAAATGGCAAGGGGATTTATGTTGGTCAAACAGGGAAACTGTTTGTGGCAAAAAAGGGCATTCAAAGGACAATGGAAATGTACTCTCACAAAACTTGACAGCATCTGAGTACATGCAGAGAACCATTTATTAGGGTCAGCATTTACTCAGAGAGCTTGAACAGATCATTTTAAACTGCTGAAGAAATGCTAAAAAGAGCAAGGGCACTGGAAGTAGGTATTTGTACAGGAATACATTGCCCTTCCTCTGTTCCTTTTTGCAACATCTAGTACACACTAACTCAAACAAATGCTTGTCTGAAAATATGGCTACTGTCGACTTTTTTGTTTGCTATGTCAGGAAAAAAAAACATGATTAAAAACTGGAGAATAAAAATTGTGTGCCTTTATGGCCCACTCAAGATCTTTCACAGAGCAGAGAGAAAGGCATCAAAAATAGCAACTTTCTCCTTCATCTTCATTGAGAATACATGGAATAGCTCAGGAATTACAGTGGAAGCAACCACTCTTAGGGTTCAAGATCAGGAGAGTGTGGTTGGGTTGGATGGGCTGTTCTCATAAGTAAACAAAAGAAGTGTGAAGATCCCTGTCATCACCACTATGACTAACACTGTACTACTAACCTCAGGGTTTGAGTGTAAATATTTATGATGCCATCAATCATGTCCGCCTTTCAGATCCCAGACACTCATGTCTGAGGACACAACTAACCTGCTTTGATTCCCATCACCTCTAATAAAAAAAACTGTTTGGTACCTTACTGACTACTGAATAACCACAAACGCTGTCAAGATACTATTTAATTGATGGCAGTGTGAAGCAGTCTGTTTAGTGTTTAGGTTTATAAATACTTGGATGAGATGGTGCTTTGACTGTCTTCTGGTACAACAATGAACATTAGTGTCAACTGAAGCATGAAAATGCACAAGCAGAGAGTTGCATAAGCACAACCATAGAGAAAAACAAAAAGTTACAGCCATTTACAGACAGAGAATGTAAAGAAGGAATTGTTGAGATAAAAGCAACTTTGTCAAACAACAATGGCCATGTATCTTTAAGTACACACATTCTTCATTTTCTCATTTGGAAACCTTGTGGTATTTACTTCAAAGATAAGGCAGTTAAAAATAAATCACTCTTACCTGATGTCCGCAAGCACATCAGTAGTAGGGCAACTGACAGAACATTCCGGAACTTCCATCTCCACCATCTACCACTGATGTAAGACAACCTGTCAATCACAAAATTGAGAGCCTTCAACAATCATTTATGTCATCTGTGCAAAAGTAAACAGATATCAATGCCTTGTTCCTCTGTCGATTAACGATGGCTAAACGAAAAAAACAACGATGTTCCGAACAATGTGTTCAAACAGAAGCTTGACTTTAGCAATATTCCTTTGCTCGGTTTCCTGAATGGCAAATGCTGCAATTATGAACAGAGCACAAACATGCATGTGCACACATAATACAATATCTGCATTCATTCACATGGGTCTGCAATTTAGGAACCCTTTTAACATTTTAACTGCACATTTGAGGCATGGAAACAACTTTTTTTGTACTTACAGAGACCACAGCAATCCCAAAGTAGCCTGGTTATATAATGACAAATTTCTCTCCCATATCAGTTGTAATGATTTCCAGAGCAGAGGACACTAATTGTAGGGGGCTGATAAATTACCTCTGTGTGGTTTCTAAATTGATGAAAATTATACATCCCATTTTAATCCAGAAAATTCAGCTGAGATAGATACCAGGCAAATAACAATGCTCTAAATTTGTAGCATGCTTTACCCCAATGGTTGTTCATGGTCTTGATACACAATTTAGTATACTATATGCCTGAGGACCACTGTCCACAGTTCTACTGCAAATAGCCCAAAGATAAAATTCAACATATTTGGGCTAATGCCAGACACCATAGGGGTTAACACGAACTTGAGAAGAGTATTTGTATCTTCATACAAGGAGACTGTCTCCATCAGTAAATCTCAAGATTTTAGCCATTAGAACATTTACAGTTATGGCATACTATTCATCTGATTTTGTTTTTTTTCAGCATTTACGGCATTCTACAGCTGTGGAGTATTTATTCCTCCTTATGCATACTGGACTGATCATTCATTAATGTTAAAACATCTGTGTAACTCCTATTTACAAACTTTGTAGTTGTCATCAAACATTACTTCTGTTACTTGGAAGGATAAATGAATATTATAGTCTCAATGTCATCACTCAACCACACTTCACCACATTTTATCCTCCTGTTAATTTCAGGGTATTAGTGTACTCCAACACCCAATGATTTTATTGAATTAGGTTACAATGTATTATAACTCATCTTACAGTCATGCAAAAAGCTCAGTATGTGTTTGCCAAGAAGCTATGTTGTTCATCCGCCGGGAATAACTGCACTGTACCATCTCTGGAGATCTGGTCCGTTTATATTTATTTATTTTATTCCACTTTAGCTGGCAATGGTTTCTTTAACAACTTACTTGCCTTGACTTGAACAATCTAGATGCTTCCCTGGAACTGTACAGCACACCATCTGTTATTAAAAAAAGCCATTCTAGACACTTCCCCCACACCTCCAATTGCACCGAATCAAGGGTTCTGTTTGCAAATCTGCAAAGTCATCCAGTTCATTCATCTCAAGTCATGAGATGCTTAATTGGGACAACTGATTATATTTTTCAGTTTTAAAAGTAATTTAACGGCCACCATTTGAACCCTGAAATTGTGAACTAAAGGCCTGTTATCTTCTTTGCTAATGATGTGCAAATATACAGCTCTGTCAAGGCTCTGTCAAGAATACATTTGTTCAAAACTGTAAATCCAAAGAACACTGAATAATCACAAACAGGAATGAGGTATTATTCAAATTGAGGTTCACAGCTCCGTGTTTTTCACAGCGGGTACCGTAGAGAAGTTTAATCAAATAGGATGGCAGGTAATTAATTTCATTTCAGAACGTACTCCCTGTCTTGCAGGAGAAATACTGGCAAATGTTGCTGGAGGCCAATAAGGCCATCAACACAGAGACAGGGGCCTAATGTCAGATTTTTATTCCTGCACTGTCTTTGTTTCTCTCATTCAGCATGAGCATTCAGAGAAACAGTTTTGGGTGGAGGTTTTTTTCAAGGGTACTTGAAGGTCAGCAAGGCATTTTAAACACAGGATGACAAAAAACAAACAAAAATACTGATGAAACTACTGAAAAACTCCATGTCTATATGCAGCAGGAGTATACATTCTTGGATAAAATGGCTCTCGGCATAATATCTCTCAAATGGAGTCTTCCAACCTTACGATGTGGCCATTCAGACATTTCCACAATTTCCTCCTACACATATATGGTGTAAGAATGTACAATTGTGAACAAAATAAATCATATTCTCTCATTTTGTTTGTTAATCATAATAGATGAATATAAAATTGCTTATCATGAAAGTGTTTTTTTATAAAAATGCACTAACTGTTCATTAACCTCCAGATTTATGGTAAATGTATGCAATTCCTGACATTACACAAAAATCAAGCAATACTGACAATGTCTTTTTTTTTGCCCAAAATATGTAAATTGGAACACACAGCAGCCCCACTGTTGGGTCAGCTCTCTCAGCAGTACACCAACCACATAAAGAGCTTGATTCATCAGAGAGTACAAATGGGTCGATCACACATTATGTCCACATTGCCTGAATATATATATATATATATATATATCCAAACTTGTAAACAGCAAACAATCAAATCAACATGGAGATAGAGGTACTAAATGAGTAGTAACAGCTGTGGTAGATGTATTAATAGTGTAGTGTATTCATGAAAATTAACTATACAGTAAACAGCCAAGAGACACCTTACAGTGATACTCATTCAAATGTCTTAGTTGAGTATGACATATTTTGTCATTATTACATGGAAGGGGAAACCCTATGTAAATAAAACATGTTTCATTTCCTAATTTATTTCTTATCAAATGTGAGCTATTCAATGACACAAAATTTTTAACTAAACATAATGCACCAGTTTAGGGCTTCAATTGATGTTCACCTCTCAGCTCAGGTAAAAAAAAAAACTTTTTTTTTCCAATAAATTCTTTATGACATCATTTCACATCTTCTCAGTTTTTCTGTGCTCTAAGAAATTCCACATTTACTTTAAAAACTGGCAGCCATGAGCCTAGTCCTGCATCATTAAGTATACAGCAGCCCTTTGGATGAATGTATCATGGATTGTGCAATAACATTCAACTACAATGTATCCTGCCTTTTTTGGCAGATGGTAATCTATTAAAAACCTTTCCTTTTTGTACAAGGTATATATGGTGTTATATACCAATATATTTAATACATGAATGTTTTCATCTAGCTATATGCATGTGACAGATTAAAGTCTACAACAGAGCTTTAGCAAACCCTAGTCTTGTTAGGCATACTTTGGTTGATCTCACTTAGAATAGGCTACTTGCATTGACATACAAGTCTGACATTGCACCGCTATATCCTTTCAACTTAATTTTCATAAACTATAGACATGCTCCTGAATTTAGTTTTCTTGAAAGATAAATAGTCACTGTAATATTACTGCGCTTGAACTACCATACCAGTTGGCCTTTGATAGTCTACATCAAACCAGACAATAATGGGCGCACATCCGTTACGCATTTCATTTCATATGACTGTACCACAGAACAGCAAACTGCTCAATTTCAATTTAGCTACCTATACGGAACTGAATTAAACATAGCCAAACTTTCCACAACCATACCAACAAAGCTAAACGCCGAGAATCCGTAAATAAGGATTTTCTTTGGCGAGGAAATTGTAGGCAGTAAGTAATACGTTTTATTGTACATTTACTTTCATACCCCTTGACGTTCTGAGAGATAAAACGAAAACATTATTACACTATACTGCGATTCTTTATACCCAATAGTTAGCGCAACAAGTGGTTCATCCCACAAAGGAGTCCAACAGGAGACAAACTCAAATTAAGAAACGGCGAAATACTATAAAAGTAATGAAACACCACACAAGAACAATTAAACACAGTGTGAACTTACATTCTCTTTTATAGATGAGGGAGCTGGTCTCTTTGAAGAATCATTATCTCTTTCTTTTTCCGTCCAAGTGAAGTTTTCAGCTTTCGAAAACTTTGGAAACGGTCAACACTTAACAGTCTCAGAGCTTCATACGGATGTATGTTTGCGACGTTATCTGAAACCCCGCATTCGGAGAAAAAGCCATCAAAAAGGCGTTTTCCCCATTTACCGAACAATTGGGCATCCGGTGCTCTTGGTGAACCTGTTCCCCGTCAGACAAGATGCTCGACGCTATTGAGCGATATTACAGCGCAGGGCTCTCTGCTCGACTACACAGCTGGAGTTTGTTCTTTCTGGCGCCCCACCCTACAATAACAGCAGTGAAAATCCCTAGGGTTTAGAAAATGACCTCAAACTATTAAAACTGTGAATAACACGACTGTTGTTTCTCTTATTATCACATCGATTGTTAGAAAACAATAATTTAGTAATTAACGAGATACATCCAGATTTTATTGTTGTCAATATTTCATTCTTTGGGTGTATGCTGCTTGTGCAGTTGAGTGAATCTTCATTTCATTCATCACTTATTTACGCATAAATAATAACTGTGTCAAAAACAAAACTGAGCATGCAGTTTTAATGGAAAACATTCCAAAAAGTTAAGATGGGAGGGAGTGGTATTAACAAGCCCAGCCATATGAAAAGTCATTTGTTTTCAAACGTCAGTAATAGAGATCTTCCATTGAGATTAAACTTGGCTGAAAAGACCGGGAACCTACATTTGCATAGCATTTTTAATAGGTCTGCATAAGACAGTTCTCCTTTATTCGCGGCTTATTATTCCATTTATTTACAAGTATAAATCACGACCACGTCAATTTTAGATTAAAGATGAATACAGTTGCTCTTTGAGCTGTGGTTTTAGTGGGACATCTATCCTGATTATAATTTCACGGGTGAAAACAAAAAGGCAGACCTTGGGAGTGATTACTGTCATCACGTCATTAGTCTCTCTCTATGTTCAGAAAATGTTTTAAACCAATAGCGACCAAATGAAATTGAATGATTGATATTTTTACAAAGCTGACATTGCATGTAGCCAAACATTACACATATAGTATTATACATAGTATGTAGCATTTCATAAGACCAGGTATTTGTAGTTTATGAATCTGACACTAAAAAGTATAACCTTCTCATGGATATATATGCCGTTTAAACGCTTACATTTTAAAGAGTATGACCTAGATGAGGACAACAGTTTTATCTGGAGAGTGGTATGATAGTGGGATTCCAAAACTAGGGGAAAGACAGGCTCAAACCGTCACAACGCTTGGATTAATTACTGCATGACCGCGTCGTTTATTGAAGACAGCTGTCATCCCCTTAAATACAGACCTATTCAGCTCATATGTATTTGGAATTTCTAGAACTAGGTTGCATTTTATATGGACAAGTCCAAACCCCAACCCGGCTCCCTGGCTCTAATTACTTTCTGACATCCAACATTAGCTGACACAAAAACACTTATGAATAACACAACTTCTAGGATTGACGTAGTCTACTAGTAAAAAATAGTCCACTTTTGGTTTTTGGAATACTACTGAAATAGTGAGTCTGAATCAAAAGTGGACTATCAAGATTGTAAGGCATATTATGTAAACCTAAACTGTAAATAGCAACTTCAGCAAATGTTTATTAAAGTATATCTATTCAGGGAAACTACAACCTGAAAAGTAAATGACACAGAGCTATCCACCTTATGACATACATTTAAACCTGTTGCAGTAATAACACATAACATGCAAGCAACTAAACCCCTGGGGTATGGCTTCTAAAACTAAAAAGTGTGGGAGAAGTGGAAAATCCCACCTCTTCCATTTGCATCAACACCACAGCTTCCAAACAACAAGGAGGAAGGAAGGACTTCAGGCAAATGTGGATGCTTAATGTAATAGTTCAGGCTGAGGAGATAAGCCCATTGCCCTTTCTGTAACACTTTAGGCAAAAGACAAAAGCAATGAATACAAACAATATCCCAATACAACAAAACAAACAGAAAAAAAAATCATATTTGTGTAGCAAAAAACGTGTCCAAAAAAGACCTGCGCATCACCGCTAATGACTTCCTCCACATACAGTTCTGCAGTCTGCAGGAGTTTAGGGTGAATCTATACTACACAACACAAAGGAGGCAGTTACACTGATACTATCCTCCCACCTGCAGATGAGCAGAAAAAATGTTCAAAAGCAACCTCTCCAATATAGAAAGAGAGAAGCTCTGAACTTCAGTAATATTTCCTCAACTGTACCTACCTGCTGGCTAGGACACAGAGGCAGCTTGGCAGATAAAAGGCATCATTCAACTATCTGGAAATGGTCAGCATTAGACATATTAATACGTTTGAAAGTTCTGTTATACATTAACAAACCAGCAACAGCTCTGCGGGCCATATAAGGCCATACACCTGTCCTTTTCCATAGCAAAATCGAATTCAAAGGGTCTGTGAATTTTCTTCAAGCCTCTCCTACAGTTACCTCTGCCTGTGCATCAAAATTTATCGAAATGTAGAGACTGCATGTCATGCTTTTTTATGGTTATGAGCACACAATGGCTTTTGTTTGCTATAATTCTCAAAATGAATCCCGTTCATTGTTATTAAACATGATATTGACTGCAGAGGGAGAATCAGCAGTACGGTCCAGCCAGTTGGCAGCTCTTGCGTTTCAGCACATTTTAATAACTGCAAATGACAGCAAATTGTGGTTACTAAAGGACGTTATGAGTTAATGACATCAAGGAAGATCTCAGATGAAGGTCAAGTTAATTGAGTTTAAACTGTGTAAATTTGTCAAATGCAATCTAAGCAGAGGCTGCCAAATAGGATGCAGGGTGATTGACAAATCTATGTAATAATGGTGTTTATTCACTGTGTCGACTGATATATTGCTGATCTTTGCCTAATGCTGTATGCTGTATACTGAAACAAGTATCTGTAACAACTTTATCAGTCATGAATTATTAATAGTTCCTGGGATGAAACCTCTTGCATCAATCTATCTATAGTAATATAATGATGTCTTTGATGATGTTGCACTCAACTGTAAAAAATATATATTGAAGCATATGTGTAATGTTTCTTATAAGTAGACAGGTATGCTTTTATAATTTGTTCATGTCTAATCTATACAATTACCTGTAGCATTGTAGATGATGAATCATCCACTTATTTACATTTTACTCAATAGCTAAAATGACCTTTTTGTTGTTTACACATTTTTCACTGTAGATTTCCATGTGCCAAATAAAGAAAGTACACATTTTGTGTTGTTTGGGCAGTTGAAAAAAAAACAAACAAAAACAAAAAAGCTTACATTTAGAGAAAACCAAAGTGAGACAGTTTAACATCCCTGCACAAAAAAGCACAGCATACTGTACATGTGCTGTGATGTAAAAAATGTATTGAAACTCAAGCCATTCCCTTAGGTCAGATGCTATGCATGTGTGTTTAATGATTAGTGTGCCTTATACACATTACAAACAATTATTCATAACGGAAGCATGATTTCAAACTACCCAATGGCAAATTAGCATCTTGAAAACTTGCAGCGAGCCTGAACAGTACATATATTTCACTCAAATGCTCAATGTCCATTTTAAATACTTTAATTTGTCAAATGTGTTAATACAAATAAAAATGAGTTGACAGAACCCTTTCACCTCAGAATAAGAAATATTCATTGAAAATCAGATTTATATGTAAATTAATTCCTTTCAAATAGTAGTGATTTTTTTTTACTGAAGCAATATGGGCTAGGTTAAGGTCAGTAAAAGACATATCCTAATCTTACATGCCTACCTAAAACCAAAGTCCCAGCATGTTTTAAAAACATACATGCAAGCTGAGTAGTATGTCAATGACATGACAACCTGTGAATTAAAGCTAACTTTAGCCCAGATTCAGACTCGCCTCTATAGTGCTTTATCTATGAACTACCAATCTGATCAATTGTATTTTTTTTTTTTTAGACACTTACACTTAACTTCAGTGGTCACTGCTATGAATGTAAAATATTTTATACAAACTTGATATAAAAATCAACAAAGCAAAGCAAAAAAAAAAAAAAAAAACTTCAGGGCAAAGTCCTATAGCGGTTAGATTGAATCTGAGCATCTGTTACCTTTCTACAGTATAGCACAAATTACTGTAGAAGATGTGTTCTGATGAATCTTAAAAGCTTTGGCTCCTCAGTTCTTCTCTATAGTAATGGAGTACCAAGTAAAGGCTACACAGGCAATCCAACATGGAGACACAGATGCCATTGTTGTTTACAGCGATTTTGTGGGCTTCAACGGAATTGCTTTCTTCTGATACAGCTGAGACGGGAGTAATGGGCTCTTAGTTCTGTCAGCCAGATGAACGATACAGTAACGGCTGGGACAATGGTCTCATTCTTTGCCAGTGGTGAGTAACTTGAGGGCCTTTTGCAGATTCTGGATAGCCGTGCTGACATCTTCGTACTGCAGCGCACTGCCTGCGTATTTGCAGTACTTCTGGGCCCGGGTAAAGTCTTCTGCCGTCAGCTGAATGCCACCTGTAGAGTCAAAATTCAGAGGAAAAAAAAGAGAAAAGGATGGGGAAGATGTGGACTTGTTAAATATGCAGATAAATCAATAACATCTTGCCATGAAGGTACAGCGGAGCAGAATGTCATGTTTGTGCATTTTATGACCTCTTTCATTTATAACAAAGCTTTAAAATTAAATGCATGAACACAGACGTGTTGCTAATGATTTTTTTTTTTTTTTAAGTCATTACAAGAAAACTGTCAACGGCAGCTGTATTCAAACTTTATGCTTTGTTACTACTGCAATGTGAAACTGATGAAGTAAAATACGAAACGTATTGCTCAGAGCTTAGTCTCTTCAAATAAAATGAAGATCTTCTGATCCAATAAGATCTTCCCTCTTTTTGAAACTGAATTTGAGTTAATTTCAAACAGAGACGAACCATTCGCCAAAAGTGCTATGGAATCTTTGTCGTTATGAGATACCCTTCTTTGTGGCTAGGAATCTTTTCTTATTAGATATGAAAATATGTGTACATATTATTCCCTTTTATTAATTTCCTTTTTGATTACAAGAGTGTATTTTGTACCCAAGACACTTTCAGGAGGGTACCACAAAGCAAATAAATGTCCACACACTTTACATTGCACAATACTAAATAGATCACTGGTCAAATACTCCTTTACACACATGGTTTTGAACCAAGAAATATTTAAGTTGAAGAAAAAACAACAAAAAAGCAGTTTGAATGGACTGAAAAATTGAGGTTACCAAGTGCACTCCAATATTCAGTATTTATCACTGTTGAAATGGTGTGACAAAACTACATATGGTTCTAGATACTGTATGTCCTTCACTGCATTTCTTCTCAGTCAGAAGTACTTAAAAACTGAAACGATCAAATGTGCAGACACGAGTAAATGTGCCCACTCATATACACACAGGCTGAAGGATCTGCCTGAGGTTTCCCAGCAGAAATCTGTATTTACCACCAACCCTCTCAATTACAGGCTAAGTGAAAGTTGGGGTAGATCCTTAGCACTTTCCTTAAGTCTAGTCAGATGTTGGTTGGGGTTGGCATTTAGTAATTTTATAACTGTGGCCTTCAAAATGTACCACTGTGAAAACGACATGTTTGCTCTAGATGTAAAGGTTTGCAAAGTTACACTGCAGGCAGTGCCAACTAGCATATCCCTAAAAAATATGAAATTTTTGAAAAACTGATAGTTTATTTCTAATTTGATTTGTCGGGCAGGATGCACTATAATACCACAGCACTATGCCATGGTCACAATCATTTTCTGAGCATGCCTTTGGTATTCTTTAATTGAAAAATAAAATATACTTCTAAACTTGAGGTTTAAATGGGCTTTTTTCTTATTTTGTTTGGCTAAATGGGAACATATTAAGTTAAAGACCACACAGTCCAGACACTACTTTATATTTTATATTATAAAACTTAAATTGCATATGAAATATCCCCAGACCTTTTTTGCTGAGTTTTTGAAGCTCGGTTCAGAAACAGAAATTGACTTTGATGACATTTCTTGACATCTGACACATTTCTATGGCACTGATGCATTTCACTATGCTGCTGGTGGACACATCATTACTGAACTAATTGCAAGAACCCATTTCAAATATTATATTATAAACAATATATTATGAACAAAACTGACCATTTGAAATACCATTATCAATATGAAATACCTTTACCTATACCTTTTTGACTGGATAAAAGGTATACACAGCACAAGCAAGGAAAAAGGCCATTTATTTATTCAGGTAAAATGGCACAACAAAAGACCATAGTTAACACAGAAACTGGAAATATCAGAAGTATGACTTATGTACGTTTATCTTCACTATCCTGACTTTGTTTTGATATGCTTAAGGAGTTGTTGATTTTACTGAGTTTTCCTCTGTGAAATAATGAAATAGCTTTGTCCATCATGTTTGTTGCTAATCTTTCTTTTGTGCTTAGGCAGGGACTGAAGTTGCCAATTTACCTGATCTCTGATTTACCTGATTTACCAGAGACCAGTTTACCTGAACTCTTACTCTTCTTTTCAGATAAAGCAGTGTTACAGTGTTACAGTTGTAGTCACTTGTAACTTTACTTTAACTATTAACTTTACTTGTAGCTTTTAGGATTGCAACATACATTGGTTAGTTGTTAAATTTGTATTTATTAATTTGGCAATTGTTGTTATCCACAGAAACTTACATGAAGTGCATTCAGCTGTTAAATGTTACATTTAATGTTTCCTCTCAAATGCTACACACTACTGTATATGCATTTCTATCACCCTTTACTGATTGGATCATATGCTTAACCTGAAACCAGTGTTCAAGTCCATAGCACAGGAGTCTGCTGTCTATTCAACGATATTTATTAAAATGACATCACCACAACACTGCTATTGGTAATGGATTTATTTTTTTCATCAGCTGGAGTCTGAGATTATTTATGTTTTGGGTTTGTGGCTGTATATTTTTCCTCTCCCAGCAGTGGTGGAAACCCAGAGCCATAAGGGTTGACAGGGAGCCCTGGCATGCGCCGATCTTCCCCAGTCTTCTCACAGCCAAGGGAAAAGCCATCTCAGCCACTACCCAGACTGGCAGCCACACACTCAGACACTGCAAACTGAGTGGATACTGCTAGAGAGCATGCACCATGATTTAGGGTCAGGATCATGGGTGCATGTGGGAAAGGGCAGGGGGTGGAGGGGTATGGGCAGAGACAATGCCAGCCCCTGACCTTACCCTGCTGGCTGGCATTGAGCAGTGAGGGGTCAACCACAGGTGTAGTCCTTGGAGCAGGCACTGGCTTGATGGGGTCTCCTGCACACAGCAAAAAGAAGAAATGTTTATTTCCACACTGCTTTCAGCCAAAACTTTCACAACTGACCAATGTGCCAGTTCCTTTTGGTGTACTACCTACACCTAAAAGACTTTTAATGCAGAGGGGAAATGGTTCGACCTGAAATGAAAAATTTGATTGGGCTCGCTATGGCTGTGATTTAGAGCACTATTTATTTGCTGTCAAAAAATTATAATACATCACTTTCTTTTGGTATAGTATTAACATTTACATTTTGACATGATGGTGAACTGGTTCTGCCTAAATGGTAAAATTTGATGGACCTGCTGCTTTTGCTACATCTTCGATTCAGAGCACGGAATGACCTTAATTTTTCACCTCCCCAAAAAGTAACAAAAATGTCAAATAATATTGGTTTAGGTCCAAGTTGTTCCAACTCGGGGGAAAAACTTAGCATTATTTCTTTTGTTTGTTTGTTTTTTGGGTCTGGTTCTGTGTGCTGCTCATGATTCATTTAGGGCATAGTATGTCTGGGGTCACTTGTATTAGATTAGTCATTTCCGCATTTCCTCAGAGTGAGTGTGCTAATCACGGGGGCAGACACAGAAGGGGAAACGCACCCTATCAGAGGTGCTGGCCTCCACCTTTCACCGTTTTTATAAGGTAGAACAGCGAAAACAGGAAAGTGCCCAGGGGAAAAGGCATTCTGGGCTAAAACACACAGCACTGCTGTCACTGAGTCACTCGGGAAAGAATGATGAATCTCCACCATTCATAATGCAAGCAAAACAAAGGAATATGTGAATTGACTAAAGAATCAGTGTGAAATATCTGAAGTTACTTTTCAGAATGTTTTTGGTTTTGATTTTTAGTGTTTATCTAAATGTGTATGAGTACAATATTCTTGGTAATACGTGGCTGTACACCCAAGAAATCCAAAGCTGTAGAGCTCAGCCAATACTCAAGTATTCACAGTACAATGCAGTCTCTCCACATACAATGGCCTGCCAAGGAAAAACGATTAAGGCCATTTCCGACACATGCACTTAATGCCAAAGTATACAAGACTGGTAGAATGGCGAGGTTCACACCGTGGGTATATGATTTATTTGGTTAGGAACACGGCCACAGGAATAGTGTGTCCTAGTGTACTCTGTTATGCTTGTCCAGTACATCCTTACAAATGCCTCTTTCAGCCATATGCAGATATTTTATGAAGAAAAAAGCATGCTTGACCAAGCAATCAAAGTGCTGTGAGTACAAAATTATATATTAATAATTATTTATCTGGCAGAACTCTTCCTAATGGTGACTTACAAAGTAGGACCAGTCTAAAAATATATTTTTTTCAGGAACAAATGCAGTACTGTCATCTAGAAGAAAATGACAGCCATTTAAATAATTGCTCCTGATAGTCAAATAACCCAAGAAATATCCATGAGAGCAGCCCTGAGACAGAAAGAATCAGATGAGTTGCTTATTTAATGGCTGTTTCGGGCAATGCCACGTAGCACTGCGGGGCTGTACCTGCGGGGGGAGGGACTTCAGCAGGGGTGTTGGCAGGGGCGTGGGCGCCGGGCGGGATCTGTATGTTGTTGAAGTTGGTGTGCCCCCCAGGAACAGAGGGCTCAGAGGAAGGCACAGGCTGCTGGTCCAGAGACGATGCCCCACCTTCTGCGCCAAATTCATCATCTGGGAGGGTCAGAGCACATACGCAGAGCCATCAAAATACAATGCTGGATGTAACACATACAATCAGCCAACGGGTAGATTCTCTTTTATAGAGAAAATTACAAACAAGGGTACAACAACAACAACGCATACAGACCACATCTGTATCTGTGTAAATCTAGTGCCAGACTAGTGTAGCAATGTGTCAATCCAGCCACCGTATTAACAAAACTTAGTAGCGTGACCACTTTTTTATTACCTTAATTACTATGTTTATTTAAATTTGCAAGTGATTCTGCCATGCTGTTTAATGGCTGCCGTGTGCAGCAGTCAGGGACATTTAACCTATGACACTGGATAGTGTCTCTGGAAATTCAAATAAAACACAAATGGCCACTTTGAACAGCTGAGACTCCAAAATGGTACGCCTCATTTGTGACCAATGAGAAAAAAAAATCAATATTTCCAACAGGTATAGAATAGTATTAAGCTAGTGCTGCATTTAAGCACATATGAGCCACTAATTTCCCTAATGTTACTCCTGATGTGAAGGAATGTTTCAGGAAACTATGGCAATGGAGGTGAACCCCTGCTCGCAGAATACAACGACAGTTTCTTGGCTGGGCCAATCACATTAATCAGGGATGGTCATTCCATCTTGTTTCTGTAAACACCTGAATGTTATATATGAAAATATGAATTAGGAAGGTAAATACTGTATTTCTGCTAAGCTGTAGTTTAACTCAAGAGTTTGACAAGGATTGAGAGTCTTTTTGAAATAGTTTCCTAGAAGTCCGTAACTTACCGAAAAAGTCAGAAAAAATAAATTACCAAAACCACAGTCTGTCTCAAATGGTGCTTATTTTACATGTCTAACAACTATTAGCAATTTCTAGATACACTAGACTGTGCAGTCCTCAGCACATTTTCTCTTTCTCCCCTAATTTTAATTTCCCAATGTGTTTTAAAGCTGAATTCAATGAGCACAGGAAACAATATTACAAAGATCTATTTGTTTGCAATATGAATTATGCAATATGAATTATGTAATCACTCAAGAAGTACACCTCAAATTTGTTTCACTTTCCACAGGCTCCTTCTGTGTCATGCTCACAAACTCTACAGAATTACGACTAAAAGCTTTGCACGTTCTGTTACAATGTAAAATTGGGGAACAGGATGGCCTACCATGGAAGTGACCTCCTGGATCGTTAAATCATTTAAATACCATGAAGCTATCAAACAAAATAAACATGATAAACATGTCAAACTAAATACTGTGACTTCTATTACCGTTAAATATGTCTATTTTTCTGCACATGTTAAAAGTCCTACAACACCTACATCTTTATTTTGAAAAAAACAGGGTGAAACTTTCATCAAATTGTATAATTGAAAGAAAAACAAAAACTTGGAACAAATAACATGTCAATTGCTGCATGTTTTATTTATCCGTTCAAATCCAGTTTAAAATTATTCTTGACCGCCAATGTCAACATTTCTCTTTACTTATGGTTCATTTTTCAAAAGAACCTATTCAATGCAAGATAATGACAGTGATATGAAATCAAATATTTTTTCAAGTCCATACCAGTGAAAATAAACAGACATTCGAGAGTGCACCTCATAAATGCCTGAACACAGGTAGAAAATAACAGCTGTTTAAAGGCTGAAAAACAAGTGAAGAGCTTACTAATCCAAAATGAACAGACCAAAAATGGGCTGGTTTGGACATTGCAACCTTGAAAGCTGGAACTGTGAAACAGGAACAGGGCCGTTTCCCTGTGGACTCATGCCTGGGTTGCCTGCTGGAGTCAGTACCATCTTTGTCTGAAGAAATTCACTGAGACACTGAGAAGCTTTATGTTCAAATAGAAAAGAGGATCTTGATTGTGCCCAGATAAAATGAACTACACAGGGGCACGTTAGGCTTGAGATCTGCTTGAACCTTGAGATCTCCTGACAGATAGTCAAAAAGTTTTTAGACACATATCTTTAAATTAAATTTACTAGGTTCAGTTTGATGTCTGCTACTAACAGACCTGCTTCAGGGGGTATCTACTATGTTATTGCTAGACTGGCACAAGCTCAGACTGAAATAATGACCCACATTTCACTGATTGTCAGCACAGAATTTTTATGGATAATTAGTGACAGAAATTATTATAGTGGATTGTTAACAGATGGTACATTTGATGTGATTAAAGACTACAGAGCTTAAATATCATTTAGCTTTGCTGCCTCTGGAAATTCCATAAGAGCATGCACCTCAGGATGTACAGGGTCTACATAGCATGAATAGTTCGGTACAGGAAAATGAAACGCTATACTGCTAAATGGGATTAGACTGACATACAATAATATTTCAGTTTAAAAGGTGCCAAGTCCTAATTACATTATTCTGCAACAAACTGGTTAAAAACACATGCCCTGGGTTTAATCAGCACTTCCCTGCCAAATGATATTTCGACTCACATAAGGGAAAAGTAAACACTGACTTCAGTTCAGATTGAAAGTCATCATGTAAGAGGAAAGCAGGTTCTGCAAAAGTTCCTCTGGCATGACTACACACCCATATGTATTGTAAAACATTGTGGGCTTCAGAGAGTGTGAAATATGACTGATGCTTTAAAAGAGACATCAGTGGAATTCTGTGAACTGGATTTCAAAGCCACGTTTTGCGTTTTTTAACCAAAAATGTTTGGTTCTTTCTATATCACAAATGCATGGCTTGATTTACTTTATATATAGCGGACGGTACAACTTCATGTCATTTCAAAAACAACATATGGTCATCTAAAAATGAGCTACATAATGAGGGCTTGTTATATGGGCAAGCAGTCGACATGGGCAATCTCTAGGGAAGTGGAACACACCAGTGCCCAGCCAACAGTATTAATGAGGTTCCCTGACTGAAACAAACAGAATGACACACAAACTCCAAGTGCATATTGGGATGGCTCAATACACTTTATGTATCAATGTATGAATAGGGAATATTCCTGATTTTCAAACAAAAACTTAAAAGCCAAAATTCATATCTTCCTCAGTTGGGTCATCTTTGCTGGACATGCAGAAAATCAGTTCTTTCCAGACACTACCCTCTACACCTCTGCTTGTTAAGTCAGGACCGTGCTTCCACAGCACATTAATAGAATCGACGAAAGTTGTCTGAGGTTTAAATAAGTTTGGTGGCTCTCATACAAAACAAGCTGGACCCCTGAAACTGAAGGCAGCGCTTCATAGCTTTCCTATGTAAAGAGAACATTACAGGCGCTCCCATCAGAAATTTGTCAGAACCAGAGTCCGGTAGCATGGATGAGGCTTTAGGAAAATATGTTAATCAACGAAGTCACTTCAGATTGGTTTGCCTCCGTTTAAGCTGCCCTTTTTTTCCCATTCCTTTCCCCTTGCTCATCATCTCCTTCTTGCAAACGGAAAAGTCAAGCAAATATGTATTCGAGACAATGCTTTTACTGTGGGTCTCAACAAAGTGGCGTTTATATACCAGAGTTTCATGACTCTCTTTCACAGCAGGTTGACCAGCAGATAAATGGAGATAAATATAACAAAGAGAGAGGACTTACCACAAAGGAACTTACTTTTACCACCTGAAGAGAAGTAAGCTGTTCATCGTTACATACCTGCATTCAGTTACAAGTGTCATTGGCATAACAGAACAATAACTAATATTAAAATGGTAAATAGAATTATTCATTGTTCACTTTAATCATTACAACATGCTGATGTAATTGTAAATGTATACATATGGAGCATGCATTTTAATTATTCAGAAGTCCAAAATTACTACTACACCAAAACATATGCAATGGTAATTAGTTACAACTGTGATTAGAAGAAATATTTCACTAAAACGGCATTGCTTGATCAATGAAAAAATGAGAATTTAATCTACAAAATCACAAAATGCAAAAAGAGTATGTGGCCTGGCCTTAAATAATGTATTCAATAACATTTAATAAGCAACTTTTTTTCAAATAAAATGCTGATGGAAAGCCACTTGTGCTTTATAATTTGGCATTTACAAATGAGATGGTTCAGATATAAACTGTTATGAATCAAGATGCTTTGCTGAGCTTTCCAACCAATAATTAATTTGAGGGCATGGTTAGCTACAATGTAATATAATTCTCTGTCTCTGTTCTCACAGTGTGGGCTAGCAGGCCAATTCTCGCTAGCTGTGAGCATTGATATGTCAAATGCATTTGGCTCATTAAATTGTTTAAAAAACAATTTGTCCATTGCTTCAATTTTATAATCTTCCAATAAACAGCAGTAGCAAAACGAGAACGGGAAATCAAAACATTCACTGTCGTACATTAAATGATCATTTAGATAACATCTGATTAAATCCACAATATGTCCATTTACATTTACATTTATTCATTTGGCAGACACGTTTATCCAAAGTGACTTACAAGTGAGGTAGAGTACAACACAAGCAAAAGACCATAAGGAGTCATCAAAAGTAAAAATTCCATTCCGAAGCTGTAATTGTATAACAATGGTGGGGGGAGGCATGTGTATGCACAACAATTCTGTATCAACATTTGACAAAAGAGTCAATGCAGTACTTAAAGAGCTTTAAGAGACATGCCTGCCAAATAAGACACTCTACATTTTTTTCACAAAACAATGTCTGCATGTTCTCTTCAACACTTGGCCACCCTTTTCCAAGTAAAAGCCCCTCTTCTGAGTGCATGCTTGACAGACGTGAGGAAATGCTGCGAGATACCGCGATAAGGCTCTGATGTGTAGACTCAATAAGGGAGAGACGGTGATATCAGCTTTCTCTTGGCTTAGTAATACATCAGTGGGAATAACTTAGCATGATGTCACAACTTTGAGATGGAGGCCCAGTTCCTACTCAGGAGGGACCCCTTAATCCACAGAAAGCAAACAAATGAACAGAACAGAAATATATGAAAAAAAAGTCTAAAAGGAATAATGTTCAAATTGCGGTTAGAAGCTCTGAGTCAAAGGGAGTGGAGAAGATAATAGCTCAATGTCTGGATCCCCTGGTGCTACCCCATGTTTACAGTATCTCCAGTGTGGGTCTACAGAGCAAGATATCCCGGGAGACAACACACAGGATGACTTCATCTCTGACATGCACGGGTCAGGTCAAACACAGCACACCCTACAGATGTTCAGAGAGCACCATAGTGAATTCGCTGCATGGCAACGATTAGGCCTGCTTCACATCACAAGCCAGTTAACATTAGGTTGTCAGGCAAAAGCTAAACCGGGCATTTTTCAGAACGATTCCCATCCTCTTAAAAGGAGCCTAAGGTCTGCTACTCCATCACTCAATGTATTAACATACATGAGGAAACAAAACAGCTAGTCTGCTATAATTACCCTTAGTACTATACTTCAGATTAATGACTCAATATTTGACCTTAATTCCGAATAGGTCGCCAAGCACTTTGCAGGTTTCACACTATTAAACTAGCAATGTTCCACACCCATGATTTTAACGAGATAACAGAAGTCAAAGAATCCTAGAACAAATAGCAGCAGGCACACAGCGAGTGGCCCTGGCCCTCTGCTGCTGTCGACTCGGGCTTGATAAGGCACACAATGTGGTCCCTTAGCAGACTGGAGTACACCGCCGTCGCCATGCTCTCCTGAAGGAAATCGGTTTGAATGTTGCTGGAGAAAGGGCCCGCGCCAGCATATTTTGTTAGCGGGAGTTGCAGTGTGTGTTTGGGCCACTGATATAATATCAGCTCTTACCATATCCTTCCCCTTCCAATCCAATAGGCCCTGACTGGGGGGTTTCTCCATTCTTCAGACAGTTGTGGATGTAGGTGGCCTTCCATCTCGCATACTTCCTGTGTTGGATGTTCTGTGGAGAGGAAGCGCATGCAGGGGGGCTACTAAATACAAAGATAATACCGATAACAGGGAAGAATTAAATCGCTCTCACAGCCGCACAATGGAAAGCGAAGGAAAGGTTTCAGGTGTGACTGTTTTTGTTTTCCCGTTCCTCAAGGGCTGGGTACTGGCAGCAGTGGAAATGGGCCAGCAGAGGGTTTGTGATAATCATGGAGGCTGATTCTGACTTGAAAGTAAAGGCTTAATTATTACATGATGATTGTTGTGCTGCTATAGTTTTGAACCAGCTCTGCATTCAAACATTAAATTCTTTAAAAATTCAACATTAAACATCAAATATCTCTCTTTCTCTCTATATATATATATATATATATATATTTTCTGCTCAAATACTGAGTCACAAACTCTCTGTAGAAGATTCTCTGTTCTGCAAAGTCTTTAAATTAATAAAAGCATTAACCTTGAAATTGATGTCACCATCTAAGAAGACATTTAAATTGTACCAGTATACATGAATAAACACAGGGTCATAAAGTCCCAGAACTTCCAGTTCTAAGAAAATCATGTAAGTGTTAATACTCCACTTATTTTAGTTATAAGTACACCAAAGACAAGCAAAATAGCTTACTGAGTTCATTTTTTGACATGAGAGATTAATGAAAATTATACTTCTGTGCTGAAATAAAGATGTTTTCACAGAAAGGGACTTTATGAGCCCCTGAACACCTTTTGCCTCACACAACAGAACAGCTTGCGTGCTACCTTTGTGTAACTTACGATGAAGGAATAAAAACTGTACTGTACTGAATTCTAAAATGCCTATTTGATTACTAACAGGTTCAGTACCACATGATTACAGGGCCCCTTTACAGCCTGTCTACAAATACACTAGGGTCCAAAATTATTGGGACACCTGGGCATTTTCTGGTTAAGTGTGGATGTGTCCATGTAGCTATTAGTTTTATCACTCGAACCTAATTTATGGTGTGGCGAAAACAGTTACATTTTTGGCAACTATTAACATTTTCAAAACATATCTTTATGTGGTTGGCACATGATTGCCTAATGACTACCCTTATTTCCAACATTTTAATAATATGTATGACATTAATTCTGCCAAACAAACTGACAATTCCATGACATTAATTTAATTTTAAAAGGTACCTACATACTTATTGAGTGCAGACAAGTGAACAAAAATGACCATCACTTCAATTAGGCCTAATTGAATGTTGCCTTTCCCCTAATTGAACACTCATACAGCCTATATAACAAGGTTGGAACATGGTCACAGAAGATGAAGCTGAAATTGGCATTGACATAAATATGACTTTCCCAATGTTTGATGGAATATGCAGCAAAAATATTGTGGGTTTTCAGAAAAAAAGTGAGTGTCCCAATAATTTTGGAACCCAGTGTACATATATCTGCCCTGAAAAGGAAGTGATGTCACAGCTATGGAGGTGACATCCAAAACCTAACCCTAACTGACTTAATAGTTATAGTTAAAGTAGAATAGTTAGTTATAGTTATAGTTATAGTAGAATAGTTAAAGTAATGTGACATCAGTGAATATGATGCGTGACAAAATTTCTCTAGCATTTGCAATCAGTACCTATTGGTGGCAGCAAGTGTCACACACTGTGAAATCAAAAAGTAAGCAAGCAAGTTCACACTATCCACAGATATCTGGCAGGCTACCCAATACCATCAATACCAAGGGATGACCAATTTTTTTAATCCTTCACATTTAAAATCCTGAACATTTAAGCAACATACATAGTACAAGGGGGAGTTATACCAACTCCTACTAGGTCAGTGTTACTGAATGAGAGTGTGAAATACATACAGAAGTACACTTTCTTCCAGTCTGCCCTATTCCCTACACTGATTTTAGTTGAAATAGCTTCAATAGATATTAATAATGCACCCTCATGAGGAGAAGTGTTGGCTTTCCCAGGCTTTGACAGGCACCAGCCTGTGAATGTCAATGTTCTGACTTCCGGTGCACATTACAATTCCCATGTTACTTTGCAAAGACTATAGATGATAACTCCTTGTTCTCCTCCAATTCTGGACTTCAATATCACCATATCATTCTCTGAGCTGATTAGCTACATTTTTGTCTCCCGAGGCCATTAAGGAAGGAAATTTTCATATGACCTTCCATGTTAAATGTGTTTTAAATAATTTAAGAAATTAATGCATAAAAAGGTGTTCACCCAGCCTATGAATGTATAAGCATCTTAATTAATCATATTAATGTGCAGAGATTTGGCTGAAAAGCACAGAATGCAAAACTCCAGGCCCTGATTGGATGTAGGTAGGTCTGATGGTAGCTATGATTACGGCTCGGATGTGAATTAAAAGCTCACGTGGAATCTCACAATGCAAGATCCATTAATTCATGCATTAAAGTTGAGCTTTCTAAAGTCCAACACTAAAACATTCCCTTTCTGCAAGTAACTCAATCTCCCACAATTCACGATGGCATTCTTTGAAAAAGGCAATGTAATCAGGGGGGATTCTGAGGGTCCATTGTCTGGGTTAGTGTTACAGAGACAAGGCGCAGTGTTAAAAAACTTTGCCCAATAGGCTTTCTACAGTGGGGAAATGTCTGCCCCTTAGGGAGAGAAGGACACTCAATGAAACATTGTCTGTCTTTTGACACAGGTCACTACTCTCTGTATAAAAGACTGAAGCAACTGGAGACAAATGTAGATGCCTAATAAGCACACTAGTGCAACAGCGTTAAGATCAGACTGTATTCTACAGCCATTCAGAGTCTTTTCTAGCCATTCCAGAAATTCACAAATCAAAAAAAGGTAAAGCTATAAATTATCCAAATGATCAAACAATTGGCCCATTCCAAATCCAGATAAAAATCTCTGTGGCATACTTTGTTGTTCCCGTCTATCAAACGGTCCATTTGCCTCAGTATGTTACTGAGGCACATTTTTTTAGAGACTCGTGTCATTTACAGTGGTTTGAGGATGTTAATTGTCATTCGACTGGATATCCTGGCACCCTGATTTCCATTCATTCAGAGAAGTCGGCAGTCACAACAGCTCGTGAAGTCTCTCGTGCTGGACTTCCCACACACATCAATGATGAGTCTGACAGCATTGCGACTTACCTCCTCCGACAGCTCACCAAACACGGAGAGAACGTCTAACAAAAGGCTAGCAGTGTAGAATGACTTAATCATGTTCCTGTGAAGTAAACAAACACAGGGGGGGTGTCAAATGTATCAATGCTACATCCCCTGAACAATCTGGCATGTATGCAAGGTTGTATCATAGAATTAATGACTAAAATAAGAATACTTTACTTCTGACAATAAGGACTTGTGCTATTGTGCATACCTCATTCAACATGAAATCAGTAAAATAAGTGCTGCTTAGTACACCATCCATTTTCATAAAAGAAAACTATCTTCACAGCTGGTCATGGATAAAAGGATATTGTGTGAAATTAGTAACTGAATCACCACTTGTTCAAGGACAAGACCGCCATTTGTTACCACTTGTTAAGTTTACCAACTTGAAGCAAAAATTAAACCTTATAGTAAGTGTAAATTGTATGACCATTTCACTAACTTCAGGTGCGGTCTCCCAAGATATAATCTACTTGTGGTGCTTATTTATTTATTTATTTATTTTTTTTTTACAAATCCTTTAAGGAATCAGTACAACCAACAACCATTTTCACACCCTAACAACACCTCTAGATAATGCATCATTTTTAGGATTATAAACATGAAGTTATCTAGCTACATAAAGGTCTTACTGTATGACAACTGAAGCGAAATATCAATAAATGATCTCAATTTTTCAGTGATTCTTAATTTAAAAATGAACATTATCAGAATCATTTTCTGCGAAGAAAATACAGCTTATTTCGGTAATAAGGGCAAATGGTTACCAATAACCGCATGCAGCTAAAATTGCAGATGCCTGGGTCCAAAATTGTCCCTACAGCTATTTTTCCTCAAAGGCACATCTTTGTGGAAATAGTCACTAAAATGAAAGGGGATGAGGTGAACATGAGACCTATTTCACCGAAAAGGATCTCAAATAGCCAGAGTGAAAGGCACGGTAAACTGGGAACACCAGCTGTGGTGTTCAGTGGATCATACAGAACGGGTGAATAGAAAGACGTGACCGATCCCAGTGAAAACAAACAGACAACAGACAAGTCTGCTTTCAGGTCCAGTACAGTGGAGCTCAATTTCAATTGAACCCATGTGGTTACTTGTGCTGACCAGAAAGTAAAGCAAACATATTCAGTAGAACATTCTTATTCAAGGTTTGTTCCCATAAACATTTGGCTGTGTACGTCCTGGGATGACATAATGTAACATTTACTGCTTGTTTATGCAGGTCTTGTTTCTAGTAAATCACTCTGTGTTTTATACGCACGAGTAGGAAATGAATATATTTCCCACAGCCCAGACTTGTGGAAAGCGTGTTTTTAAAACAGTTTCCGAATGTAGTTTTAGACAAAATGTTTACTTGATCTTATTTTGACTACATATGGTACCAATAAGGGCACCAATTTGTTTACTTAAGACAAAAATAACATTGTCAAATTACTCCCCTTATTGCTTGTTCAAATGTTAATGAAACATGTACTACATATACTCAGATTCCTATGGAAACTAACTCTGAATTGGAGACTGTTAGCTACCTCTGTGTCCCACATTTAATTGCTCAGTGACCAAACATCTACCCTTCACAACTATGCAGGCAAAGATTAATCTTGGCCTACCGCACATCACTTTAGCCATTTACTTTTTATGATGCACTTTTAGAAAACATCACAAAAAGGATGAAGTATTCTTGGACAGCAGAACACAGGAACAATACAAATTATGACCGATTTCAGCAGATTTCAGTTTTAGTTGGCGAAAGTCCAGAAAGGTTTCCAGGTCTCTTTTTAAAAATGAACAATGTAAGAACTGTAAAAAGTGGATAAATTGGTTCATTTAAGGTTGTAATAAATCAAATAAAAGTGCATTAGCGCTCTGGGGGACAAGAAGCTGGAGTAGAGCCCTCTAGGACTGGCACTGGACACCCTGCAGTAGGAGGCTGTATTTAAGATAATGTCCTTCAGGCCTCTGTGGTTCAGGACGCTCACTTAAATCAATGTCTTGAACACTGATTCTCACGATCGTGCGAAACGTCAAAAATGTCTGCAGCGTCAAAGCAGGCCATTTTAACGAGTTCATTTCCACTTATGTTTGGGACAGAGCAGGTTTTTATTCTGTTTATCAGCAGCATCTGATCTGATCTGTTTTGCAGAGGTCAGCAGATCTGATGTGAAGTGGGGCTGATAATAATGCAAACAGCCACAAGCAAAGACAAAGAAAAATTGATCCTCGTGAGACATCAGCCCCACGAGCCCCAGCTCTGAGACCGGCTCTTACAGGAGCTCACCATTCCCAGCTACTTCATCCCCATTATCACTTCTCTTACTAACTCTGCAGTCTCCAATTCTGTGGTGAACTGAGGTCATAAAGTCATAATGACCATTTTCTATTCAAATGTACATGTACATTTTAGGAAATTTTACATTTTCTTCAGAGATCGTTTATTTGATTGATCTGTCATTTGAATACTGATATCAACCCGACTGCAATGATCAACAACCGTCACCAATACTTGATAACCTAGGGACACACACACCCAATGATTGGTGACGGTGCTCCAATGCTGTTGATCTTCAATAAAGATATGCTGGAATACATGGTCCTGACTATGACTTGACAGCTCATTTAAAAATACATTCAGAGTGCATACATGCAGAAGTAACTCTTCACACCAGGATGGCTGCAGGGTTTGCAGTTGTAGCTAGCCTCTCCGCTATTAGCTTGTAAACAGATCAGGCTAGCTTCCTTCTCCATCAGAAACTATAGCATTATCTCTGTTCATTTATCATTTAGCTCAACGGCATACACGGGACTAATAGATTTAATTTAGCTAAACAATGCTAGCTAGGTGGTCCTCAATCGTGCGTTTGTTGTTGTATAGTTTGTGTTGCCTAGGCACACTGATTAGCCTAAAGTTGAAATGCTGAAGCGGGAACAAGCCACCAGTGAGGGGCAACTAAAGACTATGCGTGGAACACACCATTATGAATACAGGTAATGATCAGCCACCAATTATTAGCTGTTCAAAGTGACAATTAAGATAAAATTGTTTGATTAAATGAGGCAATTAAATGAGAAATTGATTAAATGTAATTGTGGCACTAGTCCTGAATTTTTTCAAGGGGCAGATATTAAGAAACAATTTGAACTTGCTGAAACAAACCTTTTTGTTTACACAAGCAGACCTAAGAGGGCACATTTCTTTATCAAAGAATTCTTTACCAAATTAAATCAAATTTGTAGTAAAACACTAGTGCCGGCCCTATGCTTCCAGCCATAATTAATGCAATTACAATATAAAAACATCATTAATTACTACATATTTTTCAGTCACAAGAATAATTGCCATTTCTGACCCTCGTTACTAAGCCCGAGTCTACAGTAGCCTACACAACATCTAATTTGGCTAATCTGGAGCTTTCATTTCTTTTAACTGTGAATATTCCTGTCTTGTATCAATTTAAATGTATTTTAAATTCATGGGGCAAAGCAATACCTGGAATATGATAGACTGTTGTGTTTTCACTGAATTTAAATGAATCACATCACCCAAAAATGCATTTTCATAATGCTCACCTGTAGCTCCTTGTCTTCTCAATAACTACAATGTTCATGGCTTGTTTCTCTGGCTGTTATGTGGCATATCAGTACTACCCTGAAATGTCAATGGAACACTGTCCCAAACAGCTGCATGGCATATGAACTCTGGCAGCTCTTAGCTGCTGATATTGAAGGTGACGTTACGCGCTCATAACCAGCTCATTATGAAACTGTTTGCCTGATCTGAACAGTCTCATCTTCTGTAATATCCTCATACAGCCTCATCTTCCCTTCTAATTTTAGATCTTTGTCTCTTTCATGTATGACAGCAACAAGGGAATAATTTTGAATGAGGAGTCAGTACAAAGAAACTTTTACCACTGGGGCATCTTTTATGAGGATTTCATAAAACACAAAGCTTCTCTGGAATGTGCAGTGCTACTTCATATCAATGTTCACTTTTAAATGAAGCAACTTTTCAAACAGGGAGATTTAGCCCACAATGAAAATGAGAGAGAACAGGTGTCGTCTTACTTGTGAAATCGCCCCGCTCGATCCTCGTTGTCAGCATACAGGAACATTTTTAAGGCATAGTTTTCAATGTGGGCATTGCCGACAATCTCCTGGGAAATCGACTCATGGTCATGTAGTTCTTTCTTCATCTGAAACAGACACAATTCAAATTCAGGGTAAATTATGGATTGTGGGTTTACACCAGACAATAGCGGCTGCTGTCTCAATCTGTCACATAAAACCTGAAGAGTCCACATGCAAACAGCAAATATTTAATGCTAGTGATAATAAACTAATGCCATTAACATCTGCTATAATAGATCTAAATTAGAATAGATCTAAATTTCAAAATAATTTAAAAGGCAAATATAGTGATGATCAAGCCAGGATTCAGGAACCCCAATGCAGGTGGATCTTTAGTGCTATGAATGACTCACTGATTTGAACCAATCCTAGGATTTTGCTGTGGTGAGCAAAATATTGTGACTGATTCATTGAGTCAGTGACTGATCACCCAGTGTAGCTCCACCCATTCAGAGGGTCACTTTCCCACCACAAGCAGACGCCACCCCCGCCACAATCATAAGGAAACTGAAGAGCAGAGCTACGACATGGACCGTGTGACAAATCTCCAGATTAAGCCTATTTGTATGAAGGCGGGCTTGCGTGGTGTGACTCACTGATTCCTGGGATGTGACGAACACTTTGATTCCATTCCAGGCCAGAGCATGCTGGTAATCATGAGAAGCCTGCATGGTGGGTCCTCTGGAGATTCGCCCATTCATAATTAGCAAATGGACACAGGCGCTGTTATTTTTTCCCTTGTTTCTCCGACACTAGACAATGTCGTCTATTACACAGCTGTCACTGTTTATTAAAAAAGGCGAGTAGCATTGTACAGCTAATGGCTGTCCGCATTGTGGTAACTGAGAAAGGCAAGCACAGAGCTACGGGGACATGCTGGTACCACTGTGCTAAATCATTTGCGCAAACCATGAAACAAAATTAATATTATGTAGGAAAGAGTGATGAGCGCACATCACTTGCCAAGTTAACATTTGGTTGTTTTCGACACAGTAAACTTTTTACTGAGTTGGCGCTACACCTGTTAACACTTGTAGTCACAACTGAAACCAAGGGAGAGCAGCACAGCAGCAGCCTGTGAAATGATGATGACCTCATATGACACAATTGAACTCCACACCTACTCTGCGTTCTGTCTAGTCACTCATGACTGCAGTTATATAAACGGATTTCCTTGGCTTTGTCTCAACTCCAACTATTAAACAGAATCAATAACCGAAAGAGTAAATATTTGTCCTGTAGTAATTTACAGGAAAAAATTGCAGAAAATGATAACCTAATGAAATGTGAAGAACAGGAAACCTCAAAAATCATTACGAAGCAAATGAAGGATGGTTTTACTGCCCCAGGTCTGAATTAAAACACAAACATACCCTAAGTGGCAGACTGTGCAGAGTGCAATATCCACACATGTTCCTTTCCTAAATTGACCCCCACCGCCCTTAAAGACACTAAGTTATTGGTGCTCACATATTGTGTCGAATGGTTTGCAGTGGCCAGCTCCCAAAAATGCAGCAGTAAGCCAGCTCTCTGTGACATAGTAAGGCTCTCACTAAGATGTTACAGTCTGGTAGAGAGCTTCAGGTTTCCTTGTAAAATCAGTAAAGCAAATAATGCTGGTTACATTTCAACAGGTGGACTAGAGCCTTGTGAATAGACCCACTGTTTGCTTTTTAATGAAATCTCAGCCTATCCTTAAAAAAAGGAATGGACGGCACAGTGCATCGCTTGTGTTAAGCAATGCAGAAGAATGTAAAAACATAACTTTAGAGGAAGTGCGCAGACTCTCTACAGTGCAAGGGAGAGATTGAACATATTTGCCAGCTGTTTTCATAATTCAATCAAAGCCCCAAGCCTGGATCACATCCTTTTTTTTCCACTCAAACTCTTCTCTATTTCCTGCAAGTCCATGCTACTGACAGTTCAAAAGAAACACAAATGTATTTCATGTGCAGACCTATATTACCCTGGGTCTCTTGTTCTGTAAAATAAGAAATCTGAGCAGTACAATATTTTTCTTTGGCTGGTAAAATACTCTTGGAATACTAATCAGACAACCAATATTGACAGACCCACAGAAGTTTGTCTTATCATGCTACTGAGCATGGTTTACTTGGGCAAGGGGACATAAAAAGGATATTATCCAACAGTAAATAAAGTGTAACACAGACTTCAACTCCAACACTAACTCTGTAGGCACTACAAAGAGGATTTCCTACAATATTTTTACAATGTGGACTGCTTTCTCTCGCTAATCCACTTCTTCAGTTTCAAGAATAGGCTATATCAAACAAATCCAGTGCTTATCTGATATAAACAGTAGTCTACTTCAAAATAATCATTCAAAGGCAACAAAAGAAACACACACAAAGCACAGGTTTAGGTCTAGCAGCCTGCATTGGCCATGCTGAAAAAAACTTCTCACAAGTTCACAAGGCATGTTGCCTTATAAAATCACACTGTACATTGTACACTGACTTTGAAAATGAGACTTCAAAACACTTTTTAACTGACAAAACATTAGTATCTATATTTATTATATAGTAATGTAAAATGACAGTTAGTTCATACAATTTGAAGAACACTTGGTACCATTCAGATAGTGAAGATGATTTCACAGAGAATTCACTGAAACTGCACTGAACTGAACCAAATGCATCTCTCTCACTACATCTCTATTACTCTCAAAGATTGCTGGGCAAAGTGGTACTCAATAAAGTGAAGATTAATTTGAAAAATCTGTCCACCATTGTGAAGATACTTAAGAAAGCACATTAAAATCATTTATTTTGTGCTGTCATTATTTATTAGGACATACTTGAAAACCACAAAAGTGGTCTCAGTTTTAATGTCACTCAATAGTGAAGCTGAACTAACTAATGGCCTGTTGAAGATGAAGAAGGCCTATTACCCACCTTCCACAGTAGCAAACAAATAGCATTTATTAAGCCTTTGGTTTGTTAAAGTAAACATTCTGTGCCTCTTCTTTTTAAAGAGCATCGTATTCTCACTGGCATCTTAATTTAGTTCAAAAGACTAAAGTTTATGGCTGTCGACTAAAAGAGAAGCAGGAAAAACATGTTTTCCTTTTATGCTCAGAGATTTTTATAGACATTTCGGAACCAATTAAGAAAGCTTTGGGATTTGTTAGTCCCTTGAGCCAAGTTTTACTGTAGCAGTGCGATTCATTAAATGTCACAGCAACAGGATGTCTAAGGCAGTGCTGACCTGTGTCCTGGTGGGCATATCCGGCATAAAGGTCTTAAAAATAAGGTGGGCAAATTCTCCATTAAATTTATTTTTACCTTGTGCAAGCAGATAGGTCAAGATCAATTAAGAACACACTATTACACTTCCACTTCTATTCATAAAAGTTGTTTTTTTTTATTCTATTGCATCAAACATAATACACATATTCTTAAACCATGACTACCCTGCTTTCCCTCCCGTGATCATGGGGAGCAGTGTTATGAGGTTACTTTGTTAGTCATTTACACTTACACAAAACTGGCCCATAAGACGTGAAGCAGGAAATTCCACCTAGTGCACACTGTGCTCCTTCCCTCCCTTCATTATGTGTGCTTGAATGCATGACACTACCTACAGAAATGGTATCAGCCTATCATGCCAGAGAATGATTTTTATCAAGTGGGGATTAAAATAATTGGCACATTTTGGTCAGAAAATGGAAATTTATGCTGAATCATTTCAGTTGAAAATGCGTCTTTGTTTGGAAGGCTCAGATTTTGGCCGAAAGGAAGTTAATTCACACTAGAAATTGCATCAGAAGGTGCCGCCAGCAATTATATTCAATTGGCAAATGCTTCCAGGAACTGCTCTGCTCCACTGCTTCCAGGAACTGCTTCCCACACCCATGTGTTTTGTTGTGAAATTGTTAGTGCAGGCAAATACATACAATATTTAGCATGGCTGCAATAGTATTCCTTTATTGGGGTGACTAGCTGTGGCAATATTACATTTATGAGAAATTTTCAGAGACTGGCATTTGCAAAGTCCTCCATCATGCCAACCATATGCATTGCAATGAGTATCTTTTTCAAACACATCAGTTTCCAATAAATGGCACACACCAAAATGGGGACGTGTGTGTAATCCCCACAGATTCTGAAAAGCACAGTACATAATTGGAAATCCAGACAGCAGTGTAATAACACATCCACAAAATCGGCAAAGCCAGCTTGAGCAAATATTTTGACTGTGGTTTCCTCTTTAAAGTAACAGAGCATTTTGTGATTACACACCTAACAGTTAACGTCTGACGGACACTTTAAAAACAAAGCTAAAGGAAACTGTTGTATTACACAAAGAGCCTGTAACAGTTAACTCTTAAACGTGATACCCTTGAACTATAAAAGCCTCTAAATATGAATTTATGAATCTAAGTATAAAGGTAAGCCAATGCACTGATATTCAAAATCAAAGCATTTTGGTTTAGTTTGATCTTAAAGAAACTATCATTGTGGCACACACCATCCAGGGCTTCAAAAGGGAATTTAAAAACTGACAACATTTTTGATTTATGGCTAAGGCAATCTATCTTCAAAATATACCATTGCAGCTATTTTCAAACATTTTCCCAAAAATCAAATGATTTGTTTAAACTAATGAACCCTTTCCACAGCTGAAAATGACCTTTTTAAAAGTAGTACCATAATACACTATTAAAGAGTAACAGAATCTCCTGGAATACCTGTGCCTGACCCCCTCTAAAAATAATCAGATGCCAGGACTCTCAAAGTGCACACAGCAGCAAGTACGGATAAAGAGATATTCAGTACCCGGCCTCTAAAACTGCAGCATTCATGAGATTAGCATTGGTTTATTTATCGAGTCGTGCTGCTGAAACACATTCTGAAACAAAAACGTAAGGCTTGAGAAGCTTCTCTGGGTTTTTCTGGAAACGCTTTCCAAACAGAGACCTCAGCCTGCTGTCAGAGTTTCCTGCTTGCTTCAATATTACAGGCTATCCCCTCCATTGGTTACAATGATACTTTTATCCGTATTAGATGGCTACTAAGAGAGGCAACTTTCCAGCTCAATTTCAAATGGTTTGTACAGTGACACATGATGAAGTGGGGTAGAAAGTGCTAGCAACAGGTATGTGGCCCCAAGAAACTGCATGTCAGGTAAACCCACAGAAACTGTACTTCTATGTCCAACGTAGACCTGGATACAGTGGCCCAGCTGTCCATAAAATATATAATGGGCTTGGTAACTGCAGTGGCATTAACCAGTACTTTTCAAACATTTATTATGGGCTGCTTCCCCTCTATTTTTAATAATAGAGCCCTTTAAAGAGACCAACAGGACTGTGTCAGACAGTTGGAGGCATGTCATTTATGACACTTTTATCTTTCATTTCTTGTATATATGTGGCAGGTGCCCTTATCCAGGGTAAGGTATATAGCTTTAGTGGGCACAAGAACAGAACTGGAATAGAAGGTGTAAACACTCAGTATAACCACTGCTTTGAAGAACATAACAATGTAAATCTGATATTACAATCCAAACCAATTGCTGCACAGTCTACCCATGAGAAATTGACATTATGTGAACCCGGCATAATGAAGCAGGTCTGCATGGAGCAGAGGACAGAAAGTACTGGTAGCCAGTGGGAGGAGGTGAGGACAGCGTGTGTTAAGGGAGTAGCCTGGGAGGGGTTTGTGAGTGTTGGCAGTGAAGCTGTGGGGAGTTGCAGTAGTTCATCGGTGATATAACTAATGAACTTGTAATTCACCATGTGCAAGTGCAGTGGAGTGCAATGGAGTGCAAAGGCAATAGATACTTCTAAATAACACTAACATCATTAGTAATTTGCTAGTCAAAAAAAACGTATCAAAGCATGACTACTGTATGTTTTGGAAAATCCATAACAAGAGACCAAACACCTAGTCAACACCGCCTTATTAGGGTGTAAATGACCGGTTAGTTACCAATCAGTTTTTAAATAACGCCTTCAATTAGACTGTGAAATGCGTGCAGTAATATATTATCTAGCACTGCAAAACAATATGACGCAGATATCTACTGTACAAACATATCTGGGACATAAATACCATATACTGATGCCAAATGATAATGTACCTCAGAAATTATAAATTTGGTTTCCCAAAGTGCCACTGATTTTACACATTGATTTGAATTTCTGACACATAAAACTGGAAATTTGTTCTATTCAGACACCCTAAAGCCAATCAGCTGATACTGACTGCAATGCACACGCATTCACTGCATGTGTGATCACTTTTACCAGACGATGTACAGGAAACCAATGCATGCTGGATAACTTTTCATTGACTTACCGTCTCCAGCTGATCCATCAGTTTCACAAGAAACTTCCGGCATTCGGGAGTTTTACTGTCCAGTTTCATGCCGGTCTGCATGGCATAGAGTCGACCTGGAAGAGAGTGGAAGAGGCCTTTCATACGCATGTGAGAAAACATTACATATTTATGGGCTAAGTGCTGAGGACACTCCGAATCCAGAATGCAGTTTTGGATCTGATTGGATACCTCTTTATAGAGCTGAACACAATCCTCATATGGTAAGAGTGACTTAAAGTGAGAGTGACTAAAGTAACGTGCTATATTCAACGCAGAATTATCTTGGTGCGGAAAGAAGGCTCAGAAACACTCAACTTCACTGTAACCATAACTTCTACAGATGTAATGGGATAAAGCACTTCATCTTCTGTAGGGCCGCTGTCAGAGTCCTGAGAATTACCAACAGTAGTTGCCATGATCCTGCTCAACGTGTGATGGAAATGCCATAGACATTTAAGATGCAGAAAGGAAGCACAACTCAAACAGACTTAGCTGTCCAAAAACCAGAGTGGAGATTGGACAGCCTTTAAACAATTCATGCAGCTACTGGCAAGATGATGGCAGATGGCTCTGCTGCAGATGATGTGTATGGTATTGCATTGCGGAGGGTGTTGCATATATAATACTGTACATAACTGCTGAAATTAGTAGAATTAAGGTATAAAATCTCCTGGCTCCATTCTTTCCTCTAACAAAACAGCCCCTGATACATAGAAGGCTATAATGAAGGGGACAAAAGAACCTGCTGGCAAATCATCAATATGCAGCATATGGACATGTGAGCCTGGTACACAGTCTTCTGTTACTACCAAATATCACCACAGATTCACACCAGATAGACCATGAGTATGCACTATAAAGTATATGCACTATACTGTACGAACAGTAAATCAGAACAATGACTTTATTATCCTTCATTTTAATCTCACTTTTCTTTCTGCGTTTGATGTTTGCCTTTGATAATTGGCCGAGTCTTTTTCTGTTGGGTTTGGCATTTGGCCGATTCAAAAAAAAAAGAAGAAAAAGAAGAAGAAAAAAAAAAACGTATCCTCCCTACTTTGTACCATTTTCCAATTACATTTTGAGAGAGTGCAATATTAAGCAAAAAGCCATCTTCCTAAGAGCTTTACAGTTTTGTCTTTGTTATATACTGGTTTTCACTGAACAACTGAACTTTTGTTTCCTCACTTAAATATAATTTACAGATATTGCCTCTTACCAGAAATATTCTTTATGTTTCTCTCAAATCTAATACTTAAACTCATACACTGGTACCCCAAGTTACATTCTCACTGTCTCTTTAGCATTGCATCATTCCATACAGTCAGTTTAACAGCCTCACTTTTCAGCACCTGTCTCCTTCTTTGTCTCCTTCTTTGTCCCTTTCTCTCTTTCTCTCTCTCTCTCTCTCTCTCACTGCCAGTAAGTCACATCTTTTCATTTTACACATCTTTTCCTTGGAACATAAATGCTTTTTTTCCAGTTCAGAAGTCTAAAACATGCACACACCCAGACATGTGGTGAAAGACAAACCCTTGAGAATCAACATCCTCCAGGAGTCTTCAGAGTGTCACTGCTGGACGTACTCTGAATGCTTGAATCACCGCTGCCAATTCCAGCAATGCTAGACCAACAGCTGTTTCTACAGCATATCACAAGAGACAATCTATGAGCTCTGTTTTTAAACCAAGAGAAACAGAGAGTTCTATAACAATAGAAGAATATGAGACACATTTACTGAAACTGAAAACACAACACAGAAAGGAAATAAAACAAACAGACTTTACATTGCAGTGAAAATGCCAAAAGGGTTTGGATCAGATCCCTTTTAAAGCTGAGCTATCTCAGGCCAAACAGCAGAGTGACAATGTCACATGTCAGATGATAACTCAAAGTCATAACCCAAACAATGCAACAGAGAGTGCAGAAAAAGTCAGCAGATCAGCACTTCTGTGAATGCCCTCATAATAACGAGGATGACAATAGCATTTACCTCCCACACTTGGCCAATTTCAAGTCACGCAGAATGATGGATGATGTCCCAGAGGAAATTAAAGGACGGGTCTTGAGAATACCTTCCAAGCCTCAGAGCTTGCCTTGCCAAGTAATCAGAGAGGTTATCTTGACTGCTTGAGATATGAATGACTCCTGTTGTACGTATGAGACAAATGGTGTACCACAAAGACAAGGATGGCAGGGATTTCCCTGTGATTAACTTATTTCTATGTACTATATCACTGCACTGTCAAGCTAAACAAAAACGGTCATGTCCACAAGGGATTGTTCGCATTGAGGTAAATATTGTGTGCCTTCAACATAAAGTTTAACACCCATTTGTCACACACTCTCAATACACAATGCAGACATTCTTTGTTCTTGCCCTCATTTGATAACATGGTGGTAGAAAAGAGGATAGCCACAATCAACTCAGAATGAATAGAACTGACACTGAAGAACAGGATAGTGACAGTTAACAGAATTAGCAGTACTAATACTGAATTTTTAGTCATTCTGAGTCATACAAAATGCAAGACTTAGGTTAGTTTAAAATGTATTCTATTTAAATATTAACAAAACATCAAGCTAATGATGGCAGGCATTGGTAATTCCATTATAAGGCTATGTGATGACAGAACAAAGTATTATCTCAATGTAACTTCAAATTCTATTATGTTAGAGCTTTTTGTAATGGAAGGTATCCAGTAAAATAATCAAAGGTCTAATTTGCAAGCTGGAAAAAAGAGCCTTCAGTGCAGAGCATGTTACTGTACAAGTCTGAGTTTTAAATCGGCTCCATTTCACAATCAATTCCAAAGCTCAGCAAAGTGACACTTCCAACTTCCTGAATGAAGAGGAAAAAAAACAGCAACATATCTACCAGGCTGGGAGTGCTCAAGGTATAGCAAATATACCACATGTGCCAAGGACATCTACATAACATACATGTGTGAGCATGTAAAGGGAATATAGAAAATGACAAGTACAAAACTAACTGATGACAAATTGCGAAGTTTAACTAAGCAACAGGAGCTGTCAGACCTTGTGGCTCGGTACACACTATGTTAAAATAAAAGCCGCACACTCGAGTTACCGTCTGGTACCTCATAAATCGGTGACCTTACACTATGTCCTTCCGCACCATTATTTTCAGTTGTAATTTGAATTTAGGTAGTGTTATCTCGGAGCAGATGGAGATAAACAGGTAACAGGTCTGCTCTGGCATTTCATTGTCAACCCCTACGGCCTTTCCTTGTTCACATCTGAAGCGGTAGCTGTTTGGTCAGTCTGCTCTGCAAACTGAGTGGTACAGGTTTGCATCCACAGAGCACCACTGCGGGACCCTTGTGCAATGTATGTGCCACTGGAGCGCATCAGAAAATGTAAAGTCCGGCTGCATCCTGTAGATGGGTCAGGGAACGGTCACCATTTTGAGTTTCCTTGGATAATGCTGCCGGCCCAAGACAGATTCCATTGCTGATTTTATAGTCAGGTGATGACAAAGTATTTTGTTTGTGGCTTTTATCTGCAGTCATTTAGCAAAGCCATGTATTGATGACAAATAACCACACAGTGATGTCAGTGACCACAGCTACTTATGGAATTAAATTGGCCACATGCCTACAGCTTTACAATAACTCCAGTTTTGAGAAATTTCTCTTTATTTCTTAATTTCAGAGAATAACCCCCCCACACACACACCAGAAAAACAGCATTAACAAAATAGTTTTGGGAGAAAAGACCATCAAAATACCTAAGCGGAGGGTAAAACTCTGCATTAAATCTATGTTCCCTTATCCTTGCTGAGACCATGTTTCCTTTAGCTAAATCACCACCACAGCCATGGGATTACTCTGCTGAGACTGGACATCCACCGTAGCAGATCCTAACACATGTTCACAATGTCTTCCTTTGTACTACCATGACGCCCATACAGCTAAACCTCCAATTTTCCTCATCTAAAACAATGCAACATTGAGGCCATTCAGAGCACATGAAAATAAAAACCATAATCCACCACTCTTTTGGAAAAATCCTTTGGCTACGGATATAACTTGCAGCTTTTTTGTGAGGGATAGGAAAGTGTTGTTGTGGCATGAATCTGTCATCCTAGTAACTGAGACACGAGAAAACCTTTCCTAAAACGGTTAAAGTGCCTTACAACCTCTAACTGCTGTTCATTAGCCATCAGTCACTTCATGCCATGATAGTTTTGTTACAGAAGTTTCAAGTACAGATTAAAATTGTCACCCAAGGAACACAACTTGCTACCTTCAGTACTGCAAGATGAATAAATATTTCATTGTACAACATAAAGCCAAAATAATATTATTAAAGTCACTGTTTTTTTTTTGTTCATATGAAACGAGACACTTGATTTTTTTTTGGCACTCAAGTGAGCCCATATGATACAATACTGAAAAAACCTATATCCAGACATCTGCCTTCAATTAGTAAATGTAAATCAATGTCCCAACAGAAACTTTGGTTCAGAAAGATTCACAGTGTTTAACCCTGTGAAATATGCATGAGAAAATTTTAACCAATGACACAAATGCGATAAGAGAACGGCATGCTTCAGCCAGTGAAGGAGCTCAGATGAAAGCCGGACACTGGGCGGAGAGAGTGAGTGGGTCTGCCGTCCCAGCGACGTGGCCGAAGTGTTTTCACCGACATCTGCAGTAGGAGCAGAATTGTGCATTCTGGAATGCCAGCCCTCGCACTCGGCCTTCCTCATTACAAGGATGTTATTATGTAGCTGCAGTTGAATTTGAAGACTGGACGAGGTCCAGGGACAGAGAGGGAAAACAATGTCAAAGAGGGCCTTTTCCATAGGTTTACAGCATTGGGCCGGGCTGCCGGGTCCTGGTTTATGAAGTGGGACAAGAGTCCATGGTGATTCAGACAGAGGGGAGGGTCTCGCCATTTCCCTACACTATAAACAGTTCAGTGGGGCACACAGCCGATAAGAGCCCATGAAATACGTCAACGAAAGATTTATGTTTTAAAAGGCAGACTTGTATTTTAAATTGAGCATTATGCTATCGAGATCCAATTTACCACAGACAATACTGACACTCTGTAACACATGGCACGGCTGCATGTGAACCTCAGTGCTAAGGAGCAATCATATAACAATCAACTGCAATGGAAAAGTGACATGGTTGATCCCCATCCTTACCCAGCGCACATACTCTTATGAGTGAAAAGGCATTCCATCAAGAGGTGCTTTCACAGTATCATTAATCTGAAAGCAGTGTGCCTGCTATAATCATAGTGACAAAATATCATGTTTGACGCAGCAGCTAGAGGGATGGGGTCCTGGAGTGACAGGGGAGAGACGCAGGGCAGTCTTGCTAATGCTGTTTGAATAGAGCTGTAACAGCAACATCTTCACGGGAATGGGGGTGGGGGGGTGACACCACTTCAAATGTAACCAGTCAACAGCAGATGCACTGGCACCGCTGCGTATTCGCCCTTGGCAGCTCCTGTTGGGACAGTATTAATACCAAAATCCCTATCTTAGGCACTGAATATTTCACCAGCTCCTTAACTCCTCTCATGTGTCCAGTGCCTGAACTGTGAGGAAATCAGTTCAAAAACTGAATGTTTTTTTGGACTATTAAAGCCTGCGGTTCCCAAATGTGGAGCTGCTGATGTGAAAATGCTGATTTTCTTCAGTACAGAAAATGTGGCACAATGTATAGTACAGTGAAGTGTTATTTTCCCTTGAAAGCATGAAATTGTGACCAAACTTGAACCACATCATACAGACTTTTACATGGGATTTTAGAAAGAAATCAATAAATTGCGTGCATCTGTCTTTAGTTTGAATCACAACCACAATGATGCAGGGTGAGGTTCTCAAGGAAATAATTCCCTGCGCAGCTTATTCGGGCGCTTGACAGTGTTTCAAGTGCTAGACGGCATTGAGTCATTGAAATAAATGTCAATGCTGACCTCCAGTGGTACATGGAGTTTTTAATCTCTCTCACCATTATGGAGGCCTGAGGTTCTTCTGACATTGGCTCTTGCAATTCCTGAACATGCAAGATGGCGCACATCACAGTGTCAGATCAAATTTGAAGCTGATACTGAACCAAAAACACTCTTTTATGAGTGTAACTTTTTATTCGCTTAGTAATAGTGCGTTAATACTGATGGGTGATTAAATCACTGAAGCACTAGCATAAGGGGTTTTTTGTCTTGCATTTGTAGGTTCTCTGGGTCCTACAACAGTATTTTACAGATGCAAGTATGTTTCTCTCTACATCATTTAGATTAATATAAGAATTATTTCATAAGCCGCAATCAACTTTCATATGAAAGTGAATAACAGACATTTTTCATCAGAGCAAAACTACTCAAGAGAATTAATTAGCAAAATGATTGATATTGCATAGATATATAGAGGTTTCACTTAAATACACATTCAGGTGGATCACATATTCATAGCATATGTGCTGTATGCTTTATTCAATAACAAAGCCCTGCACAACAACAAAACAATGGCCATTTGGAATGCTGAAATTCAAGACAGATCTGCACTGATCAAAAGTCATTTTCTTTGCCATCTGGAGTCTGAATATGTGAAGGGCATGAAATTGGCTTTGTCAAAATCCTCATGGCGCATTGCCCTATTCAATCAGGTAAGAAATGATGGATGCTATACTCCGGATATGCTGAAAATGAGAAAATAACTATCACTGGCAGATTATCATCAAGGGTCTAAGGAGGGAAAGGAAAGGAAAGACCAAACTGGGGAAACGTGTTCTCCAGCATTTTTAGCCTATTAACTTCACAGCATATTCTACATTTCCCATTCAGTTGACATGCAAGCCTTTGTTAGTCATCAGTGTCTCTTTAAAAAAACCACACCACAGAATGACTCTTACCGACAGTCATTATTCTCCTTCAGCGGGAGCCAATCAGACTGAACGGGAATCCTTAAATGGATTTGAGAAGCTTTATTGTTGCCCCTCAGAAATCTTCAGAAACTCCCTGAACATGTTAAAAGCATAGCAGGAAACTAAACACGTCTGACAAAAGGAATCACAGAGGGGGAAAATGGTGCATAACAGGAAATCTGCCCTCTATGTTGGTATGGAAAAAGATCAAAATCCTTTTGTTTTTCTTTTACTTCTCATAAAATTCACACAGCTATATTACACATTCAAATGTAAATGATCATGTGCAGATATACACAAACACTATACCTTGATTCCTATACACTGTAATTAAAGGACTCACAGTCCTCCGAGTGCAGATCTCTTGTGGGCTGCAATATAAACAGTCCATCTGAACTGGCTTTAAATTAGGCAAAAATGGGTCAGCATAATACCAGGCGAACGACATTCCCTATTCTATTCATTAATCTCTTCTTTGATTCATGCGGCTGAATGCACTTGTTCGTTTTTTCGGTGTTTTTTCCCTGTGTGGCAAGAGCTCAGCGCCACATGTAGCTTTCATCCACAAGCAAGATGGTCATCATCAAATCTCTGCCAAGGGCATAACGCGTCTTGCAGTTGGCCACAATGTATAAATGTGTCAACTGGCTGAATATGAGGAGAGACCAATGCTAAGATATATAAATTGGGGTACCATAACATTGTCGGTTATTTAAAGGGCATGAAAATAAAAATGAAGAAGAAGAAGAAGAAGACGAAAATAAGACAAAGATGAAGGGGGAAAGTGGGAATGGTCAGCAGAATGGCCGTTTATTGTATGGCCGTATGAGACTGCGTCCAGATTCTGTATGTTTAAATGAGGTCAGAGGGCACAGAAGTTAATGTCTGTTGGAAGGCACACCTCAGGATCATTGTGGTTATTTCTGCAGAAACCCCAAACAGTGCCACACTGTCAGTGCTGACTAGGCAGGGGGTATGCCCCACCCACCTGTAACTTGGCAGATGGTATTCCTGCAAATCCAATTGCTGCCATCCAGCAATTCTGCATGATTTTAGTATCTTAGAATTCTTCCAATATTGGTGTATTTCATATGAAATTACAGATAGACTAGGATAATGTTTTCAAATCTGAAATCATGTTGTTTCCAAGCAACATATGCACCCAAATTATTATCAAATTAGGCTAAGATTGTCATCATTAACATAGTTTCTTATATTACACAAGATGCTGATTCATTTACTGGCATTGTTGAATTACGTGGTTTAAAAGAGGTTGACAAACAGCAGTATTTTTTTTTCTTTTTTTAACCTTGGAGACAGTCGTTTTCTTACGTAAACCAAACTTGAGATACTGCTTCACTTAGCAAATTCCATCTTTCCTTTTAATGTTACCACAATGCCAAGGTACTGTATTTATTTAATGCAAGCACATGTTAAATTCACCATTACTGTTATTCAGTTATGAATTCAATTTTCTGTCATTTTACCGTAAGTATCACATTTTAAAAGAACTGTGGAGTAAAATTACTATGAAAATATTGTGGGTTGGTAAATTCTAATAATATGACAAAGAGAAAGATGTCTTCCAGGAAAATGAGAAAATTCCCAGCATTAAAAAATGTAATGGGCCACAGTACATTAACTTTCACAGCAGACACATTTTAAAATCCCTGCAGCTGTCTTAGAGTAGTGTGTAAGCCTATGTTGTATTTTGGCCCAGCGTTGACTCTAATTTGGCTTGTGTACCATGATTAACTTTAAGAGCAAGTCTCACAAAACTGACATATGAATACTGAGTTAAACATACTGTGATTTTACATTTGAAATCCAGCTCATCAGGAGTGAAACTAAAATACTAGGGAATTCGGAGCTTGCTCCAGAAAGATGTGGACTTGGATGGGTGCTCCTTCATAGGTAGCTACAAGGACACTATGCCCCTATTCCACCATGGGAACCAGAACCAGTCAGAATCAGAAACAATAACAACAAACATGGTATGTTTTCTGTTTGTGTTTCCACGGTAATTCCATTCCTAGAGTCCCACCTAGAAACTTTTGTCCACCAGTAGACATCACATTTCATTAACAAAATGGAAGGCAATTTACTGATATGAAAAGCAGAAAAGTGCAAAGTAAATCTTGGAGAAATGTCTGCTTTTATATTACTGACTATTTGAAGGATTCACCTTCAGTCTGTCCTGAAATTAACCAGCTACTATGTGTGCTCCCAGCTTGCTAGAACAATGAAACAGCCATTTTGGTATTGCACATGCTTGCTACACACAACCATAGATGATCACCGTTTCTGCAACGTTACAGAGACAGGGTATTGCCGACTCACAAACACTTCATTTATAGGTTACTGCACCCAGCAAGCACACTAGTCTACGTTGAAATAGCTAGTTCAAATGCTGTACATGGTGCATAGAGTGAAGAACTAGATTCAGACTGAGTCCCATGAGACAAATATTGTAATACTAATTTGTGTAGTTATGCTTTTCTTTATTTTTTCTTGTTAATCAGATGTCCGTTAATGTTGCTCTCATGAATCTTTTGGGGCTGGGCAGATCCTGAATGTAACACCGTACCGATCACTGATGGGTGTTTATACTGTTATGCTGCTATTTTAGCAATATTATTATTATTCACTGAAATTCTGACTGTTCTGCACCTAACACCCAGCACTGCTGAGATTATCACCGCATAAGGAGGGTAAGTGTATCTCATAAGGCCCCAAGAGCAATTAAGTCCACTGGCTTTTTAAACCACAAATCAAACCACTGTTGATGACCATTTTGGCATTAGCTTCTTAGTACGCCATTTGTTACGTCAAGCTAAAGAGACTTAAGTTATTGATGGCCATATATCAGCACTTACTAGTGGCTATTTTTCAAAGAAAAAAATCATATACAAAGCAGGAATCTGAGACAAATATCACTACCATAGTTTAGTGTCCTTTTAGAGCAATTTTCTTCCAATTAAAACTAATTGACTTTACTTTTTTACTGCATACCTTTAGGATGGACAAAAATCACAAACACATTAGCAAACAAGGCGTGAAGTCTATGTCCCATAAAATTAGATTAGGTAAACCAAAGACAGTAGTCCAAAGCATTTTCAAACATTAAACACTAAAAATTATTCAGGTTGGGGGAAAAGTTTAATTTTTTTATTTATCAAAAGAAAAAAAAACACAAGATAAACTTTTGCGCTTAAAACACACAGATTTTTTTTTTTTCTTTTCACCTCATTTTTGTGACATAAATGCTAGCTTGTCTGAAACATGGGTGCGTTTACCCTATAAGTCACTCTGGATAAGAGCATCTGCCAAATATATAATACAAATAAATAATAACTGAGGCATTCATTGAGAAATGTCACCCAAGGAATGAAAGATCTCTTTCTTTGCAAAGGAAGAGAGCCCCTATTCTGATAGGAAAATGTCAGCATCAATGATACTTTGACAGATCTTTTTGTGGATGGGCCACTACTGTCATGGACACAGAGAAGTTGCCTGAGTGGAGTGGGAAGCTGTGCAGTAAACACAGCACATCCCTTCATCTGATGGCACTGATGAACGTCACAAAGGATTTTTTACCTACTGCAAAAAGTGTGCAGAATTCTCAGTATTCAACCAGCATGCTGTGACACTTATATACCGTTTTGGCATGATGCTTGGCAATACAATGAATATTAATCCATAATGCATAATTGGCAATTTGGATTACGAGCTATGACACAGACTACATTTCCATGCCAATTAATATTCTAATGTTACACTCAATGTTCAATATTCAACTCATGTAAATACCTTATATAACCATATATTAACCACAAACATCTTATATAACCTCCTTTAACCATAAACTGAATGAGCCTGTATATTCCAGTTATGAGAAACTGAATATGACATATTCCTCTATTAATCAAAATATTGAGGGACGTGCACACTTTACTCAAACTATTCCCCTTATGATCTTAGATCTGCAAGCAATCTTGGCTCACAATTCACTCACTAGCTGTCAAGACTGACAAAAAAAAGCTCATATTTTTTGGAGCAACGAGGGGAGCAACGAGGAGAAAAGTGTTCCCAAAATGCTGCTTTGCAGGGGCTCCTGGGTTGCTCAGTGGCTAGGGCAATTTTCTTTGAGCGCATGCTGAGTTCAAGTTCGATCCCAACCATGTCATCACCCAACAGTAACTGCGAGACCAGAGCAGCAGAACAAACTGGTTTTGCTCCGCCGGGGATAGAGGTGGTTATATAGACACCAGTTGCTCGTCTCACCCCTCTCAGGCACCCTGTGAATCATCAAGAGCCTTACAGGTGGCTGAGATGACGTCAGTGAAGCCGCACCCACCCCAGGCTGGCACTTAGCTCCCTGTAGCTGTATGCCTTGCAGTTTGAAAAACAGTTACAGTTATTACACCTGCAACCTATCAATGTCAGACTGGTAGCCACTCATTCCCATGTGATATTTGGGCCTGGCTGCAGGCAAAACAGCTCCACCCACATTCCTAGTTTTAGTTGAGCATGAGCTTTATTAAGCAGCTAAAATGACAACATTCCACACCACATGGTTATTGTTTGGCCTGACAGTAAAGCCCGAGGAAGCATCCATATGAAATTAAGTTTGGTCTGGTTCCACTTCTGAGAGCATAAAATGGGCCAGGCAAAGATATAGCTATGCCTGAGATACAGATATGCCTGATCAGTTAGCCTAATTGCTTATCTGTTGTCAGCTAGCACAGTAAATATGTGCTATACCACAATGCATTTGTTAACTTACAAAGAAATAACAAATAAATTAAAAAATATTTTAACATGACACAAATGTTAATTATAGTGTGCACTGAGGTGAATGGTGATTAGCCTACAAATTGTTTCTGTCAAATTAAAATTAATAAGAAAAACTTATTAATAATGTAATAATATTATGCAATAAATCACTGACATCATTTACAGTATGTAAATAACAAACAAATACTTTATCTGAACAAATAATCATTTATTTGAATAGCATGAACTGTAATGGATTAGTCCTACTGCTCAGACTTCTTAAATTGTTTAGACCAAAATCAGCATTCAAATGGCCTCAATTCAAGATTTCTTACATTTTTGGGCTCATTCAACTTTATTTTTTTTAAAATCACATTTGCTGTTGCTTAAATTTTCTCTATTGTATGCCAGTTGGCGAGTAAGGTAGATATATAGCCATCTGCCACTTCAGTACACAGAACTTGTTGAGTAACTGTAGATGTTAGCGAACTACCTAGCCAGCCACGTAACTTTATATAGTGAGTAAATATATTTATAACTATTTAGTTCTAACTATTGTGGCACCAATAGATAAACTTTTCTGTGCTTATCGTTGATCCTGTCACGCATGGCTCATTTACCTACCTACCTTCCATTTGCTAAAAAGCTGGCTAACTGCTGATAGGCTGCATTGATTGCTAGCTGATTACTTAGTCAACCAACAAGCAAATTGGTAATCTCAAGGTAACGTTACCAAAACAACTATCTGAAGTTAAGTAGCTATACTACTGATAATAAGCTACCTGATCATATTCTACAGACTTTTGAGAGATACTGTGCTAATTAGCCAGCTACTTAACTAAAGTTAGATAGAAGTTATAGTTAACTTGAGTTACCTCAAAGACATCTCCTTAACCTCAGCTAGCTGAATTAACCAAAGGAACTGTAGTTAGCGTCAAATTACTGGCTTCTTTATAATACTAAGATAGCTTACTGACTAACGTTATGCCGTTCTCATGACTCTCATGCAAATAAGCTAAGACAGCTACTACGTTGCCGTGAAGGTTTAAGTGGCAGTTAAACATAACTATGGAACGTTGAAAGTATCAATAACGTTAAGTACCGTTAGTAACGTTGACTAAGTTAACTTAACAAGCTAGCCAGCATCACGGCATTACATATAATTAGCCACTAGCTGTTCCAGACTATCATGTCTGTGTCTCAATGGGTCTTCATTAGCTAGCGTGCTAACTACACATTGTTCAGCCAGATAGCTAGATTAGCTAGCTTGCTAGCATAGCCAGGCATTGAAAATGCAGACTCACAGTAATAAGCCACCGCTGGGTCCCTTTTCTCGTGTTCCTGGGCCGTTCTTAGATGGTGCTGAATGGCTTTTAACTGCGGCGGTACAGCCATACCTAAATAAGTTACTGTTACGATACGATACAAGAAGGCAAATACAAATTCTTCACTCTGTCTATGATGCACAAACACCAGACAAAACAAACCAGGAATTTTGACACTCTTCCGCTTCCTGAATCATTCCATTCACGCCTCTAGCGACATCTATTGACTCGGAGGACTATAGGTGGGGTCGCTAAGTCTTGTCGCATAACGTGACTTTTCTCATGATTCACCCAGGATGGGCGTTAGCTACCTGCCATAGTAACACAATGGTTGGTTGGCTATGCAAACCTCTGGCGAAGGGGTGAGGAATCCGACATCAGGTTCCATGGGAAAATTCATGTGACAAATAATCCTGTTGTTAGATATGCTGAAATTTGATTGTGGCTATTGTTGAAATTGTGTGTGCCTTGAATGGGAAATATTATAAACTATAATTTCCATATAGCTTTTCCATTGCATACAACATTACAGGCTGCATTACCTTAACCCTGCAGTCTTTTTCTTCATTGTTGTCTTATCTTGCTGATTATTTTGTATTAAATTTACTTACTTTATAAATTTTATTTTGAGTATTTACCATTAAATGTTGTCATGTAACATGTTTCAGCATGAGTAGATCAGTAATGTAGATCAGCGAGACAATGATTTGCTGCAGTAATTATGGGTCTGCCTGATTCTTAAAATTAGGGAAAAGATAACTGCACAAAGGAAATCACCCAGTGGCATGTATCCATTCAATCTAATATATAACAATATTCTAAAGTTTATTTTGCTGCTCAATGTCTGTGACCTTTCAAGTATCTATTGTAAACCACCCAATAACACCAGCACATATACAAGACATTTTGTCTCTATCTGTGACATTCCAATAGCTTTTAAAAGGCAGCTGCAAGCAGTGATTTCAGGGGCAAAGCAATAATATTTCTTGAATAAAGTTTTGCTCAGATTTTTCAATCCAAAATGAGAGAAATACAGTGTGGTGGACATCGAAAGTATAAATTACTCTCCTATTTCTTGTGATATGAGACGTGTGTATGTTATGAAGAAATCACACAACACATACAATAGGATTCAGCTGTAGTGCATTTATTATTCAAGTTCATACAGTCTCAACTTCCATATGTCAAGCAATGTTGCAACCTCCTGCTTGTGACATTAACCTCTGTCCACTGATGTGACTATGTCAGTGTAGGGTACATAACTGCAGCATAGTACATTGTGCTACTTATGTCACCAGCTATGCATTTCTGAATAAAACACAATGGTGTGCCAAGTTTTATGGATCTTCACTTCACATGGATGAATACTGAGAAATACTGGAGAAAATTAAAACTTTTTGACAGAATTTAATATAACAGCAATACTGTGAGACCAGATGACACCACATTTGGTGCAATGACACATCTTGTGCATCTCTCCATAACTGAAAGTAATTTCATCACCTTTGGTGCTTGGCCCCCTAAAACCCAAAGGGACTGATTCTGACTTAGCTGCACTAACATAGTGGCTAATCACAATAGTGGCAGTTTGTCCAATGAGGAAAATAGGACTCTCCAGTTTCTAAGCAGAGCTTGCTGATTGGCACCCCACAGACTGGAACAAGTGTGAAGTCTCGGAGAGGAAATACTAACAAGCATTCTACCCTATCGCTCATGGGATGCTGTTGATATGGATGAAGTTGTGTAAGTTCCATTGTAAAAAGGACCTTGCCGGACAAGCCATAACATAACATTAAACTGCTTCCAGAGTTTTTAGAGAGTTAAAAAAAAATGTAATGATATGAACAGTTTTAAGGAGATATCTACAATATATAATAGATATCTATTATTAAACGTAGATATCTACAACTCAATTACAGATATGTCTAGCTGAGGTGTGGATTTCTACAATGTGATTGAACACCTGTAATGCACAGTAAGGTTCACACATCATCCAAGTGATGGGTTGCACAGTAGTCAGTCAGTTACTGAGTATGGCAGTAATAAAAAATCTGTTATATCATACAGCTCAGCATCCTGACACAACATTCTGCACATTCAGAAACGTCATGATTACACTGTGAGTCCAGCATCTGATTATAAACTTTACTAAACGGAGTATAAACTATGCCAAACTATAATTACTGCTTGTAATCTCCAATGCCTACTCAGAAATTGTCATTCAATCTGTACTTTAATCAATGCTGGATCAGATGTTTATAGCTTCAGCCTCTTGAAGCAATTTAACCTGCAACATTGTTCTTAAAAATATATATATGAAAATATTTTATGACAAGAAACGGTAAATACTAGATTATTAGGTTGATCTCAGCATTGATAACAGTGTTCTACAGACAAGAAAATAGTGATTTGACAATTGAGGGTATTAAGGTTGCCAACAGTCCCTGTGTAGATGCTCATCTTTCTGGCCAACTAGTATGGCTATGCATGCATACATACTGTACATACATACATACACACACACACACACCATATATGCCACCCACAAAAGAGCATGGTGCATATGAGATTGCCTCTCATTAGCTGCAATGCCATGGCACTAGCCACATGTTGGATACTGTTTGATCCCAAACATGTACAATGGAAGAGCATAAGAGAAGCATTACTTCAATCATCACTGCCATGCTTTCTGTGCAATTGATTTCTGTCTTCTTCATTTTGATGCTCTTTCTGTCTTGTAGGTTATACAGTGTAGACTAGAATGCCCAGTTTCTCAGCCGCATGTCTGCGGTCTGAAGTAGACAATTGTAACAAGCTAACAAGAAGATAGTGTTTGATGAAAACATCAGCAGCAAGAATCTGTTTTTCTACCACATCAACTGGTGTCCAGCTAAATTAAAGGTTGTATGCACAACCATACATTTTACAACTTAGGTAATTTAATTAACATGAGATATGACGCATTGCATTAACATTTTCAGTGTCTCAGTTATCAGTTATCATGTGCCATTGGACTCAGATGAAAATCACATTACATGCTGCAAGTGAGGCAAAATGATTCCTACAAGCTTGCCTGGTTCACATAAGCGAAATATTTTGATAGTGTCTGTATAGGAATGATTCTGTCTTTGATTCTGATTCTGTTCTGAGACTTGTCTGTGTTTGCTTCTTATGTCAGTAATTCTTACAGACTGTATTGTATTATTGGGGAGTATTTGACAAGTAATCATTCTGTTTGTTTTGCTCTGTTATCATTGTATATTCATCTTCAAAGATGCACTCTGCCAAGTGTGAAGTGGCAATTATACTGCATAAGACACTCTATTGATTAGGCCAGTTTTAGCAAGAAATACTTAAGTGCCACAGCAGCCGATCACTAAGTAGATTTCATGTGATAGACTGTCTTCTGCAGGACTCAGAGCATTTAAATGTTTTAAATCTGGTTTTCAAGTAGTGCATTTTCATAGATTACAGCACTGACAACAGTGGAGGCAAGTTGCCCTGGATAATACTGTTTACAGATAAATTGTTTAAGATAATAATGACATACGTATGAGATAATGAAATATACAGGGGGTGGTTTATTACTACAACCTTAAATGTGTTTCCCATATTGCATTCTACAGCTGTCAAAAGTTTTGTCTATTGCATACTACATTCCTTTTTCTTCACACCATGCATCCTGTTTATGACACACTAAAAACCTAGATTAGGTGCTAAAGAGAAGTCAATGTATACCATCATACTAGGTGCAATGCATCCTTAAAAGAAATAACTACAGTAAGTTAAGTTGGGTTAAGATGGAACACATGGTCAAAAATAAATAGTCTGTGTTCTAGTCTCTAGAGGAAGAGGATTACATCTTTTTACAAAGATACTTAACATGTAAGTCCTTCTTTAGCCGATAACCAGAAAATAAGCCTCCTCCAAGCATAACTGCATGAGAGAGTAAAGAGCCATGTGTACAAAACATTGGCACACCATTTCTAATAAACATTTTTAATTAATCAATTTGCAGACACTTTATTACTTTACATAAGAAAATGAATGTTACCTTAAAAGCTGCATAAACAGACATGAAAGCACTACTGGAATTAGTATTTAAAAACTACACAGAACAAATGGTCTGAACGTATGTGATGGTCATAAAGTTTGCCCCTTTTATTTAAAAATGCAGGCATGTACGTATTTTGCATCTACATATTTTGCTATACAGTAGTATCAACAGGACAACAACTGTGACAGAGTCTGGGGACAATAATAAATGTAACACCGACAGAACTGATGGTGACGTTGTTTGAATCTGATTTGGCTTGACAGCTACCAAATGTTTATCTAACAGCATCATATTAGTATTAAAACAACAGTGTCAATACAACTAAAAAAGAAAAGAAAAGAAGAAACTACTAATTCATTTTTTTAGAGAATGTGCTCCAGGTCATTGCTACTGGTTAAGATGTATTTCAGCATCGAGCAGCAAAATATAAGGGGACAAACTTTAAAACCATCCATTCTAAATACCAGTGCACAGTATGCCATATTGTACCTGAGATGATACACTTAGCTGAGAAAAATAACAAAAGTTGGATGGATGCCTGATAATTACTTACAGATATCAAGAAACAATAGAGGTAATCATTTTCATATTGACCACTACACAGGGATTAATTCAAAAGCACCATTCATAAAATACAGGCTATGAGTGAGGCCAGGAAATATAACACAGTCAAAACTCCAGGTATCCAAGCACACTGTGACCAGCACTTTTTCTGAGTAATGAAAACCCAATTAACCAGACATATCGAATTAAGCAGCAACATAGAAAAAGTTGCAGTAAATCCTAATACACCTGGCAGCATGGATAACCATTGTATTTGACTGTTGGAAAAGAACAAAACTGGGATCTTAAACACCTCCTTTTCACTCCTATAAAGTACATCATTTAAAATGACTAATAACTAAATGGTCTCTTAGAATTTCAAAATGGAGAAACTTGAGTGGCGAAACTTAATGTCATTTACTATGTGAAGATAATTTATTTCTCATTTTGAAGAAACTACTACACTTCCACTCTCTTCAGTGAGTGATACGGGAAAGCCAAATTGCTGTTTCAACAGCTGTATCTGTGGCTTTCTTGGCCTTTTTTGGCTGTTTAAGTAATAGCTTAGCTCTTTCAAAATAAGCTATTGTACAGCTAGGGGAACAAGCCATTTTATATAAGCTTGAGATTTGGATACACAGGGTGATTTCAGTAATTGACTTACTGTATGTATTTCTGTCTGCATCATTGAATGAATCCTCTGCAAAAAAGACTAGTTAATAATATTCAACATTACTATACCAACGTTACAGAACACAAAGATTTCCATTGGAAAAAAAACAACAATTACATACAAGACAATGTTTCCATGACTTGTTTTGGGCAATGTTTTATAAATTAAAAACTGCATAAAATACAGCTATTTATACAATAGTACTATACCCTCAAAGGTCCGTGTTCCTTTTCCTGTTAAGCCTTCAGAGTTCTGAATAGATGCAATTTTCTAAATCTTTTCTAGGAAGGAAAAATGACTGTTGGTTAATTTGAACACTGCAATTGCAGCAATAAAAAAGGGCCAGTGTGTGTCCCAGCTGGAAAAAAGCAGAGGTATGGAGTTTGAAGCCTTTGTCTCCATGTAAAGACCTGGATTAGACACACGAAAAAGCACAAAGTGAGCATTTATTATTTGATCTAAAACTCTGCAGAGAATAACATGCAGGTCATTGACTAGCTAGGTAGCCTAATCGTCTACAGAGTATCTCAAAAACCTCAGCCACGCACAGCACCACTGTGATCACAGTAAAGGTGTACATTGCACTGAGGAAGATGGTCTTTTCAAAGTGTTCAGGGACCATGCACTTGGTGACGTTGAACATTTTCTCCAGGGCACTAGCGTCACACATGTAAATGGGGTGAACTTGGAAACCAAAAAGATGACTCTGTAGCCAAAAGGCTATGACCTCAAGAATAATCCTTAACAGAACAGAGATGATGTAAAAGACGGTGTATATGGGTCGTTCAAGGATTTCTTCCTGGTCGATGTTTTTACAGGCTGCATATAGGTGGAACACAGCCCCGGGAACCAAAACAGTTACAAGCTGCAAGGCCCAGAATACCTGTAGAGAGAAACACTTCCTGTTTACATCCTCAGAGGCTAACAACAGCATGAGCATTATGAGGATGTAAGCACACATCATAAAAGACATCAGAGGCAATTACAGTCAGTGTTTTTGTCATAATATGACACATTTCTGTTTTATTTCAGTCTAAAATCAGCAAACGTGCACTCCACGAAAAAGTGACACTGCCATAAACCAAGACCATACTGCTTCATGCCTTGACTGAAATACCCCCTGAGGATGCAATAATACTTACATATAGGAATTTACCTAATAAACACTACTGTACTATCAACAATACAATTCAAACAACAAATATACAGATTCAGATTATATTTCACTCATATTATTCTATCTGCAAAACATTTCCGTAAAAAACGAACTTTTGTTTGCCACTGTCATAACACATTTGCATTATTTGCCTTTTGTAAGTTGTTGCACAACAAGCACACAAGACACAAGGTGCCTGATTTACCTGAGGTGTTATTGGCCTGAATTGGTTGTAACAGTAGAGATTGAGCTCCCGTCTGTCTGGGTCGCAGCTGAAATGCAGAGCCTCGTTGCCATAAACGGCAAAGCCCAGGACACCAAGAAAGAACATGCGCACAGAGCCGAAGAACAGGGTGTGGAACTGCCCAATCACAGTTGGAGGCCTGAGCTAAAATACAAAAAAGGGGGAAAAAAAGCATTGACAGGCAGATTGTAATTACAGCAGAAGCCACCAAAACGCTGCAGGCTGTGGAGCAGTACCGGCACATCAAGAGCACAATATTTATGGATAAAAAAAGACATAACAATTTTACACAACATTTTCAGAGCTATCTCAAGCTTTACATTATCTTGGTATTCAGATGAACCGCCCATTCTCATCTCGAAAAAGTCTCCAGCTAAACCAAAATTTTCACTCAACTTTCAATCAATTTAAACCAGCAATGTTGCGTTCTTCAAAATCATATGGGCGTCAGTTTGTTTTGAAAAGTGCTGGGGACAACGACGGGTTCGACGTGTTCACACCTTTTTAAAGTGGTGGGGACGAAATGGGCCACGACAAAAAAAATGGTGGGGACATGTCCCCAGCGTCCCCAGCGAAAATGACGCCTATGCATATGCCATTGAAACGGTAACAAGCTAAAGGCATGGTTGAGCTCCATTGAACAAATGAACAGTGCCTCGGGTAGAGAGGATAATCACATTTCAGGAACACAAATCTACCACACCCAGTATAATTTTAGGAGGTCTCTGTAACATAAATAAAAACAAACGATAACTTATTATTTTATTATTTTGTCCTTTGCGTGTCCTTCGGAAGCTGCCTAATTCCGCTACCTACAAACGTGTCCTTCTTCCACACAATGTCAGACAGTCGACCACAGTACTAACTTTTTTTGGCAATCGCATACTTACACATCCTTCATAAAAGTTCTTGATGTAGTTTAAAGACATGGCTTGGCCGCTGTTCTCCCAGTTCAATTATATGGTAGCGCGTGCCCGTCATTGCCAATCTGCTGGCATCAGGCGAACTCGTGCTATAATTCTGTAGCTCCTAATGACCTTTTGCTGTAGAAAGCCCTTGTCAATGCATATTTCTCTTTTATCCGCGTTGCCTTCATCAATTTACTCACTCAGTACAAAAAAGACAACAAAAAGGAACAACAAAAGCACGGGACATGTGGTCTGACCATAATCCCTGCTGAACTCTGTCAGCGAAAAACAACTCTTGTACAACACAATGGGGAGCGAGAAAACATACAACAAAATACAATGCAATTGTAGCTCTCAAGAGTGCACTTTATTGAAAAGCTATCTACACCGAGATACTATAATAAAACAAACTAAGTTTGTTCAATTCCACTTCAGTACTGAAGAAACTTTTTTAAGCACTGAAGTTATCAACATTTTCCCCATTTTACAGAATATGTACCAAACCGTTTTAGATACTGAATCAGAATGACTACCTTTCAAAATTCAACTTTTCAAAAAAACGATGAAACATCTTCAAATACCCGTCAGATTGAAAAAAACATGTCAAAGTAATTTTTGTCGAAATAGAATTTAACTTCTCTAAATAACAGGTATAGAGAAACGTTGAAACACAGCCAAAGAGTCAAAAGTCACCTATTCATTTAAGTTGTATCGATACGGTACACACCCTGCAATGTAAATACTTGTGGATGATCATTCACGAAGTTGTCGCTGGTTCTCCTGCCTCTGCAAACTACAGTAGGAGCCACCGCCACAGAGCAAGAAACGTTCATATAAAACGTGTATTAAAATGAAGTCCACACACCAACCGTAATCCAGGCGGAGTGTTGTTTATCCCCCCCATTCAATCAGAGTTTGGGTCCCGTCCTCATGCCACTACTGAACTCCGAGGGAGAGACCTGGTGGGAGAGGACCATGGTGGTAGCGCTTCTTTTACTTTAAGAAGGGACACGGTGTCACAAATAAATGCACTACCCAGTAAGTATAAAAGCAACAAAGAGATATGACATTTGGCATAGTGTATAGAGAATTATAGACAGAAGCACTAATTACCTAAATAAAGATAACAAGGTCCTGCAAGCATTCAGTCAGACGGCACGTGGTCCATGTGACGTAAGGTCTGTGATCCCGCTGGGCTCATCACTTGCGATGAAATCCACTGCACTGTTGAGGACAAATCGTTGTCACTACCGCGTGTGGACGTTTCAGCTGCTTGAATATACACCGATTTAAATGGCAATGGTCGACAATATTTGAAGGCCTTAATGACTACTCTCACATCTATTTGACATGATGATTACCAATTTACCTAAAATAACTGAATTTATGGCTTCAGCTAGAATTTTAAATGGAATAATGAGAGATGATTGACGACCACATTTTGTTTACAGAGTGACCAGTCTGTGTAACTTTCCCGCTGAGTGAATTCCTTAGGCCTACATGAACAGATTTAGAAAGAAATATCATCTCGAAGATGATCAGAATTTTTGTAGGTTTCCACTGGGCTCTTTTTTGGTGTTCATGAAAATCTATACAATGCACCAAAGGCTTCTAAATGTCATCTATTAAAGTGTCGAATACATTCCACCTTATCTCAACAATGACAATTCACACATGCACAGTATTGAAATATGAAATAAAAAATGTGGATTAATTTGTCTATATTGTACATTGCCTTCATCACAGTGTATGTAATCTGGTGGGAATCAGAGCTATCACTTCAAATTGTACTTTGTAGAGAAAAATGCACCATCAACCCATTTATTTTAACCCTTGAGTTGTGACAAACATTAGTAATATCCATGACTTAGCTTTAAAGGGATTAGGATTAATATCATTTTACCAGTCAAAGAGCTGTTTTCAAAACTATATTTGTCATTTGCACATGGTCAAGGCATTGATTCAACATAGGCCACTCTCATAACAATGCTTAAATATGTCCTTGTATCTTTCTATCTAGACCCAAACCATTTCAGGAAACTCATGGTCAGTAAAATATCATATTGCAGCCTTTTGATATGATTGCATACAAAACTTATTACTATATCACTAATATGAATGTTTTATAAAAGGTAAAGGAAAACAACATTTTTGTTGTATGTAGTTATACTTCAAAACTTATTGTTATTCATTCCATTCATTTGATGATTTTGAAAGAATGTTTGCCTACACCAGCATTTCCAAAACCTCTCCTGGAGGTCCACTTGTCCTCTATGGTTTAGATCTCTCCCTGCTCCAACACAGCTGATTTAAATGGACAGTTTGTTATTAAGCAGCTTCAGGAGTTCATAACAAGTTGATCATTTCAATGAGCTGTGTTGGAGCAGGGAGAGATCTAAAACATGCAGGACAAGGGGTCCTCCAGGAGAGGTTTGGGAAACGCTGGCCTAGACAATGATCCTTCCATTAAAGCACAGAGCCCAAAGTCATTTCCTCAGGTTTCTCAAGTGCAGGAGTAAATGTGTATTGGAATGCATTTCCACCTGTGAAATCTGAGTGTCTTTGGCAAAGAAATTATTACGCTTGAGAAAAAAATATCTGTATTTACAAAATATTTCCAGGCACATTGTTGCTAGCCATCAATCTTGAAACATAAAATGAAAGCATAAAGCTTCCTTTTGACAGATAGCAGTGACAAGTGCAATAGCTTGTGTACCCTTATCCTCATGGCAAAACTGGGGAGATTGAAAAAATTCATTCATCAATCAACCAGAAAATTGGTTCCATGGACAATTCTTTATTAGTACTCTCATTTCCAGTTCTTTAACTCATAAATGCTATACACACTTTACTCATAAATGCTATACACACTTTAAGATATACTCAATTCTGATACTTTGGTGGTGAATTGCACGTCTGGGCTTATGATGGGGACTTCTTAAAAGTCTGAAAACGGCAATCATTTATAAGTCCTCTGTTGATGAAGTGGTGGTCAGACGTCATCTCCAAGCATCACAGTGATTATTAAGGACATGCAGGGCATTACAACACAGTTGCTTAGCAGACGCTCTTATCCAGAGTGAGACACAATTATTACACATCATACATTTTCACAGTTGAAGGCAATATGTTTAGGCAATTGTGGTCCATTACCTTTCCGAAGGGTATGACAGCAATACTGCACTAGGAATCTACTACTAGGCTACTCACCATCTGACTCGTTCAGCCAGACAGTTGCAATCAAATATTTAATTTTCAATGTCTAATTTTAGATATTTTAAATAGTTTTATTTTTTTTTAATTACTACATTGCCAGGACTTTATCCACCAAAGCCTAATCCACACAGCTGCTATTGTTTCATAATACCTTAATTCTAATAGTATAGGAGTCACATTAATTTTTTTTTAAAGACTATTGATGAATTCTGTACATCAATTTGTATTTGAGTAGCTTGAGTGAATATTCCATTAGGGTGCATTTTGCCTCTGATTGACAGACTGAACTATGGAGTGGGTGGGGGTACTAGTGCCACCCTGGGCAGAGCCTGTTAAAGTGCAGTATCCTCTCTTCATACTGGAGTAGCCAGGACATGCTCTGATCCAACTGGTTATCCATGGATAACATGTTAACATATTATTTGAATCAATTTAGTTAGAGTAGTCAAGTCATTAATTTGTAATTCTAGACTTAAGGGTAACATCAATTTGCTAATCAAAACCATATCTCAGTGTAATAATTTATGGAATTGTTTGTACATTACTTTTGGTTTTTATGTATGTTTTGCTTTAAATATATCTTGATATCAGACTGTCTATAACTCCTGAAATGTTGCATGGGCCAGTAGATGTCACTAAGTTAACACATAGGCATACAAATGGTACTGTACTCTCTGTCACAAAACGCGTTTGACGTGATCTTAATTCATGACTGATAACGTTTTAAATAAACTGCATGCCCACGTGTATGTCAACAGTAGATCTGGCTGACTGGCCCATAACTGTCAGTCACCCAGATCTACTGTTGCAATGATGCAATTAGACATACAGGTGGCCATGCAGTTTAATTAAAACTTCAAGAATCACAATTGCGGTAAAATTAAGCAGTAAGGAAATCTTGAATTGTGAAACTGAAGATTACTAGGATATCTGACACACGAGACGTTTACCTCTTATCATATCAAAGATGCTACCCCCTGTCACTTCCTTTCAGCTCTTTGTTGGATTTCTTCCCTCGCTCGCTTCTCTTGGTGGCTCACAGAATAATACAACAGAGCCTATCGGAGGCAACACATTACACTACTATATGCTATAGGGTAAAGTAAAACCTGCACATGAGGTGGCAGCAGGTTTGTGTAGGTTGCAAGAACAGAGTTTAGTACAAGCTGATGTTCAACAAGTAATTTTCTCTAGGAACTCACAGTGCCATTTAACATTGCAGAGAATATGTCTCACTCTTAGGCTAAACATTCATACTGGCACTGCCCAGGGAACTTGTAGCAAGGATAATTACGTTTTTTAAAATCTTTGCCGTTATACTTACGGGGATCATGGAACAAGCACCTTGATAATATGCATGGGCGTACTGTACTCCAGACGCAAGAGAGAAGGTAATTGAACGGGCAGCACGTGTGTATTCATTTTACTACATCATTCTTGCGCGCGCTGAGGTGGCGCTTACTTCGCCACTATTTCAGTCAAATGGTGAAAGCCCTCGGCGCGCAGGAGACGTCGCTCAGAACGCAGGACATTTCAGCACTTTCCTGGAAGGACAGCTCCAGCGACTCAGAACTGTTTTGCAGACAGCTGAATCCCGAGGAAGCGCGTTCCGCCACAAGTGGAATGCTACCCATATGCCCTCCGTTTGATAACTGATTTATGAGCTGCATTTAAAATACTACTTTGCAATTCCTATTTATAAATCGGTAGTTGCACATTTAAGTGACTATGGATGAAATTTTAAATAACTTATCGTCGCTGTCTGGAAACTCCTTTGTCTTTTTCAACTTTACTGACAACGTGATGCACGACGGCAGGGACACGATAGATTTCATTATCCGATGTGTAATACCCTCCGTGTATATTCTTATTATAACAGTTGGACTGGTGGGGAATATTACCTTGGTGAAGATATTCATCACCAACAGTGCAATGAGGAGCGTGCCCAATATTTTCATATCCAGTCTGGCAGCCGGAGACCTATTACTTTTGGTTACTTGTGTTCCAATAGACGCATTCAGGTACTTCTTCGAGGAGTGGATCTTCGGCACCGTGGCATGTAAGCTTATCCCTGTCATTCAACTCACCTCCGTCGGAGTCTCGGTGTTCACCCTCACCGCGCTTAGCGCAGATAGGTAAGGTGAAATATGTATGTGTCCTGACATAACAGAGCAGAACAGTTTATATTGCGTTTGTTCTATGTCAAACTTGTGTAATCTATTAAGATTTAAAAACGCACATTACTGTTTTACATTTCCCCAGTTACATACGCTACCCCCATACATAAGTGTCATTCTTAAACTGTTGATTTGCTGATAGGCTGATTGCAATAATTACACCAGAGAAAATAACAGTAGCATATTTTACACACATAACGTTCACGTAAACAACTAGGCTGTGACTGTGATTTTAAGATAAACGATTAATGTGAATGTTAAAAAAGAACAAAAAGGCTGTGTTCGTGGGTAGTCAGTTGACAAAAGAGGGTTTCTAAAATTTTTCATTCAATTGAGAATGTTGCATTAAACTACTTTCACATGGATAGGCAATGTATTTTACAGCTCCATACTTATTTCCACTCTTGCTATCACAGACCAGTGTAGATGGTTTTATGTTCTTGTGACGATTCCCTTTCCCCCTTTGCCATAATGCAAAAAAAAAAAAAACAAAAAAAACAAACAAACAGAAAAAAGCTGAAAATAAACTGAAAAACTACTTGTTACGTTAAAGAACCTTATTTATTTATTTATTTATCTGCATACCTATTTGTCTATTTACACTGACTTATTAATTATTTAAATTGCGTTTATGCCGTAAACATTGTAATCTGCGTTTATATAAACAGCCCTGCAATTAGAATAGCGCAATCGATTATCTGGAAAATTACGCCCTGGACCGAGAAGGAGAAGCGAATTATTTTTCGCTGTTGGGAAACTGCAATATACTGGGTGTGTTTATCAGCAAGATGTGACGAGTCTCTCAGTATGCTCCAGGGCTCTCGGTCCGTTTCATTTGCGCACACCGGGCCTAATCTGAACCTGTCGTTCTTGGAGCACACAAAGCGGCGAATGATACCAGGGGACCAAACGCACCGTACAGCTCCGGTCCCTGCGTTGGGGCAGGTGTTTTTAAAATAACATTTGTTTTTCTATTGGTGTCATGTCTACAAAGTAAAGACTCGGTCACAGTCGCATCTTGTCCTCCTCTGAATACCGTGACCATCCGTCAGACTCGGGAAATGATTAGAAACAGCACACAATGCCCTGGGCTGCAAAAGACACGATGCCACCCAGCTGCACAAGCAGAAAAATGTTTCCTGAAGCTATGCTTTTGACTATTATCGAGAGTAACACTGACTGGGTAGTAATATTGTTTACTAGATGCACCCTGGTTCAGTCCTGTCTCTCCAATGTAATTACAAACTCTCAGACGTGCCTAAGGCTCGTTAAGTTCTGTTGTTAGTTAATGTTCATTTTTGTGCGTAACTGTTCTTTGCCAGCTATGGTTTCTGCATTGTTAACAGAGTCCATCTGATACAAAATTGTACACCAACCATAGGCGTCATTTAGGGGTTAGGGTTAGGGGTACTAGCTTGCTAATGTGCATAGCTAAATTGGTAGCTAGCAAGCAAATTGCAGATGTAGCAGTATATCAGAATTACTTCATCCATGATCATTGAAAAACAATTGCAAAATCTCCTTTTACAGTTGTTAGTCGATGTAGTCTTTTACTCAAGAATATAGCCTTTGCCATGAATTCCCTATTCAGGGGCATAGTTTGCACACTTGCTTCTTCATTGTGAATATACATGGCCATACTACAAACATAAATGGATTTTCAGGCCAACGGTTTCTGTCCATTTTTTGCTGATAACAAGCAACCTGTCAGCAATGACTTCAAGCTTTGTAATTAGAGATTTAAGAGATAGGAAATTTAAGCTTCATTCTCTGAGTGAGATATAGGCTCATGCGCTGGAACCTGGAAGAACATACTCAAACAAATCCTCCACAATTTACATTCTGTTGTAACGATTGCCAGTTGGAATATAAATATGGAGAAGGAGCAGAAAGGCTGGTGATAACTAACTTCAATCACCGCTGATATATAGTACCCACTCTTCTGATCCATGGCAGCCATTTTTGCACCAGAATGCTTACTAGATATCATCTGAGGTGATGGTACTACCACATGCAATGCAAACCTGCGGTGGTTTCAGATTATATAATGCCACCTTTTTTAGCTGCTGCCACAGAAGAAGAAAGTGGATGTATAGGAAATGTGTATAGGGAAAGCTCAAAGGCTATAGCAGCAGTAACTTTAATGCAACACCATATTGAAACTGAAACTGGACTACTGCTTTCTTCCTGTGAATCCTTCAGGAAGTTTCTGACAGATTGGGGAGGTACTACACTATCTGTCTGATGCAATGCAGCTAAGTACAAAGGAAAGGAATTATTTAGAATCCAATTGAAGCATTATTAGATGGCCAGATTGGGAATTTAGCCAGAACACCTGTGAATCCCTTACTGTTGGAGAGAAGTGCCGCTGGATCTTAGTGATCACAGAAAGTCAGGTTTTTGGTTTAACATCTCATCAGAATGACTGCATCTCCTATAGCACAGTGTCTGATTTCCCCACATGGTCTTGGTAGTGTTTGCTGCACTTCGTTTCTACATATGCCCCAAAGTATACTGAAACATAACTAATCATCACGGCGCTGCTGAAAAAAGTGGAAGGATAAAGAAGCATCACCCATTTTTTAAAGAAAAATTCAGCAACTTTGTCTGCCAGGTAGTATTCATCTTAGCTCAGTCTTTACATACTGTATGCTGCCTCATCTTCTACCTCATTAGTGGAGAGTTGTCCCAACCCTTACAGGAAGCTGAGAATCAATTAATAGAAGATTATATTGATGCCACCCAGCTGTGCATGGAAGATATTTCAAATCCTCTTTATTGTTGCATTCATGGTTGCGGGAACACATTGAAGTAGCCCTGAAATGAAACACTACCTCTGCATACCTTCTTCTGCAGAGGGCGCTGGTCCCATTGCAAATGTGCTTATGCTTTATAAGGTATCCTTTCTTCCTGCTTTTTCACTCTTGTCAAGTGCTCTATAGCACAACCTTGGGGAAAAGACATTCTCTAGTGGCTATGTACTTCTTGGAAGCCCTTCTCTTGTCATTACTGTGCTCTTAGAAGTGTATGGAGATGTTACAGACCCAGATTCAGCTGAAAAGAATCCAAAGGGTGTCCATGGACTATGGGTCCTTGGTCACATGAAGTCCCAGTATCAACCGGTGATTTTTTTTTTTTTAGTGAAGTTTCCAAGTTGGCAAGAAGAATTTGACATTAATTTTATTATGGGTGACTGCAAGAAAGGGGTGACAAACCTTTTGTCTAATGTCTAAGCAATTGGTCAGTGAAGACTGAGGCACCATGGTAAGGACTGGAAGTGACCAAGATGTACTGTCCAATACATTTTTGTATTTCAGTCAAAAGTGTAGGCCATAAAGATTTTGACAGAATAAAGTGCACAGCCATTCTTATTCTTCCCCACCACACCATCTGAGCATAAATCAGAAATTGTGTGCTGTAGGGGGCTAGCAGTAAGCGATTCACATGCTGACCCGTCTAACTGTTTTAAGCATTTAATCTTATTAGCACACTTGGTCATTGCTCTCAAGCGTTAAACATAAGCATGTGGGACTGCATTTTGTAACTACTGCATTTGTAAAAGTGCATCTTTGTTTGCTGAGTGGGGTGTCAAAGGCCAAGATGGGACCCACGGTGCTTGTTCATCCATGCCTCAGGCAGCCATCTGTGACCTTCAAAGACTGAAGAGGCAGAGAGGAAAATCAGTACCTGATGGAAGTGTACAGTCAAGATTGGTGCAAACCAGCTGGCTGCCATGAGAAATATCCATCCACATCATGCAGCTCCAGTTGAATGAAAGGTCGAAGAAAGGAGAAACCATGTTTCTGTTTTACATCATAGAAAGGAAGGTGTAATCATTTTATACTTAATGTAATTTTTTTGCATTTGCATTCTTCAATTTTGTGATGTAAGATCAGAGCCTCTTATGCCCATTTCTGTTGCCATGGTAATGATTTAACCTTAACACTCAATAGAGGAATTTTTGCCCATTCTGTGATGTTATTTAAAAGATTTTAAAATTGACATGACACTGCAGTCTTCAACAACACTACTACAGTGGATAGCAACAGATTAATTAAAGAATAATTTGAATAATAGCTAATCTGTGTGGTAGAGGCATTGATCAGAACCTTTGAAAACAACTTGCTGGGGACAAGCACAAGCATGGCCAGAGATATTCAAATCAAGTAGGCATGCAGAATCAGAGAATGAGGTCACTGTATTTGGCAGATAATTTCATTGGAAGGGTAAAGCACATGCCATGGGGGTAATTTTGCAAGGGAGTGAACATTTCACCAACAATTCCAAGAAATTCTTGACACACAATTTGGCAGCCAATCAAGCCTGACGGCTGAAAATGAATTGCGTGTCACTTATGATGCAACAGGAACATATTTGAATACTTTCAATAGTTATATGATATTATTCAATGCATAATGGAATAATTAGTAGTCATAGAACTGACAGATTTCCACATATACAGGTAGGTGTGGTAGCTTTGCTTTGTATATTCTCACTATCATAGTGAAAGCAAAAAAGTAAGCCAGAAAATGAATGAATGAATGATCAATCAATGTTTGTAATATACTTTTATTTTGATGTCATTCATAAAGCATGAATGCGTACAATACCGTGTAATAATGTGAGATGAAAGTCTGAGCTTGAACAACAATGACAAAAACCCCAGAGACCACAGCAAGAGGATCTGGGCTGTATGAGTCATACTCAGTGCTCAGTGACAGTCTGTGTATAACACCTGAGATAATAGAGCTGCTAATATAATATATTTCAGGACCTCAGCTGGGTCCTGAAAGAGAGATACATAAGCAAATGAAAGTGCATACAATAATTGGCTTTGAGGATGTACTTTCTGTCCAGCTATTGAAATTACAGATTACATTTTGCCTAGCAGATGTTCATATCCAGCACAACTTGCACAGCATACATTCTGTATACATTATTCATTTATAGAGCTGAACATTAACTGAGGCAATTTAGGCTAAGTACCCTAGCCTTAGGGGAGAACAGCACACCTGGGATTTGAACCAGCACCCTTTTGGTTACAAGCCCTATACTTTCACAGTGCACCACACATCAAACTTTACCAGACCTTTTTTGAGGAGAATGTAATATATCATAAACATGTTGTTGTTTTATCTATAGTAAACAAAATGCAATTTTCTACTGATAGTACATTCAGTTTACTAAAAGAATCTTCTTTCTTGTGTCTGCTCCAGGTATAAAGCAATTGTGAATCCCATGGACATCCAGACCTCAAGTGCGGTTTTCTGGACCTGCCTGAAAGCTGTGTCTATATGGCTAATCTCTGTCCTGTTAGCTGTGCCAGAAGCCATCTTCTCCCAGGTTGTCCACATCCAGGACAAGAATGTCACCTTCACTGCATGTGTGCCCTACCCACTCTCCAATGAGATGCATCCCAAGATCCACTCTGTCATGATATTCCTGGTCTACTTCCTCATCCCCCTGGGCATCATATCCATTTACTACTACCACATTGCCAGGACGCTGGTCAAAAGTGCCCATGACCTGCCTGGGGAAATCAGTGAACACACCAAGAGACAGGTAACAGCGCGCCGCCACCTGTTTTGAATCACACTCAATTAGACTTTGCTCTGGTGAATTACCCTGATACCCTAATGAGGGCCGTGAAACCCACATCTTGGATGCTTAAAAAGCTGAACGATTTATCTTGAGCACACCTGGAACAAATGCGTCAAGTGCCTTCCACAAGATGGGCTTTGATTACTTCCTCTCCCAAGGGAGTAAACTGAGAAGTACCAGTTTATCCTCACATTGGCGTAGTTCTATGTATTTGCAAAGTGGGTTTTCTTAAAAATATGATGCTGTTTTAAATTAATTTTCTCTGCCCATCAAGCATTCATGAGTCTTTTTTTTTTCTTGCTTTCATAATTGGATGCAGTGGTGTCAGTAAATATTTATGCAGCTGCAAATCTTAAAAAGATGGCTCTGCCAAGGTTGATCACAGCATGCTGGGTCAGTGACAGGCTTTCACAGTCGAAAGTGCCAATACATGTAGGTATCCTGTGGGTGGGATGGTATGAATTATAAATGCATGCAACAATCTGTTAAGGGAGATTCTTAATAAGCTCCCATTGATCAATGCACAATTAATTATCTTCATCCTCAAGATTTTTTTTTCCAGTCAAAATAATAACTTATAAACTCCTGACAGTAATGACTAAATGGGGTAAATGGGTCATCATGTTGTAGCTGAGTTTTATAATGAAAATTTGTGCATATATCACCTTATTTTTTAATCATCCTTGAAAAAACAGAATTAAGCTACACATAGTTTTTACCAATGCACTCTAATTGAAACACCAACGAAAATGTAATTGTTAGGATTACAACGCACACTTGTCAGCCACAAACTGTTGTGTTGGGTGTCTGTATCAAATGGGCAAAGAGAAAAACAAAAACCCTTCCTGCACTCATGCTCATTTCAAAGCACGCCTCAATCCTTCAACTCATTTTAGGTTTTAAAACCAGGGAGGTAACTCACCTATTTAATCACCAACATGTACTATCTGAGGAGGGAGGTAACTCACCTATTTAATCACTAACATGTACTAACTATCTGAGGAACACATGGCAGCCATCAATGATAGCCAGAAGGGAAACTGTTGTTATTTGATTTGCTGTAGACATTTGGAACCCCTGTTAAAAAAAAAAGTTATTTTGAGTTATGAGCAGTCACAAGGATGACAGAAGCAGTGGCATCAAAGCTCAACACGTGCCCTCCACTGCTATGTTTTCACAAATGATTGCAGCGCCGTAATCTTAGAATTCCCTGCCCTACCATTTTTTCTTTCCCTCTCATAGTTAACTGCGGATTATTAGCATCTTTATCTATTTGAAATTAGGTAATTAACTTGAATCCAGTGGGAAAGTCATCTATTTGATGCAATTTGTATGCAATCTGGACTGTGATGCCTTTTCAGCCAAAAGCATCGTATTTACATAGATTGTCCCATTATGCCCGTCTCATAGCCAGTGCACAGCAAAGCGTTGGCTGGCTGAACACTTAGTTTGAGAGGAGGGCTGAATGCATTAGTCTTTGCTGCAGAGCTGAAATGTGTTTGAATCAATTGTGTCACAGTGCCTAGCCCTAGCAGGGTGTGTCATAAACACAAACCTGTTAGTAAACGGTGCGTGTACTTTCATTAAGGAGACGTATGTGGAGCATGAATGATTCATTATGATTCATTCATGATTCAGCGGCATTACTCATGCACTGGAGTACAACTATATAAAATCACCGACATCTAGCGGTCAAACACGGTGTGTTCAAAAGTTTGCTACATGCGGTCTGCTTTTGAAATGGCTAGACCATGCTGTTGTTTATGAAAACACAGTCTGATAAGGACTACAATTGGCCTTTAAATGGGGCCATATGAAAGGGCTCTTACAATAGCCATTTCCTCCCCTTCCCAGAAATGTTTGCTTTTCTGTTTTCTTCAGTACTGTACCAAAAGGAAAGACAATTTCTCCTTACTTACTGAATCAAAGATGTGGCTATCCTCCTTTTTCAAGCTTTTGGAAGCCTTTGCAAGCCTCTGTTGTAGCACGGGGTGAATTATCCTGGCATAGGTTATGTCCATTCAACCCCTTAGAGGGCAAGGTTAATGCCAATAAATGCAAAGTCATTCTGAGAGTTCAAACCTTCATCCTATGGTGAAGCATTTCTATCCTGATAATAGTGGTCTCTTCCAGGATGACAATGACAAATGATGGAATTTCTCAAAGAATGGTGTTCCAACCCTCAAATAGAGTTTCAGAGACTTGAAACTCTACCCCAAGGCACATTGAAACTGTTCTGGTAGGTTGTGGTGACCTAGCATCCTATTAAGGCACAATGTTGGCGCTCCTGTTATTTTAGCAGTTCCCTGCAGTTGTTGTGCAGTGTAAATCACAAACACAACCTACTGTGTGTGTGTGTGTGTGTGTGTGCGCGTACATATATATGTTCCAATGTCCAGCTTCTTTGGAGGTAGTCAGTTCGTAATACATGCACAAAATAATTAGACCAGTACAAATGTATTTCCAAGATGAACTAAGACATACATAGAGTTTTTGACATGTAGCACAATACGGTATTCAGCTTAAACTACATTCTGTATCTACTATCAAAAGCTTTGAACTACTTTGAACAATGTCTGATGAAATGACAAGATTCATTTCCAACCTGAGCCCCAGACAGAGCTGAGATCTGGTTAGCCCTGCCTACCTCACACCACCAGCACAGGGTGAGGAAGGAAACAGAGGGAGTCCAATAATATGCAAGTAATTAGAGTAAATTATCAAAGAGATCATGCATCAAAGGAATCTGGGGGCAGGAGGGAAAGTATAAATTAATGTGATTGGATGAAAGGTAACCTGCTCTTGTAGATATTTCTATTATTAGATTAAGTATAGGAAAACGTTATCGTCAGGTTAGACTTATCATATTTGGCGCATAATTTGCTGAAGTGTTGGTGTGCTGTCTTGAAATGTTTCCTCCATTGCCATACTTTATTACTGTCATAAAATGGATCACAGTTTCAGGTGTCACACCTATTCTGGTGTAAGTGATTGTTTATCCTGATATGTTTCCCAGCATGGAGGAATGTAATAATACTTAAGCACTCCAGGGAGGGATGTCAACATCTGTAATGGGCTTGGATTAGATTATTTTTTGATTTAATAATCCACAGCGATCTTGGCGGCTACTGTAAACCAACTGGAAACCAATAGTAACATGATTACATGAAATTCTGTGAAACTACTATTTCTAAAAATTGAAAACTCTTTATTTTGAATTCTACTTTCCCAGATGGAGACAAGAAAACGTCTGGCGAAAATTGTCCTGGTCTTCGTGGGCCTGTTCGCTCTATGCTGGTTCCCCAACCACGTCCTGTACATGTACCGCTCTTTCAACTACCGGCAGATCGACTCGTCCCTGTCCCACCTCGTCATCACCCTGCTGGCCCGCGTGCTCAGCTTCTCCAGCTCCTGCGTCAACCCCTTCGCCCTCTACCTGCTCAGCGAGAGCTTCCGCCGGCACTTCAACAGCCAGCTGCGCTGCAAGAGGCAGCACTACCGCGAGCGCACCACCAGCTACCTTCAGAGCACCTCTGCCATCCGCATGACCTCCATCAAAAAGAACACCCCGCCGACCATCAACGGGCACAAACATGAAGTCTCCCTGTAGATCGCTACAAATAAGAAAGGTGATGTTCGGTGGACGGGATTGCTCGGATTTAAAGCTTGCCGTGGACACACTTGTGAACCTGCACGCGCTCTGCTTGGGTGTTGGACCATCCAGAGTTTGGATATTGGCCAACACGCATAATACTGAGATAGACAGCATTCTTCTGCATGCTCTGCCCGAAATATATCACTCGGGCTTGCCCTGACACAACCTCATGTGTTTAAAACTGCCAAGATGCCAAAAACAAAACAGACAATACCAAACAAAATAAGTTAAAACAATGGCTTGTATGACCATTCCTTTAAAATCAAGAAGTTCATTAAATATTATTGTTATTATTGTATATCTACCTATAATGACAACAGGAGCTGAGTGCACAGAGGTAATACAAGCCATGGTCATTTGCTTGAAATGTGGAACTCTTCTCTTTGCATGTGTAATTGTTCAAGGAATCCCAGTGATAACACCCAACCAGTCTGAATCTCCATATGGAAAGCCAACCATTGAGGAGCTCTTGCACACATATTAAAAAAGTTCCTACTGGACATTTCCAAGGGGTACAGCTCATTTTCTTTCACAAAAATTGTTGTAGTGAATAGGATTCATTTATCTGACATGGTTTATTTGCCATTTGGTTGAAGTTTTTGGAGAGATGAATCCTAAAGTCTTGCCATAGATATAAATGCCATAGATTATTCCACAATAATGTATGTAATATCCGAGTGTCTCAATGTAGAATTTTCTGTGGGGGAACAGACAAAATCAAGTGTGTAATTTTATGTTATTTGCCTACATTTACAAGACGACTGTTTGGTCAGTTAAAGCACGTGCATCACAATCGAAAAAAACACATATGAAATTCAGAGAGGAGAATAAACCATCAAGGTATATTTTACTCTGATATATATTTGTATATAAATACTCAGAGTCCGTAAACCATTTTCTGTATTTGTTAATGATATAAATCATGTGGAATGGATTGTCTGTACATATCACCACACACAATCAGCCTTAGGATGAGAATGGTTGGGACATTTTTGATCACTTTAAAGCCTCTGCTAAAAGTAACCATTTCCTGGTTGAAATTACACATTATACCTTAATATATAATTTTAAATGGACACCATAAATCAAGCATCAAATCAATATGAGAGAAAACCAAGGTTCCACTGCAGTGGGAGAAACACACACATTTTCAATCAAAATGCTTTTTTTCCTCCTTTTTAATATCCTGAGTATGGAGCTGGATATCAAGCGCCACGTTATCAAGTGTTTGTGGAATTATCAAATTTTCCATTTACAGTACTCTAGGGCACATTCAGTTGGAGGCATATCATAATTGGATGTACACAAATGAGCAGTCATTGGATGTATCTTGTGATTAAAGAAGCCCATTACTGCCTTCAGAGAAATACGCATTTGCAGAATTCTAGCACAGTTTTGCCAGGATGAAATTGAAAACGCACCTAATTTCCCCACAGTATCTTCAGTGACCTTCTCAATTTACTGGAGCACTTTAATCAGTCTATCACCATCAGCACCCCAAAGAGGACATATAAGACAATACATTTACTATTAGCATCATCTCAAATAGAAAACAGCAGGCATGAAAATGGATTAGGTATAAAAACTCATTTTCATAATTATGTATTCTGATAAGCAATCCTCTTTAGATACTTAATTATGCTTGTTTTGGTTAATGCTGAGATATAATGTATATTTCATCAAAGGAAAATAGTTTTTTTTTCCTTTTCTGGCCCTTTCCTTTTTTAGATGAAGTATTATTCCTCAACCTTTCACGAAGTATTAGTGTAATAATGTGAGTTGCACCTATGTCTGGGCCAAACCTCCATGCCCCTAATTTTATAGTCCGAAGAGGCATCCAGAATTGGCGTAAATGGGGCATAATTAATAAAATGATTCAGATAAATTTAATCAAAGTACTAAAGTGCAACATACAGATGACAACATTAATAAATTAATAAATGTGTGTATGTGAAAGACAGCTTAATCGAAATATTTATGGAAAACTTTAATTTAGTGTAGCTTATTTCATTTAGTTGACAAAATGTTCTTGCTCTGTTGCTGGACAGCTGTAAAAGGTAGTTTGAAATGTTTTTGCTAATTATGTTCAATGGTTTTAGACCTGCAAATATATTTTATTGCATGCTATCATCAGAAGAATCAACTGGACTCCTTGTTCCAACTTTTTGTGTTTTGAAAGTGAATGTGTCTTTCATGTTCTTCTTAAGTGCCTGTTGTTTGTGTCACAATAGTCTAGTCATTGCATGACCAACAAGCTAACAGTATATTTTTATAACATATCTGTAAGTACTTTGGAATTATAAATATGCCATGTAAAGTTATTATTTCATTGCTGAAGCTAAAAGAGTTTGTATTTACCTGTCTGCACAGTGAATTCATTTACTTTTCCTTAATGCCTAAAGCTTTGTTAGTGTGATAATGTAACAATATGTCTGAGACATTAGTACAAAGTGGAAGATACATGCAAAATTGTCGTAACTGCGACAGAAATGGATGTCTCAAATGAAAACTGTGTATCTTCTTGATCCATTTAGTTCATGATCCAATTAGTTTATGCCATTTTTAAATGCTGTCTAATGGTTTGAGTTTTCTTTCTCAATTGTTGGCATCTCTGGTTCACACTTCCTTACTGACGAGATGCTTTAAAACATAATTATCAATGTGCAAAATGAAATAATACAAAGATGGATTTATAACAACCTTAGATTCATAGACTATAACATGGCTCCTACTGCAAACAGGAAAAATAATGATATAACCAATAATTGACATGAATGGTGAGAGTCCACAAGTGCTAAATTTTTCATGATTACTGCTTTTTGCATATGGTTTAACACTGAAAAGGTAAGATAGGGTAAGGTCTGAAGCTTTCATTGTATTAGAATAATGAGCTGTCACCTTACATTTTCACAAAACAACACTGACAGACATATTGACAGAATGTGCTGGCTGGGAAAAAATGTCTGTCTAAACTCCTGAGAAAAACAAAAAAACTTCAGTTATTAAATGCTATATGCTTTAATTCAACAGATAATTTATTGTGCAGACAGTTTTATAGTAGCATGTGTAAACAATTGATTGTTCATGCTAACATTGTTAAATGGATTAACGTGAAAATATGAATAAATGTTGATTACAAAAAAACCTCTCAATATCAGTCTCAAATTGGTATTTTATTGCAGATCTATATGATAGATACATAATCCTGAGACGTCTCAAAAGGCTATTTTTTTAATATGTATTCCGTTCCATGGCCATAATAAATCAAACAATCGTTGCTTTATTAATTTCAAAACACACTCAGGTAAACTTGAAAGGGGAGAAGATAATGGGGCTCTGGCAAATTAAACAGTCTTATGCAAAAGACACCTTATCTCCATCTCCCAGCTGGGTGTAGGGATTCTCTGTATTGTCTTGTTTTCATTTCCTCATGTGTGTCAATTACTGAGGGCTAGATCAATAAAAGTGCAGCAGATTGGCCATAACATTCAATGAAGAACTTGAGGAAGGGGTACTTTTTTCTTGCCTCTATGATACTGTCATTGTATTCTGACAACACATCTATTTCAACATTTATGGAATAGACAGCGGGAAAAGAACAACATTCAAAGAAATTAAGAAAGCCGTGTGTTAAAATATAAATAACCTGTCAGGATAAAAAAAGACCTCCTTTGAGCCAGTTATTGAGTTCTCAAACGAATGGTGCTCATTGGCTAAGGGGCTAAAGAGAGGACAGCTGCTATTTTGAAAGCTCATTCAATCCACCCACTCTGGTTTTGAACATAATTAATTTAAGGAACTGTTACACTTTTTGTACCTTAGATGATATTGACTATTGATTGTAGTAAGCGCCGACCTGAGATGACATGCTGAGATGATAAAATGTGTTCAAACAAATGACCATGACAATTTCACAGATACACTTAGAGGGTGGAGTCTATGAAATTGAGTTGCCCCCTCTTGACGCCTCCAACGGAAATGGGACAGACTCAGTATGGTGGTTAGCACACTCATAGACGAGTGGAGTTAGTGAATGAGGGTGTAGAGGGCGGTTTGGGACACAGTCTATGATGTGAGATGAATGTAAATTTTGTGTTAGGGCAGGAGAAAGGGTTCTTATTCCATCTGCAACATATGAATATCCCACTAACACAAAATGCAATCATGCTGAATGAGAATGCTCAATATATTATTATATACTTCATGAAATTGTGTTTATTTCATTTTAACATAATATAAACTGAGAGGCATAAAAACTGCTAAAAGGTGCCCTCATTCTGGTCATACAAACCACGCACAATGATTCAATATATTTGACTGCTCGGAATAAATGCATAAATGAGATCTCACAGTTATAGACACAATTCAGCTGCCTGTTAACAGACACACACACACACACACACACACACACACACACACACACACACTCACACTCACACTCACACTCACATAAACTCAAGTGGCTGCAGCACTTACAATAATTTGCATAGACCACTCAAATAAAATGGTTAAAATACCTATTAACTGGAGTCTGGAGTAAATGTCTGAATCATTTAGTGAAGCTTATGGCTGGAAAAGTCCACTGAAACCGAAATATGAATGGCAGGCAGAGTGCTCCTTGTAATTGAGCATGTTCTTTGCTCAGGGAGCCTTTCCACAGTTACTTCAAGTGGATCGACAGTCCTGCCAATTGCAGAGACAGCAATAATAAATCATTTGTTAATTGTTCTGTCTCCTTGTTAACATTCCATTTCCAGCAGCCATACTATCTATTAAAAGGATGTGTCCCAGGATAACATGTACTGTACCAATGCTAATGCCAAGATTCAAACATAAACATATAAAATTATATGAATAATATATGGATATTTATTAACTAAAAAAGAGTTGGGCCTGTGCCTTCAGAAAAGCTTCAGTTCTTCTTGGCATGCTGTCATACAAGGTTTGAGTCATTTCTACACGGTTATTGGATCATTAATCAAGAAGGAGAAGAGATGAAGGAGGTGGAAATCTATTCCACGTTCTGTATTAAAGAACTTCCCAAAAATGTTCAAGGATGTTTAAATCTGGCAATTGGAGAGACGATGGAAAGTGTTTGTCTTCATCCTGGCATTAATTTAACTACTCCTGAATCTGTTTAGCAGTGTATATAGGAATATGTCTTGCACAATCTTTGCAGCATATTGTGCACCTAGTTGCCTAAACTGGCTTCATATTCCTTGGCTGGAATTCTTCCATACAGAGTAACAAACAGACTCAATGCCTCCCATGAGATGGTTGCCCATACCATAACAGAATCATCACCATATTTAACAGTTGGGAACAGGCAATTGAAGGCTTCCTTTGTTGTTCTCCGAACATAAACCCATCCAGATGTAGGAAAAAGACTAAACAACAACTCATAAGACCATAACAAACCGGGAAGAAGTTTATCTAGAAGAGCACATTTTTTATCTTGTATAACTTTCTACCACTGTGTCATAAGGCCCACTCCCTCACCCTCAAACTAATGAAGTTCCAACCAAAATAGGTCTATTTTTTAGGATGAAAGGCAAAGGGTTGCTTCTTGCATCCAATGGGACACACATCAATGGTGTAAATCACTCAGTGAAAAATCTGTCATTGGCCACAGCTCAGAAGTTGAGTTGTAAACACCCAGCACCCAATTAATTTAGTACAGTTTGTTTTTGATTCATTTTTCTTTAAGATGACACATCAGTCATGGACCTGGGCCTTGTTATAGATATTGTATGACATCCCAATACAATGTGGGCTCTCCTTAGGTGGTACATTTAAGAATGGCTGTAGCTTTGTTTACATTAACACGTTGAAGAGGTTAAAAAGCACTTTAACTGGTACTATAAGACAAAAAAAAAAAAACAAAGGAAATTATTTTGCCTGATTTTTAGTATTATTATTTATAAATCAGCATTGATAGGGCCATTGATGAGTCAGCAGAATAGATCCAAAAAAACCACTGAGTTCGGTTTCAAATTTTTGAGTTCAATGCTTCATTTTGCAGAAATATTGAAGTGCATTTCATGCTCAGTTGTAAAATATTAATTGTCAGTGATACTGTTGCAGAAAACAGCTGCAGTTGCCTTCTCATTTTGTGAATTATTCACATTAATTAAAAAGGTTGACATTCGTTACGCTGACAGTTTTAATTGCCATGTCTGCAGAACATTTCAATTGATTTAAAATGTGATTACAATGACTCCACAGAATTGCATCCTGTTTGACAAGCTTAACACATCTTTATTAACTGAATACCAAACAACTGTATTTTATTATTTCTTAATTTGACAGATATGCTTACACATGCTCAAACTTACAGTGCAAGAAAAGTGTAATGTAGTGGATGTGGCTATCCTCACATGAAGTACCAATTAATAGGGTCAATATAATATTCTTCTTATGAATATCAATTGTCAATACTAAATTATCAGGGCAGCAACTTAGGAATTTCACCTAATCATTTAAAGTATTTATTCAAATGAGGAACTAATCTGCAGTTAGAGGACATTAAATTTAATTTAATTAACTTACTGAGTAATCAAGCAACTTGCTTCATAAACACAAACAACATTAACAAACACAATATTTACAAGATGTAAGTGGTAGTGGGGTGAATGGGTGTTGTTAAAGAGAAAGTAAAGGAAATAAAGATGTTGAGAATCTTTAAGATTGTGCTGTAGCAGGACTTTGTCAAGCTCCCTCCTCAACTGGGCACAGTAGGAAGTTCCATGTGGCTTGTCCCTTGCTGTACACATTAGGTAGGGCTGGATCATTGGCCTGGCTCTTCAGTGTGAGCTGAGGCAGGGCACGGCTGGATCCTCAGAAAGTGAGATGCCCAGGTGAGATGAACACACAAAAATAGAAGGATAATTCCTCTCTCTCTGATGTGGTCACAGAGAGAAATGTTGAAGCTCAGACAAAGACATTACAAATGTCACCTTAACTAATGGCTATTTGAAGATTAGCAGCATGTCAATCTGCACCAGAGAACATTAGATTGTGTGAGGAGTATTGAAAAAGATAAATATAAAATCTTGCAGATTGAGACTCAAAGTAATGATACCATGGATCAATAAACCTAAGATGATACTTCAAATACATAAAACAGGACTAAGATACAAAGACAGGCTTGGTGCTTAGGAGTTCTAGTTACATTCAAAGAGCAATCAATATAGAGTATTTACAGAGATATTTTGCCATACGTCTGTAGATGATCAAATGGAAACATGCAGAGAAAAAGAGCAAAAAACAAAACAATTGCTTCAAGATAATTGTGCTTCAAATGAATGTGGACCATTTTAGCACTGATTTTCCACATGCATGAAAGGTACTGTTATATCAGGGAAAGATTACCCAGCTGTAACAGCTCACAGAACTGAGAACAGATTTCAATGTGTAGGCTTTTCTATCACTGTGTGGATGAGCAACATATTCCATTCAGCTGTCAGTAAATGACAACAGTGTTTCATGTGTCTGAAAACATCCATCTGTCAGGTCAACTTTGTGTGATGAATTAGTTCCCAAGGGTAGTCATATATGCCTTGGAGTTAAATGCTACGAGTAAGGCTGTCCATTTGTTTATGTTTAGTGATACTGATTTGTCATCTGATCCTCATCTTTTCTTAACTGACTAATGAACCACTCATTTCAGTGCTGTTCAAAAGTAGTCTAACCAGATGATCTATAATTTGTCTGTGCTGTTTGAAATCTCACTTTATGAAAATGAGATTTGACAAAACGTATGTGAGGTCAGAGGCATGATCAACAGTTTAATTCACACATTCTGATTTGGAACCTGAACTTTTTTTTACAGTTTTGAATGCTCCAACTTCAACATTTCATTTCACAATAACAAAACTGGACAAAGGGAACAAATTTTGCACCTTGTTTGTTGATGCAGTAGTATGGTGGTGTACTTCCTGCATGTGGTGCAACAGTGATTTGTAGGAAGTGCCTCTGATTAAGAAAGATAAGATGGCTATAAATATTTGATAATGTCAATAGGTAGAATTGGTTATGATACCAGGTTAATTGGAGTATGGCATAATTATGCCCAGATTCAGAGAGAGGGTCTGTTCATTCTTGTTGGTGTCTAAGCCCAAGGCTGAATAACAACATACTGGGTTGGTCCAGTTTGATTTATGTAAAGGCTAATACAAGTTCCGCTTTAATTGACAAAGAGTTATGACTAGTAAAGTGAGATTTGGCAATAAGCAAACATTATTGCCTGCTTGACAGGTTTTAGTGCATGTGGCTTATTTATTTGCTGTGCTTAGAGGGTCATGTGATAAACTGACCCTCTCACTTCAAGTGGCTAAAAACAGAACTACCTAGGTGCTCCTCTTCACACTCATGTGTGAATGAATGGCTGGGACATTGTTTTAATTTTCTGGCTTGATATAATGCAGTTTAGTTTATTTTGGGATTATGGGACAGCTCATTGCCTTTGGTGTGGTGCTTTTCCTTAATGCTCCTTTTCATTTTGATGTTGCTCAGTGCCCTGTCAGCATGTTTCCTAGTTTTTATTTCTTTTCACTTGGCTTATTATTTTTTAATTGTAGTATCCTCTTTTTTCTGTTTTGCTGTTCTCTCGTATTCTCAGTCCATATGTAACAGATCCCGGACGTGCCCCCAGTTTGAGCCCCAACCAGTTTCTCTTGGCTCACAACAATTTGATTTAAATGGCTGTAAAGGGAATAGCTGGTCAAACCTAACTAAGCTGTGTGGAAAACAAACGAACAAACCAAAAACTGGCACAAAGCAGAAGAGCTGAACTCACTCTGGGGATCTCCTTTAGGACCAGCTCTGTCTGTTGGGCTTCACAGCCACTGCAGCCAGGCTGGTGGTTTTTTTGACATTCAAAAAAGTTTGCATTTTTTAAAAAAAGTTAAAAAAGAAAAGATGGCACAGCAGTGACAATCCAATGCCTCCGTGATGAAAACAATGGCTAATAGGTGACCCCCAGTAAACAAAACAGCACAGCAAATGACCTGCCGGTATAGTCATGGTAGGCCTCCACCAAACCTTGTATACAAAAAAACATTCTGGATTAAACAAACAGCATTTGCGAACAACTGAACTTGTGTAAGCCCCCCAACAAATGGTTTACACTGGTCTCCCCATCCAAACTGCATCCAAAACTAACCGACAAACACCAGCATCTCTCTCACATTCAAAGATAGCACCAAGTTTTTTCTCCTTCCCCTTCTGGTCAGTGGTTCAATTTTTTATACATGCCTTGAAGGGAGGCTGCTTCAAGCTGTGGTAATGTTGTGTGTGTGTTATGACCCATTCCTAATACTGTGTACTGTCAAAATATCAAAAATTAGGTCCAAGTGCAGAGGTTTAAGCAGGAAAGTTTCTACAGAACTCCACTTGTTGTTACTGATGGCCGCCACTCGTGTGAAAACAGCTCTCCTGCGAGACCAAAATGCAACAGTTCTGCCTTGGACTTCTTGTCAGACTTGAGCCCCAGTGAACATCTGTGGGATGTGTGACAGAGAGCAGGGGGAGTCCAAATGCAGAGATGACTCAGACCACAAGAGGTTTGGTTCAAAGAAAAGTTATCTTCACTGGAGACTCAGAAGAAATGCAACAGCCTTGGTACAAGAATGTCCATGGGCACAGACAATAACTAATTAACAAATACATGAGTTATTGTATTGATTGTATTGTAATGTATTGAAATACATTAGCTAAATGAGGCATATAATACAGGAAATTATATGGCCATCTAGTGGTCAACCTGGGAAACAGCAGCCATATCCTGGACAGGATGAGCTGGAATGACATGTTGGACTTGGTTATCAGGGGAACAGACTCATGCTTATCCAGACTCTCCAAGAGAAATGAGACAGAATCCCACAGGACAGCAGCTGCAACCTGGTACAAAGTGTGTTTGGATATACCACTTGTTTTGATTCCACTGGAGGCCAAACATTACTTTGCTGTTGCTGTCATAGTAAATTAAAGCCTGCAACTCGACCTGAACCTGACGGGATTCTATAAAACATGTTGGCCGGTTTGGGCTCAATAGTTCTGAATGTCAGGTTGTGAATTTACTGCTGGGTTAAAATCTCATTTTGAATGAATGACATAAAGGGATTTTTTTAAAGCTTGCTGAACATATCAAGCTTGAAAAGAAGATTAAATAATTTACTTATTCATTTAGACAGGACAAACTTATTTTTGCCTTGGTAGCCTTAGTTTTCTCAGAAAGGGCTATTTGTTTTCTTGAACTGTTGAGCTGAATTCTCCCATTTTTATTTATTTACTTGTAAAGAGCTCATTCACCTTATACTGTACTGTTTTCAAACAAGGATGCACTGAACTGTCTTCATTTTTAAGCTGCTGAATGTTACATATGGTGGGATTTATTTATGATTTTGTTTGGACCTGGAGTCAGGCTGGGTTTGGGTTGAGGTGGATAACAAAAAAGTTATCGCCTCCAGGCCAGGTTTGCTTCATGTATTAAAGTGCAAGGGTTGGGTTAGGCTTGGGTTTCAAAACATTAAATAGAATAATGAAATTACTATGTCATATCTACTCAATAAAATGTATTTGCTGTGCATTAACATTCATAGTTTGAAGATGAAAATGTATCTGTGGGAATTTTTTACATCTATGACTCTAAAGTTAAAAATAATATTTTCTGCAATTGTTTCTTATGAACCAGCATGTGAACTTGTGAACACGGTTTAGAGTTACTTCAGATGTAACAGGTAGGACAATAGCTGGACTTTGTACACACTGTCTGCAGAGCAGGGGCAGTCTGACAGTTATTTTTATATTCATAATTATGTAGCTAGCTAGATGCTTGAAATTTCTTTAGTAACTCTCGAAAGCTAGCAAAAAATGTTAGTTGGTCTTTCTGCAATGTTAACTGTTGCGCTTGTTCTTCATTTTCTATGGGTGCATCAAGCTGATTTAGACTGATTTTTAGACTGACTTTAAAGTGCACATCACCACCTATTGTGACGGGGTATGGATTGTGGATTGTTTAATGCTGCATTGTAAAAGCTTTTAAAAGCTATCTTCCCCCCTTTCTGTGCTCCTGGGCTGTTCTGAAACACAGATTTAGAATGGTTGCCCCAGTGTTGAAAAAAGCCAGTGGCCTTGCGATCCAAACTTAAGGCCTTACCCTGATACAGGTTAATGTTTTGTCCATTGTCATTCAGAAGACTGTTTTACTTTCGGTCAGCTTATGAATATGGATGAAAGGGTATTTTTTGTAACGGAGCTTAATTTAGGTATTCTTTTTGAATACAAACACATTAATGAATTTCATTCTCCTTTTAAATAAATACAAACTAATTATTTCTCTGTTGTTGGTCTTTAGCAATGTTTTTGAAGACATTGTGAATAATAATTTTCTGATGAAATAATTAAGAAAGCACTATGCATGGCTGCACTTGACACAGTTCATTAGAATAGAACGTACAGCTTCAAAGGAGGTATCACTAAATGATCAGTCAGTTGCAAAGTGTCTTTTAGACAGGTCTTATCGATAGACAAGACATATGTCATGGATGTTGGGCTGCTTCAAAGTCGACAGCATCCATTTAAATTGAAATTGCCTTTCAAATATATATGGTCCACAAAATGATACAGTGCTTGCTAGGCCAGGCATAAAAGCCATACAAGGGTCAACATATTCTTGTGTGTCATTGTAATGTCTCTTTGAGAAATAAAAGCTGTTAGCTGAATCCTTAGATCCCCAGACTTTCTTTGTTGTTTTGTTTCATGTGTATGTGTCTTGAATCTTCTTTTCATCCATGACTGAACACAGTGGCCAGGGGTCTTATGCTTTAGATGTGTCAATTGAGGGCAGTACAACCTGAGAGGAGATGTGTTTCCTGATCTGTAATTAAAAACCTGTTTTTAGTGAAAATACAAATCTTAATCCAATTAATTCAAATTGACCTTTTAATTAAGACTGATCACTTTCTGCATTTGCTATGCAAATCATTCCATTTCTGTTTGTCCGTATCTCATCTCCATTCTCTGAACGCTCTTGCAGGTTGTGATTAACTGGGTCTGATTCCAATCCCTTTGTTCATTAGTGGAAAGCCTTACATGGCATAAAATCCTTCTGAGGTCCCTTTTCTGAGAGCTTGTATTTAACAAACTATGGAATCCTCCTTTGATGCAACCAATATTTATGTTTTACCCATTTTCACTTATTAGCTTGCTTATGAAAAATGACTTGAAGCTTGACATGATGGCAGCTTATCTCTGCTGGGCAGAACCTTGACATTTACATTAGGAAACAGAGGCAATACAGAAAGCAGTTAATAACCAAGTGTTCCTAATAATTTGTTAGAACCTGATCCACTGACTATATGCAAGATAATATTTTATTTTCCTCGCTGATGTCCTACTCCATCACTGCCATGGACACAAGGCATTACCAATGAGCATAGAGATCTCCCTGGTCTTGAAAAGGGAAGAAAGCAGACCTGAGATCTGTAGAAGTTGGAATTTTTATATAATCAGTTAGTTTCTTTTCTCCTATATTTGAGTGTTACATAAATATAAAAGTAGTTATTGTAAGTACTACACAGTACAACTTTGATCTACAAATTTTCACCTGCAGGTTGGATTACAGAGGAGTAATCCTGGTATAACAGTTCTGCTCTGCTAATAACATTGTATTTAATAGGTCCTCTAGTGATGCTATGGTCCTGACCAAACAGTTCTTAAATAGTCTACATTTAGTGGACAGATTTCTCTCATTATGGAACTGCAGTAACCTCTGGCACACACAAAATGCTTCTTATATTGTATTTTGGTGAGGGACATAATGTGATGCATAATGCTATTCTACTAAACATACAGTTTCCTGTATAATATAATATCCTTTGCATAGTTCCATTTTCTAATACTGAAGACATTGAAAGGACCTTAAAATAAAACTTCTTTATGAATTATTCCCATTAGAAGACATTTAGTGTATTCAGAGAAATCATTTTCCAAGCAATAGCACTGATATTCAAAACATTAATTTTGGCTATAACCTATAATTAATAACTGAGCCATTCTCACTTTATGCTAAGTTTTTTTAATATCACTGAAGTGCTTATGAATGTACTCCATTACAAGAATACAATTTCAGATGACAGAGCCTTCCCATATAATGTGATATGATAAAAACAATATGGTGCTTGTATAGTGATAAAAGAGGGTTCAATCTGAATGGAAATTAAGTTATGAAAAAATCAGATGAAAGCTTTAATTTAATGGTCACTCAAATCTTGCTCAATCGCATCTGAACACTTTTTTTTTCATTTAGCAAACCCTGATAAAACTGTCCTCTAGGACAGGCCAGTTCACAAATGGATTGATCTAATTACTATTGAACTTTAGACACCACAAATGAATTACCAGTGATAGAGGTCACTACAAGCCATGGTGCATCTGCATCTGATGCACTTGCAGTCTATATTCTGCAGGGATGAAACCTTGTGCAAGAACCAGAGCTGAGCATTTGTGTCACTTATCATTGTGAATGCGCTTGTCCATCAGTAATATCTCTCCACCTCTCCTTAGGCATGGAAAAAAAAATACTCAGGCCTCGACCCCCCTGGCCCTGCTACCCACCTCTCCACCAGCCCTCTTATCAACTGTGCTGTCCTTGCAATGACATATATTACTTGGGAATAAGAAATTCTTATGATATAAATGCAAAGGACATTTATTCCAGAGATATAGCACAGTCTCTCACCAGGCTACTGTAAAGATGGAAAAGGCTAAATAAACGCTGTTGCAAAGAAAGTAAAATGCTACAGTTTATAAATTCCAACATTAAAACATTTGGCCAATGCATCCCGATTCTTATGTTATTCCATGATATCATATGCCCGATCATAACTACTGTTTTTCATTTTCTTCCATTTGTGTTGATCAAACTTTAGGTGACCACTGGCTGGCAGATATCACAATAAGCTAGTGGGCGAGAATGAACTTTTGCATCTAAGTCTTTGCTTTCTGCTGTGTGCCTTTTGATGTCATTTTTTATAAAACATAGCTAGCTACAGCCCAGAACCATCTTTTGAGACTTAAACCATGTGTTTTTGAATGAATTCAATATTAATTACCATAAAGAGTACAGAAACAACCTGCAGTATGGTGGTGCAGCAAATGTATTACTCCCAGCACAGTAAGACAGAAAGCCTCCAGGATGCTCCTCGAGCTGCACATCCTAACCAACGAAGGCAATGCATTAATAATATTATAGTCCTGCCACAGCAAGCACCGTCAGTGCAGTGGAGAGAATTACCCCGGGGCAATCAAGTCTCAATCTCGCAGTGTAGGAAATTGGTAAGATTTACACTTGCTGTTAAGATTCTCATGGTGAGTTTCCTCCACAGAGTCTCTCTCTCTCTCTCTCTCTCTCTCTCTCTCTTTCTCTCTCTCTCTCTCTCTCTCTCTCTCACAATTCAATTCAGCTTGCTTTTTTGGCATGAAAATGATTGTGTTTGTTGAAAAAGCATACAGTATAACATAAATAATATGTTAGCAAATTAAGAACACTGAATCCATTTATGTACATACATACTGTATTCATAGCATTCACGATACTAAAATTATGTATATCAAATATTACTAAAATAAAATGTAAAGAGATACAAGGTTGCCTTTGTGTTACATGCTGCCCTGTACACTGTGGCAAGCAGTGACATTCAGCCATTGTGTCACAAGTATAGCACATGACTATCCTCTCCTAGGAGAACAGCAAATTGTTTGGATGTCTGGGCTTGAGGTTTGTGAATAGGGAGCATATCTCATTTATGTTATTTTAAAGCATATCATTACATGTGGTTATGAAATACAGCTGTGTCTCGGTCACTTACAGCTGGCATTGTGAGCACAGCTTCTTTGGGCAGTCATGTCTGTCTGTGCCTCTCTTCCAGGTCCTTCACTGTCAGTAAGAATTTTCATGAAGAACGTACTTTAAGGCCTAAATATTTATAATATGTGCAGTATTCTGTGTTTAATAAGGAAAACTGTATAGTTCCCAGAGATTAAGATCTTGTAAAATCATTGTCTTCATAATATTTACTGCCAGGGCCCAGATGTGGCAGTTCTGCTCTAGTAGAGCTAGACCCTGCTGTAATCCCTGTTCTGTGGCCTACAGCAGAACCAGGTCATCTTCATAGAGCTGGTATTTGGATTTCTCCCTTTGAGGGAGACAAGGGACTTTGGACTTGAAATTCTTCCAACACTATGGCGAATTCAACAATGTTAAACACTGCTGGACTCAAGCTGCAGCTTTCTCCCCACCCCTGCTTGAAGGTGTCTGTTATTTTATTGTTAATCTTGATGCTGGATTTAATTAAATCATATGTTTTAGCCCCATACCCCACTTTCAATAATTTTCTAAATTATGCCAGATTGAATCGAATGATGAGGAAATATATAAAGCAAGCAAATATTTTCACTTTATTGTGGTAAACCTGTTTATCAGTCAGGATGTGTTGGGTGTAAATATGACTGGTTGTGTGGTGTGTAGTGAAAAGATCATTTATCTCTTGTGCTCAAGACATTGTGCTCATTAAGGATGTCTAGAGGATTTTCATGGATAATGCTCTCAAATTCTTCCCTATATTAGTGCTCACAAAAATGCCTGGGTAATTGTTTGGGTCAAATTTATCTCCACATTTAAAAACTTGGGTTATAAGTCCATAATGTCAGGGAAGTAACCCACACCAACTCAGAACCAGGTTTAACAATTTAAATGTATCCTTACCAAATCTGGCACTAGAGTATTTGAGCACTCAAGCAGGATTCCAATCTGTCCATTCAGGTCCTTTCCTGTGTTAGAGGATTGGCAATTTTTCCTCTAGTTCCTTCTCAATAATATGGGTGTGGATCATCTTTCATTGTCAGTTATAATTCTTAAAAAAATCATAGATGGGCTTTTTGCTCTTAATTTATGTTTGATATTATTACTTTAAAGAGTGCTTTGAATTGGTTAATCCACACAACACCATTCTGAAAGGTCAGTTCTTCAGTTTTTGATTCAGTTTATTCAATTATTGTATTATATATTATTTCAAAGTTTATAGACTCCAAATAGTGTCATTCTGTGTTTGTATTGCTTTTGAGACTCATAGTAATTAAGAGGAAAATCAGAATCAGAAAATCAGATGATTTTATGATATCCTCTCCTTATATTTTGACAGTCCATTTTTATGTATCCATTTATTTTTTGATGTTTTTAATTATGTTATGGGCATTTTCTTCAAATATTTAATATTTGGCACTGTTATATTTGCTCCTTCTTTGCTGCGAGCTGCAGAGAGGAGTCTGGTGTTTAATAGCATTTGGATTTATTGGTTTTTTGCTTCCTTTTGGGTATTCTTCTATACTATTTTGAGCCTATCTGTAAGATTGCTTAATTTTGACTTACCAGGCTGTCTGTGTGATACTGTTAGCATGTGCTCCTTTGAAAAATAAAGCAATTTGACTGTGATTAGACAGAGGAGATAGCAGGCTGACTGAGGCTCTGAAAGAAAATGGATCTAGATCTGTGATCACAAACTCTACTGTGATGTTGTCAAGAGGTGAGTTGTAGGCGCAAGACAATGTACAACCCAGGGCCTTGACCAAGCAGCGAGAGTCATTTCCTATTTTTGTTTGTGGTTCTGTCAGAGATGTCCTTGTGGGAATAAATGGGGATATTAAAGTGGTAGTGGCCAAAGTTGTGAATGTCACCCTGTGTGCCCTTTCCTCTCCAGTCCAGACATTCAGATCCTCACAAACCAACTCATTATCCTGGGGCTAGAAATGGCAGATCTCCTGTTTAATGTTAGAAGAAGTGTCTTCAAAAAGGGAGACTTTAGTGTTGAGATGCAAATGGAATATGAAAAGCATTTTGTCTCATGGAGGCAATTTCCTCCTTCATTTTTAACCACATATGAAATTCTCTCTTTTTGACAAGTTCTATGGATTTCATGAGTATTGATTTAAACCAAATTAACAGGTCTCCTGAGTCTGTACTTTTGGAAACCTGAATTTCATTAAAGGTACTACCTGAGGGCATTGGCCTTACACCAGGTCTCCTGTGAAATGAATAGATTTATATTGGCTAATTCCTATAGCCAACTCTCTGCTACAGTATACATATACCTGTTGTACTGTAGGTCCTTCAGGAGTACTATCAGACAGATTATGTTTTTTTTTTTTTTTTTACATTTTTTTCCTTTATGTGGCTTATTTTGTGTTGTAAGAGCTGTGTGTTTTCTTTGCAGCAGCTGCCTCTCCCTTTAGCTGAGTGAAGCTGTCTTTCATCTCTGTCACTATATGGTGGAAGAGGTGGGATAGGGATAAGTCTGGGGGGGGGGGGGGGGGGTGCTTCAGTCTGCTTAGGAGTCATTGAAGGGGCACTCAGGAGTGGACCTCTCTTTCTTAGCCAGCTCTTTCTCACGGCTAAGAAATCTGTCTTCATCTGTCTAAATTCTCTCTCTCTCCCTCTCTCTCTCTCTCTCTCTCCTGATTCAGTCTTACTATAAAGAATAAAAAAGCCAGTTCACCTGCAGATTTGCATGGCTCATTGATTGCGACTCTGTTGAAACGAGAAAGGGCAACTGATTTTTGTGATGTCAGTATTCATTTTAAGATCAGGTAGACTTGTTTCCTTTATCTCCTTTATTTCCAGGACCGAAAAATAGTTCAGGGAGAACAGATTCTGCTCCCTGTCATTTGTGTCACATACTAAACATTCAGGAAACACATATCTACATAAACATGAACAGAATTCATTTTTTTCTGTGTTCTACATGCAAGGGAAAGATTATCTCACCATTTTACACCAAATGTGTCATGTTGCTGAACATAATTGCTAGTTTCTGAATTGTTGCAGGAGTGTTTTTTGTTCTTAATGAGATATTTTGCTAGGGGGGATGGAAAATAGGGAACAAACTGCTGTGTTTTGTGGCAAGTTATGACTGGTCTTTTTTATAGTGAGATCCAGCTTTTGTCCCTCCCTGTACCTGCAATTTCATACTGTGATTTGCATTCTAACAACTTGCCTCATTTTAAATGTCTGATAAAACAAGTCTGAAATTTTTGCCATATTTTGGAGAACATATTTTACTCATTCCTGTCTCTGCATTTTTATATAGACATATACAACTATATAAAAATGGAGAGGGAGAGGAACTGGCAATTTCAAACAGATAATACCACGCACTATTTAAAAATTCTGTTTGTACAATTTTATATTAATGTATCACCAGAGCATGACACAAAATTCTAATTACTGGGATAATCTTAATTCCAAGTACACTTGAAAGTGTTGGAAACAGAAATACACTAAAATCAGAGCTTGAGACTTGGTAAACAACTCAGATGCTACCAAATGTTACACACACACACAGAGCAAGCCAAGAAGCAACTGGACATTATTTCAAAATCTTTCTTCTGAAAAATTCAAACTGCTGTGAATATGGTAGAACCTACTGTGAAACATGAAATTTATTTATTTACAGAATATCACTGCAGCACATTGAACAATACATATGGGGGGGGGGGGGGGGGGGGGGGTGGGTGGCGGGCTGTGCATGCTTTATAACATACAAAAAGAATTTATTCATTTATGTCTGACACACATAGCCTGGCCAGTGTATACATTGTACTTGTCACTGCACATGTGAAATCTGCTGCCTGCCTTTCCACAGTCCACTGATGAGTTTAATGATTTTCAGTACATAAAAAACAGAAATAATAATAATGACTATAATGAAGAAAAATGACTTTTGAACAGCCCAGTCATTAAGAATGATATTATACTTTTGTATGAATTTGGGACAGTGCCATGCTCAATGCCCCCTAGTCACTGACCTTCCTCAGTATCCATGGAAACTAATTATGTTCTTCTAAAGTAAAACAATGGCAGTATATGAAAACAGCAGAAAAACATGCACTCCAAGTTAAATATCTGTTCTGCATTGTTGTCTTTTTAGAGCTTTTCATTGGAGCTGGTTTGCAGCAGGTTTCATTGACCAGCTGCAAACCTTGGATAAATCTTCAGATTTGGAATATTGTCCTTTTGGGACTCTGATAGTTTGCTCTCTGGTTGAAAATTCATGTGAAATAGAGAGTGTCAGATTGAATGATGCACAAGCATATTTGGAAAAGAGTTTGATCATGTGAAGCCACACTTGAAGTCTTGAATGCAAAATTAATTAATAAAATGAATAAAAATGAAACATTTGGGCTCCCAAGTGGCTCAGATGGTAAAAGACTTGTTTCAAGTGTAGGCTGAGCCCTATGGCCCCGGTTTGATTCTGGCCTTATCATCAGCTGAAAATGACCAGAAGCCCTAGTGGCAGAAAAAACGGACTTCTTTCTGTTGGGGATACAGGGGTGGAGAAGTGGGTCAGGGGTTTGTTTTTCTTTTGGATTGTCAGCAGGGGTTTCATTGATAGGCAGCCATGATACAATTAGGAAAAAAATAGAAAATAGGGGGAAAGAAGTAATTATTCCAAATGCTCTGACATCACACAACACAGATTTTTTGGACGAAATAGTAACAGTCTCCACTGTGTGCTGTAAAGACAAGATTTGCACATAATTTGGTATGATCTCTGCTCCATAGCCAATGTATTAGCCAATACGTGAGTGCCCACTTAGAAGCTAGATCAAAGGAGAAATAAGAAATAAAACATTGCCTCTATTGGCCCTGATGGCCCATTAACAAAATCCAAATGATTGCTGTATTTTGAAATGTAGTGTAATCAACTTTAAGGAAGACTTGCCACAAGGGCTGAGATGATTTAGCTTTAAGCTCAGTAAAACTGGTCTCCTTGCATCTTATCAACGCAACAGCTGAAACAATGAATTTAAAACACACTTTTAATTTCACATAAAACCACAATTATTTCAAGGCCAATTTGAAGGATTTTTAGTCAATTGTGCTTGTACATTTACCCATTTATAGTTTTAATTCAAATGACATTTGAGATTACCTACTACTGAGACACATTAGAGATAATGATTTCCCCCCGAACTGCCAGGCCCCACTCAAATGAAATAATCTGATCATCTTGCATTTCTATTTTTGAACAAAACATTGATGTCATATTTCACTGTTGTGTGCTTCACAACATTTACAACTGCTTTCCATGTCTTCATTGGATAAAACTGATGGTATTTACTTTGGCCGTCATTTTGCTATCTTTTCTGTGCCAACATGGCATTTTGTTTAATTGTGGTTCATTTATATCATAATAAAAATGCAAGGTCCATCATATGTGGCAAGCATTTTGTTTTTAGTATCAGCAGTTAGTAAGTTAAAACTCAATAGTTTTAAAATACACGGTGTTCCAAATGAACTTCCCTAGTGAAAGAAAGTACATTAAAATAAATAAATTATTTGTATTTGTTTGTTGTGGAGTTGGTATGGAGACCTAAAACATCTAAAGTGGTCACAGGTGCATTCATGAGTTGATAAGCTTTTAAATTTTGTAACCTTAGACTTTGTTCATGACCTAAGTGTTTTAGTGTAGATGTGCTGATGAATGTAAAATAGGTTTGACTATTTCAACATCACGATAGCTCATATTCAATGGTGACCATATTAACATCATGATAGCACATATTCAGAATCTTATCTCGTAAGCATTGTCATTTGCATTTGAATACAACCTAATCATGTTTGTCGTCTCCAAATTTAGGAAGCTTCACATGGTTGTTGTGGAAAACATTACCTGTGTGCAAAGACAAGAACATCATTGGTGAAAGAACACATCCCCAAGGTGCACCAGTACTCACGGTTATGGTTTTTGACAGTGTGCTGTCTTTTTTAACAACCTGAGTTCTGCTCAGCAGAAAGTCCAGTATCCAAAGGCAAACAGAGCCGTTTATGTCTCACCCAATCAATCTGCTCAACAGAGTCTGTGAAACGATTATGTTGAAGGGCTGAAGTCTGGGCTGAAGTCGACAGAAAGAATCCAGTCATTTTCTGCTGGGGGATTCAACTAGAAATGGAGACTAAGAAACACAAATTCCTTCATCAACCTATTTGTGCCAGACAGAAAAGCACCCAGCATGGGAACTAGTGACAGGTTCCAGATCAGGCTTTAAAAACACCTTCACAGAAATTTAATTCAGTACAAGTGACTGGACGTCACAAGTACATATAATTGTAGCTGGCTTGAAACTCATGGAGAGCCTTCATGGATGGAGAGCCATAAATATTTTATTAATGTCTGATAATAATACATATCAGAAATACATCTGTGACACTACTGAGTGATTTTTGACTGCTTGCATGTAATAGTGAATTTAAAAATGTGACTTTATATTAATCACAGTGAAAACTTCATCAGAAACAGCTAGGGATAAAAAAGGCTTTGTGTTATGAATGAAGAGAAGAGAAACAGACATGATAGAGACAGAGACAAAGACAGAGACCTGCACCCCTCTGCTTAAATGCAAGATTTGGTATACATGTGACTTATTATATGTGCATGGAATGTCAAAAATGGCTAGAAAAAAAAGGATGTTACTGGTCTTCATGACTTCCAAATCTCTAAACTCCCCAAAATATGACATCTGAGTTTACAAATGTGAATTGCATTTCCTTGTTGTCTTAATAGTTCATATGCATATGGAATTACACATTTGTATAAGCACACCTGTAACTACTAATGCTGCACCTGTGTGAATAATGATGTGGTAGTTTGTGATAATTTTGGAATGAACTGCATTACAAATAATGGGGACTGTTAAGCTATCTTTCCCAGAACATCTACTGAGATACCAGATGAGATATTTATGAGAAATAATACCACGTGGATTTATTTATTTATTTATTCCTGATTAGAAAGAAATATAATTATAGTTTTGTAAAGTCTGCTTAAAATCACCACAGATTCAGACATGGGAAAACATGGGAAGTGATAATATTTACAAAATAAATATCACATAATTAATATTTAAGAGTATTGTTATACACCATTTAGAGCAACATAATGTTTGCTATAAAGAAAAGTCAGCAGTGGCATACTGTACATTGAGGAAAAATCAATGCTGGCACACATTTCATTCAGCAAGAGAAGGCAAATGTTCAAAAACTAGCATATGCACCATCCTAAAAAGCAAACAAACATAATCACATCAGATCTGGTTTCTGTGGTAGTTTATGGAATGATAATGAAACATTAAGTCATCACTGAACAACAAAATAGACATTAATCAATTTTATTTTTTTACAGCACCCAATAATCCCTTTAATGTGGAGACTGTGTCTGCTTGTTAGTGGTTAAAGAGGAAGCAATGCCCCTACTGACTACTCATCTGATTACCAATTGTACTGGCTGACATCAGGAAATAACACGAAGCTATTACGCTAAATGTTTAATAGATGGTATATGACAATAAAATCTTGCAAGAGCCTGAGTTTCTGCAAAGAGATGTTTTGAACTCGATGATATTCTGTTCCACAGCTTCTTTTGTTTACCTTTCAACAACAATATTGTTATGGTTATAATAATGATCAAAGAGAAATACACAATGAATGAAATTAAAGTATGCAATCACATCTACAGACTTACAAAATTTTGAATCTTATACATTTAGCTTGTCTTTTTGACTTATAAGACACTGAACAGGAAACAAAGTGTTTAGTGGTAGTGCTTGTACTGTGAAGCTTTTAGTGCTTCTTATTACGGTGGAGTGAAAATACCAAGATTATCATTTCAATTTTGGTCAATTAAAAGAGGAATGACAAGAGGCTGTATACTCTGAAGCTGTGAAATGCAGTTGTGGCAGCTTCACCTGAAAGTTAAATTAGCCCATCTGTTCAAATTGATCCCAGTGGCTGTCAGCTTGAAAGCACTAAAGGGGATAAGTGCTCCCAAAAAAATATGGTTTGAGGTTTGTCCTTAGACTTTCAAATTGTGTTTGTCTAGCATTACTCTATCTGTCATTTCTTCAATGGAAGAGTGTTGTCGTCACACTGCAAAAAGTTATTGAGGATTCAGTGTCTTCATTGTGGTGCTAGAGCTCTGTTAAGAGACAGTGAAGGGAAATTGTATAAAAAGACATCTTGCAACACTAATATCAAAGGCAACACAGTTTTTTCACAGAGGGATGGACAGTGCATAGTTTTATATGTTATCAATGTAAAGGGCTATATATTTACAGAGGCAATTTGTGTTCAGTTTCTTGCTCGAGGGTACAGAAGCAGTGGTCCACCTGAGAATTTAAATGGCAGCCTTTGGGTTATGAGCCTTCATCCCTCCCACTGTACAACACTGTTGCCCCTGGCAGACCATGACGTCTTTCCATTTGTACAGCTGCCACCGTGTGAGCATCCTGTTCCCAATCTGTTGTTAATGAAATCATTTTTTTTTTTCTTTTCCAGAAAAATCCTGCATTGTTTGTGCACATTAGCACATAGGCCACGTGAAAGCCAGAAACCTTCCAGAAATATCTCTCTTTCTCCTTAAGCAGGGAAGACATCAGAGACATGTCAAGGCAATAACCCATTCACATAGACTGTTGAGGACTGCATAACAAGGTAAGAATACTGGTTGGAGTGGGAGAGAGCACGAGTTCTGTTCACCTGTAATGAGTATGGACTCATCTGAAATGGCCTGTCACTAATGTACAAGTGTTGATTGCAGCAGAAGGGGAGCTGTACTTGAAAATGTGGGATGAGCGATGAGGAGAGGAGCCACATGACTGAATGCAAAATGTGTCACCAACTTCTCTTCATTCTTGTCCTCTTAAAGAGAATTACACTTATCTTCATGGCATGGACAGTACACAGGTGGAACGTTGAACAGAGGCTGGATTTTATTTCAAGGCTGATGAGGCATCTTAAGCATTTCAAATAATACTACTGCAGGTGAAAATTCTCACTTTAAGCTTTCATGTAACAGAGGTTGACGAAATACAATTGGCTCAATGGAAAATTAAGTGAATTCAATTAAAGCATCTGATGCAGAAAACAGGAGCGACCAAATGTGATATAGGTTGTACAGTCACCAGCTGATACACTATTTCAGCATATACAGTACATGCTTTCTATAAGTAATCCTTCTCAGCATTCTGAGAGAGGGTGCCTAGCAGAGAGGGTGCCAAGACTAGTCCAGATTGGCTGCATAAGGATAAACCTGGAAACTGCAGTGAACATAGGGTGCAGTGGCACAGCTGAAGCCCAGCTATTATGAAGTCTCTGCCATCTTCAGAGCTCTTACAAGTCCCACGGCATGTAAATACAATTATAATTCCACATTAAAACAATTAACTCTGCCAATTGATTGCGGTACAAGCATCGCTGATTACAGTCACCAACTCCACTGACACTTCTGATTACGATTTCAGAATTACAAGTGATCTGCTCCTTAGCATACATGAATCACCTACTTCCATATCATAAAACTGCCAGAGATTTTGATTTTTCTTTCCTCACCACTGCATGCAAACTCAGCACCCAGCCCAGAATGAATGTGTACATCTCGGCTATCTCTTTCCACCAGAAAGCTTTGCTGTTTGAGATATTGTGTGCTGATGTTGACTGAAAGAAAACAAAAATCTCAGTAATGTGTAGGTATAAGACAGAACAGGTTACACAAATTAGATAAATTACTGCTTGTTCGTGTGTGCGTGCATGCATCCGTGTGTGTGCGTGTATGTGTGTGTGTGTGTGTGTGTGTTCTTCATCATTTCTCTTGTTTTTATGCTGCTGTCCTACTGTTGTCTGAGCAGCCAGAAGAAATGATGTGGATTTCTTTCTATGGGCTCTTAAAATCCTAGCAGCGTAATGGAAAAGAAATGCTGAGGAAAAAAATCATGCTTGAAAAAGCTGAACAATTCAGCTGTTCTGTATTCATATGCTCACACATCTATGGCCGTAGTAGGGAAGTACAGCATATTAGTAATCAAGTTAGCTAAAGCTCAGTTCATACCACAGCCCTTGTTTCAAGATAATCCTTGCTGTTCCGTTCTCGTAAGATTTGTCATCTCAGATTGTTTTTTGTTTGCAGATGGAGTTTGCCTTAATACTTCATCTACTGTCCATCGTTTTCTTTCATATATACAATATACCAATGGACTTCTTATGGAGGACCAATATATATTAGCTGCTGTGTACAAGCATCTGACAGCCTAATTGTCACATTTCTTCCTTCAGAATATGATACGTGGTTGAGGATTTTAACTTCTGTACTTAAATAGCAGTCTATTTATGTGGTATATGCCTGATCCTTTGATGGTTTCTGTGTTTCCATGGCAATCTATTAGTACAAACTAAACCTTGTCAATCAGCACTAACAACAGAGTGATGTAAAATTATACACAGTTGAGGTCAAACATTTTAAAGTTATGCACTATATATAACTTTATTAAATCTGCGAGTGTCGCAGAGTGACCCACTGAGATAAAGGAAGCACTTTAATTATGTTCTGCATGAGGTTCGAAGGGAACTGCACTCCTTTACAGGGCTGGCCACCAATTACAATCCCACTAAATCTTGTGGAGTGTAGATTCTTCTGGATTGACTCAGTGAAGAATGTTTGCGATTATGTTAGACAATATAACAGATGAGTCCATGAGTAAACTTCTGAGCCTGAAGCCAGAGCTCCTCTGGAAAGTGTTAACACCACAGCCCAACTCAAACTTTTGCGCATTGACTTCTGGGTAACTAAGGACAGGAAGAACTATTGATGTCCTGGTGGTGACAGATAATTCCACCAAGCTAGCACACGCCTTCCCTCGTCAGGATCAAACAGCAAAAAGAGTCGCCAAGAAGCTATGGGATAATTTCTTTTCTATTTACAGGTTTGCTGTTCTGACCAAAGGGCATATTTTGAGAGAAATTTCACTGCTGAGCCACTTGAGTTGGCAGGTGTTGACGAACCACACACCACCCTTTACCACAGTTTCGGGAATGATGGCACTGAGAAATTTAACATGACTCTGGGGAACATTCCGAAATCCTTGCACCAGAAATCAAGTCAGCAACAGCCTCAAATGTTACTATCCACTAAATCTGAGTACCCTTGCATTGAACGTGAGACTATAGGGTTTGCTCCCTTTCATCTTATGATCAAACCTCCAGGTGACTTCATGTTTAGAAATATCTTGACTGTTGCTACAGTTTATGACAATGACTTTACTGCATCTTTGGGCAGTGACCTCCATGACGCCATGTCACTGGCACAAAGACTCCTAAGCTGAACAAAGACACCTTGCTGAGCAGAGCAAGAAGTAGTCGTAATGATTGTCACCCTCCTCTTTGATCAATTTGCCTAACAAAGGAGGGTTTTGGGAGCATAAATATACTGACAAATGGTAGCCTACCATGTACACAGTTTTCTTCTCAAAGGCCTTAGTCCACATCTATTGAATTTTGGGACTGATAGAAAAAAAAAGAGTACATGAGCTTGATGCCTCAAATTAACTGCCTGCCGGTATCCTTGTTCTCAGTTTTCAGAGCCTGTCAGAGCTCATTTTGCTGTTGGTAAAGACAACAATTCATCTTTTGTGGATTTGATGACATGTATACAATGCAGCAAATCACCGTTTAGATTATTTCCTCTATCTTTGGATAGAAGTGCATGGGCACAGACCTCTCAAAAGTTACTGGTAGGGTCATACAACATATGTGCAGATTGGGTTTATGGCTGAGCTGAGACTTCAGTTGATGATAGAAATCGATCCCATGTCATTGATGTAAAGGTCCAAATTGATTTTATATAAAATATTGTTTTTTGGGGAAATATTAGCAATCCGGCCATTTAAATGTACTGATAATTTAAATGAATCTTTGCTTGTCTTGGTGTTTGCTGTTAATATTGTCTGTTCATCTATATCTCTTCATCAATGTATCTGCAGGCGAAAGTCTTTTTGGTGTGCACAGTATCACTGTAAGACCTGATCACTGTGTGGTTTGTTTCACCACTTCTGGCTGGTAGTTACTTATGTCACAACTTATGGATGGGTAAATTTTCCTTGATTTCTGATATGCTAATCAGATTTTGGTGCAATTCAAGTCTAACAGTATAAAAGTTATTATTAAGGATAAGTACATAATTGTATACTAATATTTACATACTACTTTAGTAATACTGCCTGGATAGCCAGAGGAAAGCTGCAGGATTTTGTATGGTTTCCAGCACAAAGATGTAGTAATTTCTCATTAAACTCCTTTTTTAATGTGGATCCAGTGAAATTTCTAGTCTACTTTGAACTCCTTCCTCTCGATAAATGAGGAAAAACATGAGCTGTGTTTTAAAGTGCTCCACATAAAGTGGTCCAGTTTTCCTGTGTAATATATGCAGTTTGCTCTGGTAGTGATCCTGTCTGTGGGAAGTGAAAGTAAGATGTAATGTAATGTAATTATAGATTTGCATTGTTTTATTTGTATTTTTATTTTTACACTACACATGATGTTGCTAAGCTACTATGCCACTTTGATATGCATGCAATATGCACTGCATGAAGCTACTCAGACAACTGCCATTTTTCTAGGTTCTAACCAAACAATACCTTTTAAAATATTTATTGTAAGGGAACAAATAACTCTTCAGAACAGACATATATCTGCATGTATTTTTCACAATAAGTATTATTATGGTATGTGTATTATTGTTGCATTTTGTGTGACTTTGGTTTTTATTTATCATACTGGATCTAGCTGGCTGGTGATGTCTATGCTACTGCTATCATTTTCTCCTTGTAAAAAGAAAGAATGACTGTAAAACACATTTAATTGTTAATATCTTTGGTGTGTCTTATTAACTGAGGACACTGGCAGTGGAGAAGTCAGAGGCACAGGGTAAAATTCCTTCTGCATTTACCAGGAAACCATTTCACCAGGAAAGAGGGAAAATAAATTGCACTTTGCTCAAGCCTGTGGTTCAGTCAAGAATAACCTTAGCAAAAACAACACTGAAATTGGTCCACACCATTTTCACAGAAATATATCTTATACTTGAATGCTTTCATTCCTATGCCTTGCAATTTACTTCCAATGTTTAGCTGAGCTAAGACTTTGACTGTATGTTGAATTTACTTTATGTAAACCATTAATCGGTCCATTAAAACATGTATATGATAAGTTAGAAAAGACAAACCAGAAATATCCAGGGCCTTTCTTCAGTGTGGATTGTATTGATTACCAATCTTACAATCCATCGTAGGAATGACAGAAAGACAAGAAACTTTAGGTTGTGCACACTGAGGAAGGTATGACTGATTTGATGCTCATGACGCATTACATCCACTTAGCTGACCCTCTTATCCAACTTCCAATGCAAGAGAACAGAAATGTATCCACTCAAGATATGAGCAGCATACAAAGATATATAAAATAATGTTTTACAGTAGGTGTAAAAAAGTACATGTATGGATTAATCAAATTGGCAACAATCAGAAGAAAATAAAAAGGAATCAGAAGAGGGGTTGTTTACGGAGCAAACAACACTACTTGTCTCTCCCTGGACACACACATGCAATAGGCATTGAGACAGCTGATAATAAAATGCTGATGTAAAGAGAAAAAAATATCAATAGTTTCTGAGTGAAAGAGCAGTGGACTGGGATAAGGAATGGATTTGGGGAGCAAATGTTGTGCAGAAAACAAAATTAAAGTGCTGTTAAGTAAGTGCTGATTTAAGGAAGCACCTTCCACTGTGACAATTACCAGGCCCTATTTGAATGGCAAAAAAGCCAGAAATGTGAATCCCCGGTGCTGATATCAAACGCGTGTCTTCAAATGAATTTTGATATTAACAGCGCACATTGGCTGGGATTACCTCTTTAATGATGTGACAGGATGTGAAAAATGTGTGCCTATGCACTGGCATTCAGGACACTTGCCATATACCCTTTCCCGAGCCTTTTTTTGCCAGCCTTTTCCCCAGCACCAGGGCACACTGCTATTTCCATATCTCTTGACACAAAACTAGAACACAGGTGCACCCTGTTTTGTTATAGCTGGGAAGTTATAATTAACTGGTACACTTGGATTAATTGTAAAAACCTGTATATTTTTTACAAAATAACTGTCCATTTACATTCATCTTTGGGGGAAAAAAATCAGAAAGGAATTCAAAATTATATTGAAAAAATGCATAAAATCCAGTGCCCTACCACCCACACTGCTAATCTTTGATAAACAGTTTGCTAAACATAGTTACCTCCATTTTGGTTAATTTTTTAAACTTTTAAACTGAGAAAACTTTGGATAAATTTACACTGATATCAGTTAATTGAAGTGTTACATATGTGGTCTACATGAATAACACTATGATGACACTGATACGACCAAGTAGGGTCGCTTATGGGCGTGTTGATTATGGCTGTCAGTTCTGCCTGTTGCTTTGTCAGAATTACTGACTGTAACAACACCTGGCTTGTAGCTAGATGGGCACAAAGTGCTAAAATGCAAAAGTGCTTAGTGTTCAGTGGCATCTAAACATGCCAGCTTTTTCACATTCAGCCAATTCCGCTTTATCTGCAATAAATGCCTTTGGTCTAGAAGTTAAGTGTGTACCCTGGTTTTTAGGCCACAGCTAATCGTGTGCCTTGGCACGTACAGTTAAATGTAGAAAATGAAAAAGGACACAATCTGAGTGATATTGTTATATCATGCCAGCCATTTTAAAACTAGCACCATAATTTATTAAGCCCTGAAACCGACATAAATGCAGACACTAAACTAAAAATGAAATATAACGTAATGATGCAGTCAAGGATACTAATTGCAGGCTAGAATATAGTTTTTACTGTCACCTGCAGAACAGCAGCTACCCAAAACATTTACTGCAATTTAACAGATTTTTCCTGCCGGACCTGAAAGACATCACAGTATTCAGGCCCGTAATCACACCCTTCCTGATGTTCTCTCAAGCCCATTCCCTTTCCCCCTAAAGTTCAGACAAGTCCCAGTCAAATGTGCTCTATCGAAGAAAGTGAATGAAGATAATGATGCCCAAGTACACAGTGTACTGCAAGGCAGGACAAATACCCAGAAATGTTAGAGTGTGACTTTACAGGAACAACCATTATGGTCCTCCCATAGTCCAAGAACAAAGAGACTGATTGATCTAACTGCCCTCTTATAAAAAGAATAGCAATGACCTTTATGGTAATGCATAGACCAAATGGATATCTGTAACCTGAACATCCCACAGAGATGTCAAAGAGCCTTCCTGGGACACCAAGATGTCTCTGCCTAAATGTTCTTGTCAGTTGAGCTCGTTTACAGACTAGGCAAAACACCTAACACTAATGCTTAAATTCAAAACAGCTCTTCACAACAAGGTTTCAGACACAACACTGTTCCCTGATTGTATCCACTTCACAGAGATCTACTTTGGTGAATACTTTGGAGGTTTGTGATCCACCCACACTCATGTAATCCCAGTTCTCCTTGATCAGTATACTTTTGTAATGAATTAATATCAAAATTATTGTCAATATGTGCACAGAGGGTATTTTAAAAATAATAGTAACAGAAATAGTAAATCCAACTACTAATAGCAGGGTAATAGTAATAGTAAACCCAACTATTTCAGAGGTCCTGGAACATAGTTAAGTCAAAATATATTAAAGACTTATCTTTATAAGAACTGAACTAATGACATTTAGTTCATGAAAACAGAATAACATTTTAAAATTTCATTGAAGCATTCTTATAGATATCCAGGTTAACAACCAAGAAGTAAAATTTGTGCACTGTGACTCAATGCTCAGTTTTTTACAATGGGCTCCTAAAAGATAACAGTTGCTTTTATTTTACGCAATATTGCACTTGTACATTTTTTTACTGTTGGCATTTTCCAGATCATTGATTTATAAACATCTTAGACATAACTGCCATTTTACATCTATCATTCAGTTGAGAAGTCACAATAGAATCCCTAATCATTATTCTACCCATCCAACCAGTACGTATTTGAAAAATATGATAGAACATATTTAGGATTAAGAATTACACTTCTGCTCCCTGTTCTGTACATCCCCATACAATCCCCAAACGTCCCTTAATTGTTCAGTATGAAAAGAGGTATGTTTGTGGAATTTTACATACTTATTTATGTTTGATTGTAAAACTGAATTGTTGCTATACTGAATCATAACAAGAGATTATTTATTCCATAAATGTGTCTTCACCAAATCTGGCAGAGGTGGCACTCTTGCAGTTATGAACCAGGGGTCCAGATGGTGCCCACTTCAATCACTTTAAGAAATGCAGTATCATGACTCCAGATCATTCAACATATGCTGTCTAATTTCCATCCTGGCCAAATATTCAATCTGGCCATCTAATCATGCTCCAGTGTAATTGGCTAAACAAATCTTTGCCTGTCCACTTCAGCCAATGTGGAGTGAACATTAGGGGGCAAAATGACTGGCTGGCATGAATACACCCCTCCCATATTCTAACTCAGTTTTATATCCTTCATAAATACTTAAAAAAAAAAAAACAATGTTTATAGCTATTAGTTTGACATTTTTGATATCCTAGCATTTACACAATGGGCTTAGATCGAAAAGGCCGCAGATTGAAATCCTTGGTGAAGTACTGTTGATGTTCCTTCAGGCTAGGTATATAAACTGAAATGCTTCACTCAATACCCAGCTGTATAAACAGTGATTTGTGCATTGTTGTGTTTTCTCACAATACGTCTTCATATAAGGCGCTGGCAATGGAGCCACACATATGATTAAATTATTATCCAAAGAGACACATACTACACAAAGTCATTGTGTTACAATCAAAATTGTATATTATTTGAACATTACATAATTTGAAATATACACTGGTTGGAGAGCTAAACTGACTATAGTTATAAAACACTGATGAAAACGTCCACTGTATCTGGGTTGCTAAGGTAACTCAATCTGACTGAGTCTTTGAGATGCTTTTGTGAGTGTAATTTAATTGTGTTTTATCTCACTCTTTGTTTCACACACAGTATATCTGAAAATAATATAAAAAATCATGGCTGCATAATGAACAAGTCCATAATAATTACACTATCAATATTGCATTTTTCAAGCTGGTAGTGTACAGTACAAAGAACGATTGAAACATCAGAGTCTGATGGTTAATCCACACCAATGAAACCAAATTACTCCACAGGCTCCAGTACTATGGATTATCTGAGCCATAAAACATATGGGGAATACACATTGCTTTCACTGGTGCCTAGCAATCGGGCTGCTTTGGAAGTTGCCTTCTGTCTCCAAGGCATTAGCTGACTATGGCTGAAAAAATTGGACAGTGAGGCAGAGACACATTCCAAAAAGATTACTCTGTTGCTTGGGCTGAAATTCAAAGGTCATCACATTTTGAGTGCATAAGGGCAGATAAAACTAATGTTTCCAGGGTGTGTAACACACAAAAAAAGTGAGAATTAATTGAATTTAACCAAACTGGTCTGTGTGTTTGACATCAAATGAAACATAAGGAATAGAAGGAGCAAACTGCTTAAGCTGGCAAGAACCCTACACGCAAATATATCTCTTGAAAATTGCATTGTTTAGTAATTATATATCATGGGACATAACAAGATTAAATAAAGCCATCCAACGTATTTATCTCATAATAAACCGTGATTATTGTTTGGCAATCACGATTAATCTCAGGCAGCACTTGCATAACATTTAATCAAAAGGCAACACAGGCTTAATCAAATGAGATTTAAGATGACTGCGTTCCAATGTGAAGATGTAATCACATTTCATTTTACTGATCTGCACAGCATATATGGAGCAAGAACCAAAGTTTTATGGTAGCATTTTCATCGGCTCCACTCTGATGTTTAAATTTGAGGGAAAAAAAGAAGACATGCCAAATATTTTAATTAGATTAAAAAGGATTGGATTTCGAAAAAGATATTAAATTACTTCAAATGATGAGTTGTCAGTGAATAGGAATCACCAGGCCGCTCTAGCTCATTTAAGGGGGGATTATATTACAAACTCCTAGACTCACTCGCCCACCTATGCTCTTAGTTGAAATTACATTGAACATTTTGCTTCTGTTTATCTGAAATGATTCATTTGCAATATCATGTCCATGTCACGTACACTTTCAGGTTAGGGCTGGAAACCAGCTAGCAGCAGTTGTTTCATTTCTCACAGGGATGTGGGCTTTTCAATATCTTATGATTTACAATGTTGATTTTAATCCTGACTCCATACCTCTAAATCAGGGAACATTTTCAGCAAGTCTACTTTTGGACAATATAAAATATTTTGGGGTAATATGAATGCTAACAGATTTTAGTTTTATAGTACTGATTCCTGTTTTATCCTAACATGAAATTATTAATGTTCTCTTCTCTGGGTTTTTTTTTTTGGATTTTATGCTTTTAATCTTAATTTTTTACTTAAACTCTCATTCATGAGGGTATAACAAAAGCTGTGTAAACTGTGAGTACTGAAGTTGTCTCTACATAAAGACTGAATACTTTGTTCATTTTAAAGTAACCGGGAAAACGTAACTGTGAATTGTTCAATTTCTTTTGTCTAAATCAAACAGAAAGGCATTAGCAGTTCTCACACGCAGTGAGACACATCATTTGCTCTCCAGGCTGCTGTTTGACTGCAAATGGCAAATGCTATCTCACTACCTGAAATAACTAGACTGACATTTCCGGAAAATTCTTTTTGGATTTACTTTCCTGAAAGTTCAAGACAATTTATACCCATGATTTTTTAAAAAAATAAATCAAAGCATTATTATACAGGAAGCATTTTACGATGATGGGATTTCTAGTATTCTAATGGATTCTAGAATTTTACATACACAGACACACACTAAGAGAGACAGAAAAGGAGGAGGGAGAGAGAGAGAGAGAGTGAGAGAGAGACTATTACTTTATATTTTAATTAGTACTGGAAGGCAAACTCATTTGCTTCATATTGAGTAAATGGTTTACATTCCAGAATATAATCCCTCATTATTTCAACACTTGTTAGTAATGCAAATCAAGTGCACCAAAGGACCACGTTCTTCTGTGGGTAAAGCAAACACTTATCATGAACTGTTCAGGGCCAGAGTTATACTGTGTTCAGCAGAGCTGATGGCTTCTTGAGGTTTCTGAATGTCTTCCCCAAGCCTGAGTTTAGCAGAGTTACTACTGACACAATTGTATGACTGCTTTCATTACTATTTTAACATTCTTTAACTATTTTACTGTTTGCATTTTTATAAAAGTAAGAGAATGACATTATGGTATACTAACTCAAATAAATAATAAAATGATGCCACATGATTGCCTGTGCTCAGTAGAGAATACCTAGCTCCAAATGGCTCTATATTTAAAGTTTCTATGTTGCACATTACATATTGTGACACCGCTGAAGCTAGACATGATGCGGAGCCCCAGGCTCACATCTCATGATTTCTCATATATCCAGCTTAATATACCAAGCAAAATATGTCAAAAGCAATCCCCAATGCACGTCTGATACAATTAACCCTTACTGCTCTTCCCAGCCAAGCAACCTGTAGAGAATATATTCAGAAATTGTAAATGTTTCACTGCCAAAGCAAAGAGGTATGATATTGGTCAATTAGTGTTGTAATAAAATACACATTTTATATACTATTTATTGCCAATCTACATACGTACTGTGTCGAAAAAGTGTTATAAAAGTATAAGTGAATAAATGGGTGACCCATTTTCTTGACATTTTTGTTCCGTAAAAATGTGTGGATGGACTGTATTCATAATGACTATGTAGCTTAACGAGAGGGATTGGGACAATCTCTCAAATGAAAAAAAAAAAAAAAAAAAAACACAGTGTGTGTGTGTGTTGCATCTTTACTACAAAAGCTATGTGTTGTGTTGGAACATATGATGATGTTGCTTCATCAGTGTCACACCCCAGTCAGCCAGCTCAGCCATGCCCAGTTCAACCCACTCAGCCAGACCAGCCATGCCCAGTTCAGCCTGGCTCAACCACTCAAGCACACCTGTAACCCATTCATCAATCAAGCCCTGGCTACTTAAGGACGAAGTTCAGTTGCCTCTTTGCTTGTTAGTAGCATAAGTGCCCTGTAAAATTGATTACATGAATACATATTTACTGTCTCTGCTAAAATACAATTGTCTAAATATATGTTGCTATGGACAATATAGAAATAACCCCACATTAATACATGCAAATCTCTGCCAAGCCTTGCAGTGTTGTCACCACCTTTAGTTTGGGAATGGCATTTTTTTCTTGTCTGTGATGTGATTGACTAAATTCGTAAAACCGAATCCCTGCCTGAACTAATTGGTATCTTCTTATTTCTCATTATATCACTGTCACTGTAGACCTTGGAGACATTTTGTGGTGGACAATAATTGCAACCTTGTTGCAGCTATTTATGACCTGCAGCACCAATTCTCATCAACTCCCAGCTCTCCGACAGTGCTCTCAACTTACTAGGACCTCTCATCAGTGCCCCCTGCTTGCTGCCATTATATGAGCAACCTTAAGATCTAAAAGGCTTTATGAACTATTTTGTGACTGATTCTTGCATTTTGCTGAAAGTTTACTATAATTCTTACAGTGTGCCACTTTGAAATGCCTTTTTTTTTTTTTTTTTTTACAAAAGACAATTTCAATCAATACCACCCTGTGCTGTTCCAAGTCTAAATTGTTAGGGACCAGCAACTGTGTAATATGGTCCTGATGAGCAACTTAACAAAATCAATCACAGTTATTTTATGAGTGCTCTAGACAATGATCCAGTGTTTTAAATACGATGAATACCAAATGATAAAAACAAATCTCTTTTGAAAATACTGAACACACAAAACACTGATTAATGGGTTGACATCAAAGGCCGTGGAGCTTTGAAATGGCCAATAATGAACCATGGGAATAAAACCACTGAAATGGCAAAAATATCAGAGGATGGCTGTCTGGCTAATTTTATTATAATTAGGGGAGTTTATAATTAATTCAGTCATCAGCTGAAAAAATATTGTATTAAATATTGAATATTTAGATATTTGGACATGAACACCTCACAGAAGCAGCAATAACAGTCAAGGAAAAAGGCATAATCCATTTTCTGACGTTTTCAATAACACCTTGATTCGCTGCAGTGAGATGAATGCCATTCTCTGATACGCTCAAATGTAACCAATGGCTATTCTACTTCAAGTCACCCAGTGCACAACAGAAGAATAGACACTCATTAGAGGACAGGCACCACTCTGCTCTCATCTGAGAAACTCACAGGACTCTGGTGAACTGCAGGATAACAGATGGGGGAGGATGAGGAAACCCAACCTACCCGCCCCTATACATGGCAGAACAAAGCCAATTTGTTCCCCCGCTCCTAGTCATCGTTGGCTGATGACATGGCTTAGATCAAACCCAGGCCCCAGAGCACAGCTTGCAGTCAAGGCAAGCGCCTTAACCACTGACCTACTCAGGAGCCCACATCTTGATTCTTTTAAAGTGTGCTGATGTCTGAACTGCTTAGAAAAGGTTTGGTCCACGTCCACTTACTGATGGAATTGCTGCTGTCAAAACAGAAAAACAAAAGTCCAAAGGATTATTCTGATAGGACTCATGCTGGAGACTGGAGTCCAGCACACCAGCAAACAACTGCAGAGAAAAACAATATGGACTCAGACATTTAGGGGAACTCAGCTTTGGACCTTAGTGCAGAGAGTTGTCTCAGTCTGTGCAGATGGCAGATGTTAGCATTTAATGTGATGTCTTGTTCTACAGTTCAGATTGTCGGTAGAGTGACAGAAGAGCAGCCATGCTGTATTGGGGCCAGCACGATTGCCTCCAGGTCCAGACAGCTTTGCCTCCAGGTCCTGCTAACCTGTTTCCACCTCTACATTGGAAAAAATGCATTAGCATTATAAGTAAGCAGCCATCTCCATTAGGGCTGGCCCTGCACGTAAGCTATATAGGCAGTTGCCTAGAGCACCACTTATCATGCGGGGATGCCATGTACCATTGTTTTTATTTTGTTTTATTTTTATGTAAAGTTAGCTCCTCTGCACTTGCTCATCTGTGTGCTTGTGGCAGGCAGGAGGGGTGAGGGGGCAATGTCCTTAAAAAAAGTTTGCTCAACTACTCTAGTAAGTATGCAACAATCTTGTCACTACTGGCCCTGCTCTCCATGAAAAAAAAACATTTTCAGCATACACAAATTCCAAGTTACTCATGCAAAAGTAACATTCTTTGTAAGTCAGTTAAACATGGTCTGCCATTAAAATAACTGAAGCAAAATGAAGCCAAGTTAGATTCTACATTCTAGATTCTTTTAACGTAACCCCGTTTTTAAATTTTTAATAACACAATAAAAAATGAAATGATAGAATGATAAAATGTGTAGTTTATAATATTTGTCAGTTGTGATTCTGGGCATGTATCGTATACTTTTGCCAGTGTGGGGTGCAATGACCATTATTTCAGTCACATATGTCATAATTATTTTGCATTGTGGCAGAAGCTCTAATACTTGCAGGTATCCTTTTTTTGTACAATGAAGATTCTGGCCTGTTAGGCATTAAGTAAACTTATAAGCATTCTAGGGACCTCATGGAGACTGTGAACCCCTAACCCCACAAACACATACTGTACCTTCTCTCCCCAAGCTTCCCTGAAAGTGTTAAATGCATTGCCACCCTGTGACTTTTGAGCAAAGGTTGTATGAAACGCAACTTTTCAAAAAAAACATGCAATATATGCCTTAATGAATATAATAGTTCTCCATGTTTACAGGGTAAAAGTGGGAACAAATGAATTAGAGCATAAATAGTCTGTCCTTCCTTATCAGTTGCACCAGTCATCAGTTTCTATACAGGTTCAAACAGCCTTAGAATAGAAAATTCTCTAGCCTTACCCAGTCGCACTAGCAGACATTCCCACGCACCGCCAGGAAACCATTGAAGCTTTTTGACAATTATTTACTTTAACCTGCAGTTCAAAAGCACAATATTTATCAGGCATTAAAGAGAAGTTAATCCGAAACATAGGCAAACACAAACATCTGCCACATCTTCAGCTTTTAAGCACCCTCCGGCTGATGAAAATGCTAATGCAGATTGTAAAAAAAAAAAAAAAAAAAAGGATTCATGCTGTTATAGTGTGAAAAGGAGCAATATTGAAAAATTTGTCAGCAGGCCACTTTAGGATATTTTGTCAGTTTACTCAGCCAGGGTAAGCTGGATATAACAATACAACATAAACAATTTTACAATTACAATGAAGTGGTACACAATGCTTAATCACAAACTGAGCTGACCTGCAACTGCTTTACCTCAAATTCTTTTCCCTTGTTTTACATTTGCTAATAATTCTTTTTGAACAAACATATTGAGAATAAATGTTAACAGTGCTATGCTAAGCAATTACTTTTAGGAGTTGAATCAGGTACGATAAAACTAAATGTTAACGCCATATTTTAGCGCACCATTATATTTTGAACATGAACTTCCCTTTTTATATTTTGGTTTTTTCTGCATCCTCAAGCAGTTAATTTTGTTGGCGCATTCGGTGGTGGTGACAGTTCATATTGAACAGAAATAAAAGCAGTTCTTTCAAATAAATGTTATTTGTCTTGATTAAAGTGACATTTCAGATTCACAGTTTTTGATTTTCTCCCACAAAAGATGTTGAAAATTGGAAAGCACTCACCTGGTCATAGCAATGGCACATCTTAGTGAAAAAAGGAAAACAAAGTGTCAGGATCCTGCATTTCACAAACCAAAAAAGGTAGATACATTCTATAAAATATCCATTAAAATCATTTCAGTTTTTAATACAGGCTTTTCACATGTCAGCTGCATAACCCAAGGCCACAGTCACTATACAGAGAGCACATACAGTTTAAAAATCAAAATGCCACGCTTTGTCCATGTTCTTTCAGTACACAGTATTGTGCAGTCATTTAGTGGCTGTATTTTTCCATTATATTTGACTTAGTTCGGTTGCACATTTAGTTTGTATTCTGTGTGCTCTTTCATACGCTCTATTCATATATTCTATTTAATTTTAAATTTCTGGCGCATTATTGTATATTATTGCAGAGCCTACCCTTCTAAAATCTTTTTTTTGTCAGAATTAAAGCCTTGTCTGGAGGGAACATATGTCCCTCCATTTAATATTAAAATATGAGGCTTCATGATGGTGTTGGTTGTCATCAAAGACTGAAGTGCGGATTAAGGGAGCCATTCATGCACATTAATACGCATCTCATCTGACATCTTGTAAGGTCATTTGCAGTGTGCTGAGAAAAAGAATCACCAGCATGCATTAAATATCTCTGCAGAAAAGTACAAAACAGCAGCAGACATGGTGTACACCAAGACAGAATGCTGTCTCATCATTATGACAATTAAAGGCATTAAAAATTGTTCTTAATAAAAGTTTAGAAACACGCAATAGACCAAACGCATTATGCTTTTTTCATTGAGGCTTAATTCCCCAAATCATTCTGCAGTCCAATGAGCAAAGCGGCAAAATCAGCTAATGCAAAGCACTTGCTGATTGCCATTTGTATGAACTTTTTGACAAGTATTATTATTTATTTTGGCATGTGTTATGTGCAATCAATATTTTCCATAAACAACAGTGAAACATTCACAGATCAGAAGCAATATATTATTGAGAGGATTTGTGAGTGCAATTATGTCAACATTTCAGAAAAAGAAAAAAAAAGTCCTCCAATGTCAATGTCTGTTTCTTTTTATTCAAATCATTAAGTGATGAACAATAAGGGAATAATGTACATTGTAGTTCACAGGGGCATCAAGACAAATTCCTGGAATGTTCAATGAAGCAATATTTCTAATGAGACAAAATCATGCACACAACACTGTCCAATGATTGCCCATCCTTTCCAGATATTTTTTCTCATTTTCACAGATACATCTGTTGATGCTGAAGATGAAGTCCAAAATGCAGCGAGGGGATGGACATACAGTACTTTGTGCCAGGTTTCACTCCAAGCTGTGACATTACCCTAGCAAAAGAGAGTTACGGTACCAGTCAAAAGCTTGGACAAACCTGATTAAGATAATGGGAAACATGCATTCAAAGACATTTTGATCTGAAGACTTACACTTAAATGCTCTAAATTTGATTCTTAAGACAAATATAAATAGTGAAGTTTATTTAAATAAATAAATAAATAAATATTTTTGGCTACTGTGAAGAATGTAAAATATGAGAGTTTCCATTTATTTACCACTTTTTTGGTCCATTTGTGTTCTTTCATAATTTTCTTTACTATTAGTCTAAATAGTAAAAATAAGCAAAAACTCTGAGTAGGTGTGTCCAAACTTTTGACTGGTACTTTATGTACTGTGTGCTGTGTTAATGAAATGATGTCAGATGAGATTTTGTGGCTACAGTGGAACCCAGAGATTGTTATTTGCCTGTCAGAGTCCATAGAAGTTCTGGATACTCAGAATGTGACATTTATTTATATTTATAATATATTTATTCATGATATATTTTCACTTTATCATTCATATATGTGAAAGTTGAAAGTGAAAAGTGAAAGTTTTCATCCTCTTTCAACTATGAAATCAGTAGATAAATCATAGAAAATTCTTCATTGCAAGTAATTTCATTCAGAAATTTGCCAAATTGTAAACTCCCCAGGTAAAATAATGGGCAAGACATCCTTTACTTACTGAGATATTGGTTTCTACCAGTGCAGATGGTGATACAACACTACTAAATGTCATGGAGAAAATGTTACAGTTATGACTGACACAGGAATGAAGTGTTTTTGCTGTACCTGGTAATATTCTGCAGTTCTGCATGGAGGCAGATAGCCCTTCTTCAAAAGGATGGCCAACCTTGCACAGTTCACCACACCCTTGGATTCTGCTGCAGTCAGAAGGTTGCATGTCGGTTGTGGGAGAGAGACAGCTTACTGTTCAGAGGCCACACTTCTGCAAATCTTTGTGTTCCAGGCAGGCAGGAGAGAGATCCTGCTTCCTCTGTTAACTGCTGTATTTGTTGTTTATTTCTTTGTTGTGTCAGGACTTGCTTGGTATACGAATGTTAAGAATTTGGGAGGGAAGCACGTCTGCTATCATGCTATTTCAGCTAATGCTGTCTATAATCCAATATTTGCTTAGTCAGACCCTACACAGGTGCATCATAATTCCTTTTCAAAATCCATGAATGCCCACATTTCTTATGCCCGTTTGTGAGATATCTGCTGTTTGAAATAACAGCAGGGATTGTACATTATTTTTTGCCTGCCAAGGATGACATATTTACATCCAGCACACTCATTCACAATATGAATCAAAGTAATATAGTGCCCCTTCATCTGTCTGACCAATCAATAGTTCTACGTAATGTTCCCCAAACCAATAACCATTTAGATACTAAGACATGGCACTTCAATACTCCTGTTTTCCGGAACTCTAACAGTACAACTCCACTTCATTGTTATGTAAACTACATTTACTCGAATCAGTACTCACTCTGCTACAATCCTTCAAGCTTTGCAGCAACTTCAGAAATGCATTTTGAGAGGAAACTCAATCAACTTTGCATCCGAGTTGAATAAATCTAGCATGAAAAGTCGATGACCCCGAAATGAATATCAGTGTTGAGGAAAAAGTGCAAAGAGAGTCCTTCTCTGAAATAGAGCCAAAAGTGATGTATATTTTACAATCAGAATTTACAGCTCTGCAGCTAGACAGAACAGAGTTCTTCATCCAGCATACAGAACAAAATTATGATTAATGACATGGGGAAAATATGCATGACAAATACAATGTCTATAAAGAACAGAGAATATTTTGGTCACTAAGCCAAATGTAATAAACAACGACAAAACAGTCTCTGCTCTGACACATTTTTGATGCACTTTTCTGTCTGTAGAAAAAGGCCCAAGGAAGAGATGGTATCCTTCCTGACAGCAGTGTGGTGTTGTGGTAAGGAGCAGGACAGCAGTGTCATGTAGTGGTAGGGAGCAGGGCAGCAATGTGGTGTAATGGTAGGAAGCAGGGCTCATAACCCAAAAGTTGTGGATTCCCAAGGTGGTACCTGCACAGACACCATTGAGCAGGGTACTTCCTGAAATGCTTCAGTAAATATCCAGCCTTATAAATAATGGATGCAATTCGATCTGGATGAGAGCACCTGTAAAGCAACTAATCATCTTGACTTCATGAGATTTAGATCTAGCTGGTCTGATTTTGGACTCAATAGATCATTCCATCGAGTCTAATATGTATCATTGGAATCAATTACATACAAACAAAGCATGAAGCATGACTGATGTGGTTACAGCAGTACTATTTTAGCTTGGAGTCTGACAAAGGGATTGCATCTGGCCATGGGTCAAGGTTGTTGGCCCCCCTACTTGAACATCATAGAGAAAGGGGAGAGGTGGGGTGGTGGAGGGACGCTGTGAACAGCAGAAGCAGAAAGGATGTTGCGAGTGGGATTTTCATAGTTGTGGATGGGACCACTTTGTCTAGGTTTGGTTATGGAAGGATTGTCTGAAAATTTTCCTGTGGGGCAATACTACTACTACTACTACTACTACTACTAATAATAATAATAATAATAATAATAATAATAATAATAATAATAGTTGTTGTTGTTGTTGTTAATAATAATTAAAAATAAATAACTATTATTTACTATTATTACTATTATTATTATTATTATTATTACAATAATAATAATAATAAAAGTTCACTTTCCATGTAGTAAATTCCAGTAAAACAGAATAAGGAACAATAAAATACAAAAAGAACACATCAAGTATCACATCACACCATGCAGCAACAAAGACTAGGCAGTCTATGTGTCAAAAACAGGGCAGCAGTAGACCTGAGAACAGAAAGGTGGAGGTGGAGGTGAAGGCTGCCCTAAACAGAGGGGTTTTGAGATGTTTCTCAAAGCCTGAGGATTGACAGCATTTTTGATGTGGGAAGGGAGTGCATTCCAGTGCCCAGGAGGTACTGTGGTAAAGGCTTGAACCCCCAATAGTGTGTGACTATAGCAGTTTTATCCCCAGCGATCTTAAGACATGCTGTTCAGTAAAATTTCTAAAAGACACATGAAACTAAAACTCAGTTCTACTCTCGTAAAATTTCTAAGAATGATGCATGTGGGGGAAAAATATATGGGTGGACCAAATGATATTCTCTGCTTTCTTCAGTTTGGAATAAAACACTGACAGGATCCTTATAGGTCACACACCTTGATGGAATTATTTACCTTCATGTCGGCCTGGTGCATCTCAGACACATAGGAAGGTGGGGTTGAGCCATGCTTTCCTCTCTCCACAGATGTGCAATATCACACTCACACAGCACATATTATCATTTATATAGTTGGATATTTACTGAAGCTATTTAGGTTAAGTACCTCATTCCATACATCATCATACATTAAAAACCGTTATTGATTCACACAACTATGTACGCTGGGGTAAATGTTTTGTCAGGCCCAAAGATAGCCTGAACAGTCCACAAACTACTGCAGTTTGTCCAACGGGACAACAGGGCTGCAAAGAGGGCTCACTTAGGGGGTAAACCTTCACAGTACCTCTCACATTCTGGTGGGAATAAGGAGGTTGATGAATGAACTCTAGCTATGTGCAGTTAAGCATTCGCCCTGATGGAAAGTCCCATGGTGCCATGATATAATTCACATTTCAGTGCACCACCTCCATTTTCACAGACTTCAAGACAGACGAATGCCACAAATCTCACTTCTTTTATTAGCAAGACAATGACAAAATCACATTCACTCTTTACATCCAGCTCATGTGTGCATAGCAAAATACTGTCATGATGAATTTATTTTCAGGGCATACTGGGGAGTATTGGGGCAATTGTCCCCCAACTGTGTTAAAGTGGAACTGGACATCTAAAAACATCCCCATTGCAAAACTGGAATGAAAAAATGGGTATACACAAAAAACAATGCTGCATTACTTGCCTTGTCATTAATATTATTATATTTATAATTAATGATAAAATTATGAAATAATTATAATAAATTATTATACATTAACAACACATAATCTGTGTGGTGCAGCTGTTATAGAAGCACGTTTACAAGCATCCTAGTTATTTTAGAATCTGAGCACAGATTTATTAATAAAACACCTTGGTGACATTTCATTCTTACAATTGGAATGTTACCCACGGCCCTCTGAGATGATGTACAATAGAACAGAAGTACATCTGCAGTCTGTCTTTAATTACTTGGTTTGCATTGTGTATCTCATTTTACTGCTTCCTGAGGTGGTATGCTTTTCAACTCATTTAAAAGATGTTCAGATGTTTCTGAAGAATATTTACTGCACAAGATTATAATCAACATGGCATCCTCATGAAATTATGCAAGTGCAATGCTGAAATATTGGATAAGACTGATAGCTATATTCTGGTTTTCCAAATGCTGGCAAATCCATACTGTAGTTGTAGCCAGGAGATGAGTGCTACCATGGACAGGAAGTCAGACAGGGCCTAAGATAACAAAAACAAACCAGGATGTAATATTCTACCTCATTCAAAGTATTTTTGATTAAAAATTGCTTCCTACTCACAACCAAAACACAAAACAAATTTAAAACAAATGTGAAGAAAACAGTGTCAGCCTTGGCGGGCTTTCCTGTTCTTCATGTGCCACCTAACCTAAAACTTTGTCAGGTGATTTTGTCTCTCTCAGGGCCTCATGGGACATGGGGTGCAAGATTACTGCCTAGCCTCTCCTGCACTACAACATTACATCACATTACATCATTTAGCAGACTCTCTTACCCAGAGTGACTTCCAAATAAGTGCATCACTATGCTAAGAGTAGTAGTGGTAGTAATATCACCCCATAATGTATAGGATATGTTGCAAGTACACTACCTCTTCAACCATACCCATTCAATAATGCCAAATGCTATCTAATTCAGTTATGCAAAGATAGTGATTTCTGTTGTCATGAGAGTTATTTATTGTATTTTGATCTTCTAACGCAAAACAACCAATTTACATGAACAAATAACCATGACAGAAACAAAAGTAGACATCAATGCTGGAAAAAAGAAAAACTGTAAAAAGCATCTGAATAGATAATTGAATTGGGGAATTTAAAATAGCAGTATGTTGTGCCTTATGTAACCAATGATGGTTTTGCCAACTAAAATTACAGAACATTTTTGATTGCAGTTCCACAGTTCTACTCAGTATTTGATAAGACATTTGAGTAAGAAATGTATGTACAACATATCTCCTCACTCCTTTCCTCACTTTCTCTCTCTCTCTCTCTCTCTCTCTCTCTCTCTCTCTCTCTCACACACACAGACACACACACACACACACACACACACACACACACACACACACACAAAAGATGCTACGTCCGGTCGTTTTTACTCTAGAAGCAGGTGGTGAGTGGGTAATGTGTGAGGATGCACTGGATATGCCAGTATTTTTTTTTTTAAACTCATCCTTAATTATTCTGAGAAGACACACTTGTGATAGAGTTTTACTGTATTTCAGGTGACAAGCTTCTGAGGGCTTGTTTGTTTAGCATATAAGAAATATCAAACCTTGGCATCAATAATATGAAGGATAGCTCATGCTGAAATGAAACCTTAAAAACAATACTGAGGAAAACAATAAGGAATAGGAATGGAAAATGAATATCAAAAAGGCTGTTAGAACACAGAATAACTCCTGCTACTAAGCTGATGTTATCAAAATGATGACTAAACACTAAACTTTTACCAGTTTATTAGCTTACAAGTTCAAAATTTGTGTTGTGATAGTGCATTGTAGGAGTGGCTGTATAATGTATTAATAGACTGGTACTGTGACATTTATTCATGAAAGCAGTAGCAGTGATTTTTGACTCACATGACATGTCTTGACAAGACATGACCCTGAACCCCTTCCTGATGTCAGAACCACATTACATTTTATTTTCGTGCAATATGACTCTGCAGCATTATAGTCTCAAGCAAGCAAGTTATCTAATTAAGGAACTGAAAGAAAATAAAATTAGCAGACCAGCTAGTGGGCTTCTAAAATACAATAGTGTCTAACGATTAATACCCTATTTTGTATCAAAATCATCATAGTGAATTTAGAATTTCAGAACAAAGGGACTCTTATGGAGGAAGGAAGGAAACCCATATCTGTTTCACAAGAACCATGGTGAATTTGTCCCATTTTGAACTGTAAAACAAATGAAAACATAAGCCTTGGTGGTGAGACTTAAAGGATTGAATGGCTGGGATTCACCACAGTGTCATCTTCTTGGGCAAGCAAAATCTCTCAATATTTTGGAAATATGGCTTGTTACAGTGACCACCTCCTTCCTTATTTACGGACCCTAAGTTCAATTCCTTGCATTCCAAATCTGAAATGTACTGCTCCTGACAAACAGTTTGGTCTCTCTGAAGCATTTTTGTATCAGAGGACATGTTTTCTTTACATATACAGCATTAAAATCCTATTTCCCATGGAGCAAGAAGAATCCAAAAGCAGAGACCATGCAGCAACACAAATGGATTATAGAAAAACAAACTAATTTTTACAAAAGGTTTGGGAAAACCAGGCTTAATGCATGAGAAAATACACAGAGCTTGCCAGCTCAAGATTGAGTGATGAACCAGTGACACCCTTACACTATGTAGTTGTTTGAGTGACAAATACAGCTTAATTAGCCATTTTAAAAGCGTGAAATACTTTTTGCAAAACCCAGTGACATGCCTACACATCTAGCTAGCGAGTTAGCCAATAGTTAGTGCACTAGCTATCAAATTTGCTAGTCTATCTAGAAAATGAATTTGTTAGCGAACCAATTGACTGCTAGCAAATGATGTAGGTGGCCCACGCATTGACTAGCGAACTAGTCAGTTAGCAATCAAACTGCCTGAAAATAAAAGCCAGGTAATTATATAGCCAGGTGAGGTTGTTAGATGATGAGGAACATAAATTGGGATTCTCAAAACTTCTCAATTATTTAATGTGGCAGGAAAATAAAAATGGACAAGAGAACTAAGAAAAACAAGTGTGGCTGCGTGTGGTTGTATCCAAATTATATGTGTTCAAATGGGTGGATGGCACAGATAGTTACTTCTGCATAAATCCATAAAAAAGGCTGAACTCTTCATGCTGTATCGGTATGAGGTATGCCATGCCAACCTGTAACTTGGTTGATGGCATACCTGCCATCCCGGTTTGTTACATGCAAACAACGATTGTATCCTTGATTAAAGCTAGTGTTACCTTATCACTGGCACTGTGGCTGTGCCACTGTTCTAGAAAGTGAGTGATCTGGAGCAAATTCTACATTCAGAAAGGTGCTCTTCAGACAGCTTATTGAGTTTAAGTGGCATGCTAAATTGCAGGCTTGTAATCTTGCATTTAATATTTATTATTTGATTCATGAATCAATATTGTAATGTGATGAACAGAAGAAGACTTACGAATGAAGACAATACGAATGGCACAGATAGAATAGGTGAAGGGAGGAGCGGGAGAGAACATTTCAATATTTCAGGAATAAAAATGTACTGTATTAACTTGTATTTGCATTTGCCAAAGGATGTACGGTGACAGAGGGGATGACTCCCTGTCATAATCTTCCATGGTGTCGCTGCCTGACACCTCTGACAATTTCTCCCGCGCATTCAAATTAAGGAGCTGAAGTGGATTCAAATGAGAAAGATGGTGCCAAGTAAAAGAACGGATAATGAAGTTATTTAGTTGTGGCAGGCACTACAGGTGATTGTATTTAAAGTGTTTTTTTTCCCTTAAGACCATAATAACCTGAACCATATGCATATGAGCTATTTTGAAGTGTCCTCAAGATTCACCAAGATTTCAATGCATGCGTCTCCAAATACTTAATCTAGCCATCGCTCTGACCTCCGGTCCTGATGAAACTGCTATGGAAATGGTGAGGAATTCTGGAGATGTGGCACCCTGGCAGGCAGAGACTGTTACAGAACACTAGATATCATTAGCAAAATGTGGACAGAAAGGTCATGTCACTTCAGATGGGAAGTACAGGATAAATTAAGGCCAGAAAGTCTCCAGTTCCAGACTTTGCTTTCACACAGTAATGGCATCAAAGGTTTGGTCCTGCCTTCAGAGGAAAAAAAAACATGTGATGCTAATATGCTAATTTCTTGAGACGGATTTTCTCTTAGTAACTGTATGGAGGTGAAAATACAGTAAATGTTTAACTCTGTACGCTTACAGATTTTATCCATGAGGATTCCCATATGGAAGGGAGCATCTCCATTTGTCACATTACTATTGACCTGGAATTAGAGAATATGATATGCATAGTACAATACATGTCCAGGCACTAACTTTAATGAAATTTCCAACAGTCATTCTTGCACTCTTCGTACATGTCCATAAGTGCCTCCATGATAGGCTCAGAAAATATTTACTGAAAAGGACACGTCACATGTTTTGTTAGAAGATGTTCCCCACTCCAAGGAAAGGATAGTGATGAAACATTTAAAACTGACATGCAATGGCATTGATGAGGTAAATGAATAGCTAACAATTTCATTGATGAATTAAGTGTTTTTAAAAAGTTTGATTTTCAGTCTGTTGCTTTTGTTCCCCCTCCCCCAATTTCATTTCATTTCATAACAATAAAAGTGCATGGGTTTTTGTTTTTTGTTTTTTTTTTTTTGTTGGGGCATCTTTTTGCCTTTTACCTAATTCTTCATCTGGGAATGAAGCCTTGCTACCAAAAGCAACACTAGATGAAATTAAAAACAGTGAATGCCTGATATTGTGAGCTGAGTTTATTCTAGCACTCTGAAATGTGCTAGTTGTTCTCTTGATTAGCTGCTCAATGTGCGCACAGCAGATTATCTTACAAAATGATCTGTAGTACTTTGCATTTTGGATCTTATGAAAATGCACTATACCAACTCTGTATGGACTTATTCAGTGCTTGCTAAAGACAGCATTGTGTCTGGGCATGATTACAATGCTGTTGTGTATCACATTTATATGTCTAGATCTTTAGGTTTTATCAAGAAGAAGAAGAATGTAATGCCAACAAATTAACTGGGAATAGAATTTAACAGTATAAATATTGACCTAATCTGATTTCATTCATTTCATTTAGACACTCTAAAATGAAATGTACAATTACATTTACATGTGGAGTAGGATCCTGTGCAGATTGGGTTAAAGTCCTCATTTGACCCTCAGTGTCAAAATTGGAAATATTAGTAGAATTTGGGTAGAAACCAAACATGAAAATAAATCATCAGCTCATGATAATCCCATATCAACTAGTTTAAAATCCTCAAACTAAGTCAAGGTCGTTGCACCCCCATTCTAAGAGAGAACATCTCAGTTCCAAGGGGCTATGTTGGTGGATGATTATACAAAATACATACAATAAAAATGTTCGTGCTCAAAAACATGCTCAATAAATTAGTTTTTCCCGTTCAATTGCAAGTACACTTTGTCTCTGAAACGGTAATGAGGGATTTTTCAAATGCAGTAAAATAATAGGTTTTCTAATGGTTTTCCAGTGGGCTGGCTGACTGTTCCAATCATTATGCACCTAAAACTAAAAGCCTTTTTCCCCAGGTTCATTAGCTACCCTTATAGACTTTAAAACAAACAGTTTTTTTCTGAGAGACTGTTTTCTAATCACTGTCAAACTCAATTAACAACACTTTCAAACAGTCAGGAGCGCTCAGGTAACTTGCAAATCAACTGAAGTCAAAGCATTTGACATACTTTTGAGAGGGTTAACTGCTGTAATTGTGCATACATTACACAGTGATGAGTTGTATAATGAAGGCCAAGAACAAATCTGCACACATTATTGTAAACAACATCCAGCTGTATCGTCTTCTGCTTGGATGACACATTTTCAACGTACAGCTGTAATCCTTTTTTTCTGCATAAGATAATATTGGATTTAACCTTTTTTCAGCACCAGAAACAATACAGCTCTGTAACATGTGTAACATGTCAAACTCAGATTGTAAGGGAGCAACGTCATGTGATATATTCATCTGTTTTATATATATAACCATGGTGTATGTATGTACATATTATATATAATATGTACATACATATATATATATTATTAGTAGCTCTACACCTTGCTCCAATGTCGTTTGATTGATTGGACTCCTGGCTTGCTAACTCCTGACTCCAGTTAGCTTTTGTTGGCATCATTAGCCTAAGGGTTCACTTACTTTTTCTACCAGCACTGTGAATGTTTAATGGATGTGTTCAATGAAGACATGGAATATTATAATTGTTTGTGTGGTATTAGGTTAAAAAATCTAAGTTGGGGTGGCCATCAGAAAGACTTCAGGCAATTGCAGGTGAAGTGGGGCAAAATAAATGGACGTGAGCAGTGAATTAAAAGAAGACAGGTCTACAGTGATTGTATGGCCCTACAATGAGAAAAATGAAAATTCAAAGACAATGCTGAGAGCACCATGAAATGGAGCTTATCCTGAATGGTGGCCCGTAAGGACTGCAGCTCTCAGCTACCATGAATGTCTTGGCACACTTCCTGTGGATGAACAGGTGTCTTTTCAAGATTCCAGCTAACGTCTGTTTCTAAATATCTGGTGCATATATCAGTCTACAACTATTTGGGGCCACATGGGGACAGGGCATTGTTATTTGACAGATAGCACAGTACTTTACACTTATCTGTCTTTGCACTCATCTTGAATATACAGTAGTTTGGCTTCAATATGGTGCCACCTGAAGGTAGAGATTTGTTGTTGCTATGATCATTGCACTTTCCCAATACATTGTAAACAGCAAATCCTCTTTTCTTATTTTACATCAGCAAGTCCTGAAAAGGTGGCATTCTGTAAGCTGAAAAAACTGTCACCATGCTTTGCATGTAGTAGTATGATCACCAGTTTGTGCATGCATACAGAGCTAGGAAATTATTTCTGACAGAACGCAGAAAAATAATAGGATCTTACAAAAGAGCTCCATGAACTTTTAGATGGATAGGTGTACACAACAGTGTATGGCATCTGGTAGAGACAATGGGGTGCAAGGTTGATTAAGGCTTCCTGGCCTGAGATGTGCTTCTTAACAAGGTCAGACAAAGGCAGAGAAGGACACTGCTGTTTCAAAATGCACCAAAATTTGAAAAAAAATTATGGATCTCGCTACACTGGTCCATTCTGATGATGGCTAAAAGGTTTCTACTGTGATGACATTACTGTCTGCATCACCAGAGAATCAAAGACAGCAACAAACATCACTGAAGATGGCACACATTACTGGGCCATGCACCGGGGAGGCCTACTCTGCAAAGCTATAGAAAATCCAGTCCACCTTAAGTATAGTCACACACGATTCAGATCTAATGGAACATACTGTCCTGTATTCCTCTCACAAACACTGATGCACTTGGTAATGGAGTAAGCTTAAAAATGTATACATTTTCTTAAGGCCAGAGGCACAAAATGGCAAAGAAATGCCATGATAATCAAAAATCATTAAATATATATTTTAAACTGACTATATAATGGGAGATCTCATGACAAAAATCAGGTTGTCAGTGGATGGAAAGATTTGCTGTAGATGAATGCTGATAAATCACATTGTTATTGCTGATACCAGCTTCAGATCATATTCTTTGGCACAGAGGTAAAGATAATTTAGCAAAGAAAACATTCTGAAAACGTGAAATTATCAGCACAAGAGCGTGAGGCATGGTTGCAAAGTGTGAGACCCAAATGTGCGAGACACACTCATTGCGTCTGTATTTTCCTCTACTCTCCCTGTACACCTACTTTGCATATGATCACTAGGCAATACAAGGCCTTGTAATTCAAAGTGTTCTACCAGTGCACTTGACAAAACTGCATTCAGAATTTCAAAGAATCTGATGAGGAATTTGAATGGATCATAATCATAAAGATACCTCAATGTGTAATTCTTGATTTGTGTTTACAATATGTGCTGTTTACACAGGGCTGGATTTCTCTGGTGTTTCAAAACCCAAATTCATTTTAATCTTCTTAGTGGGGTATTTCAGTCACTTTATTGCCTCAAATTTAAGGGTTCAGTGCATATGCATGAGAAAAATTACACATGCTTCCAGGGCAAATGCACATTGTGTGCATATCACCACAAAACAGTTCTTCCTTATGAGTTTGACCCATTATGCTTGGTTAGCAAATCCCACACACATTTTTCAAGCCATAACCATTATTTAACAGCATACGCGTGTTCACACAGACTGTATAACGAGTAAAAGTTGTTTTAAACATGAGTTTAAAACAAACAATACATTTATAAATTTATTTATAAAACCAAACAACAAAATAAAGGAAAGCAGCCTATACAAGCCCACAGCAGGGACAAAGTTAGCCTTCCCTGCTCTGCAGCCACACTTGTATTTAGTCAGGCCTCAATAAGTAAGGTGTGCCTCATTATCCAATAGGCTGGTACCCCACACAAACTAACACAAGTGCACACAATTAACAAGTGATTGCCACAATTAACAATGACTGATATCAATTAACAACTGACGTTTAAGATAAGGTGAAGGTGGTGAAGGCTCTCCTTCACACAAATACACACACATTCACTCACTCACTCAGTTTTAGTAAATCTAATTGTTTAAATGGAGTTTCTTTTTTATGACCACTTTGTTCTTTTACTATATGTCTACATGTAGCTTTCAGGAAATCCTCATTTAAGAGTTTTATGGCAAATATGAGTAGGGAAACAAAATAACTTCAAAACAACAACGCTACTTTACAGTTTAACTGAGTCTGAACCTGACTCAGTCAAGTGCAACTTGGTCAAGCTTCCAGAAAATGTGATCTCTTGATGACTACAGGACTCCTGAGGATTAGAGAACCCACCCCTGGACTGGATTATACAGCATCTGTAGGATGCTCTCAGAATAATTCCAGCTCAAGACTGGATTATACAGTATCAATGGGGTACTCTCCAAAACTATTTCCATTCCAGGACTGGATTGTACAATACCAATGGGATACCCCTCTTCAAACAAAAGAATAAAGCCTTGCCACTGAAGCAGTTTAAAAAACTGTTAATACAAACAAGTGACAAATGAAGATATGATCCCATCATGAGCAGAGCATACAAATGATGGCTTTGAGTTTTAAAATGTCTTCTTTTCATCTTTGCTTCTTTGAAGGCTTTCATGTCTTCATTGAGGACACTGATATCACCAATTAGCCAACTGCCTCCCAGCTGTTATAGGCTTGCGTATGTTTGGTGCAAGCATTGTCTCATGTTTGCCCCCTTTAAAAACCTCTGTTGATCAGCATATCTGGTACTTTAATTTGTTGTGTTTGTTCAATATGTTTCTTCAATATGAAAAAATGTTTACATTTTACAATTACGATTATTACAATACATACTTGCTACATGCAATCTGCACTCCATATGACAATGTTTTATGTCTATCAAAACATTTATTGGTTCCTGCTGGTTGGTACACTGATTAATGCTGCTTTAAGTGCTCATGTGTAAGAATAATTAACATAATATTAATACAATATTTTTGCAGTGCTGTTAGTCAGCAGTTGTACTGAATTCTCACTAGCAACCAGACTGAATTGCAGACTTAATGGTTCATCGAGCTTTTCTCTGTGTACTTGATTGAATGATAATGAATGGAGGAGAAGCTAGCAGTAAAGTATGATTTCAGACAATAAGCAGCACTTATGTGTGCCTACTCTTAAATCTAATGTCAGAGGGAAACTATTTTAACCATCGGTTCAGAAAACATCTACCTCACTACCTCTCACGCGCTTCTCCTTAGATTTTAATATGCACCTCATTGCTCTGAGACATGGAATTCTCTTGGAGTTTTTTTTAAATAAACTGGTTGGCAAATCATTTGACACAATCGTTCTGATCAATTTGACCCTCTCTTTAGTCTTGATTCTTCCTAGTGACAGCATATGCTCACAATTCCTAAAAACAACAGGGACTGCTAAAAAAGAATATATACAAAGAGTCATTTCTGCAAAGAGAGAAGACAAGATACACTTTATTTGCTTCATCCAGTACACACAAATAGCAAGACCATAGTTCTGTTTAGGGCGATTAGTCTAAGTTACACTAAACTATGAAGGTGGACATTTGCAAAGGTATGGACTGGTGTTATACACTTATGATATCCTCCGTCAAGCATGCAGTGGGCAGTTTTCTTGCAGCTTTGGCTTTTGCATTCAAAGACAGTATCTCAAACTAAAACAGCCCTGTTCCTGATTTCCATGTCATTAAAACGTGCATAAAGGAACACTGAAACAGTATTGCCATTAAAATCTGACATCTAGACATATTTGGTCCTAGGCAAATGGAGTGAGGGACACTAATTACAGTGTCTGATACATCTAGGGTGGCATTGTAGCATAGTGGTAATAAGCAGGGCATGTAACTAAAAGGTTGCTGGTTTGATTTCCGGCTGGGGTACTGTTGTTGTACCCTTGTGCAAGGTACTTAACCCCGAACTACCTCAGTAAATATCCAGCTGTATAAATGGATAACACCTAAAAATGGTAACCTATGCAAGTCGCTCTGGATAATAATAATAATAATAATCTGTAATGCAATAATGTAACGTAAATGACTTCTGTGTTACCATCTTTATTTCTAAGACAGCTGATGATGTTAAGTAACACTACACTAAGAAAAGTATAAATAGCTAACAGTGATATGACACTGCAGTCAAGATAATGGCAAGCACCACAACTATTGGTAGGCAAAAGTATGGAGCACCACTTCTGCAACAAACGGTGTGGACTCCTACACTGTTATCGGTGCTAATTAATTGCTTGTCAGCTATGTCACTTACATACTCAGTGTCACTGGATGGATTACTGAGATAAACTCCTTTCGGTCCATGGTGAGACCAAGGGAATTTTGTTCATGTGTTGATCATTTTCACAGTGAAAATAAAGGCTGAGTGTGTTTTCCCATATTTTATGCTCAGACGCCTGTTAAATTTATTCTTGAATGGCACCATATTGACAGCCCTTAGCCACTGCTATCCGCTGTAAAATGTAATAATCAAAGATGTGCACATCGCACTTGGGGAACACACCATTTATCTAGTAAAAAGTCAAGCAATTAATTATGTATTTATGTAATTATGTAATCACAACTACTTTGCATGTAACGTGTGGAGTCTTTCGAAGATGTTTAATGAGCAGCGACAAGGCCGTTAACGATTCTCATTTTCTAAAGGCTAGTTAATCTCGCATCAATAACCTTATTCCATTCATTTATATGCCTATCAGCACTAGGGTGTTCAAGGTGAAATTGATTTACTGAGAATCCAAGGCATTACAAACACTACAACCTGTAGCGAACTGATAAGAATGACACAGCTTCTAAAGAGAGAGGAGTACTTGAGTACTGTATTATGATTGTGTTCAAAATTCCAATTAACTTCACTCTCCCTGGGATTGGAGTCCTGATGAGTTCTTTTGTTCTGTGCTTTCGGATATTCTTTAGAGATGTATGCAAATAAAAAATGTATCACTATTATCTTCAAATGATACTTAAAGGCAGTGCTTAGAATTATTATGACGGATGTGATAAATGTAGCCTTTTCAAGGCAGCCTATTTTGTATGCTGACAGAAATGAACGACTGCAGTGTAACTACACAGTGATTCATGTCAACTAAAACCATGGAACATTACTCCAAGCAGTAACACACTTAACGCTTCTTTAGGACTGAATTTACAACCTGGTCTAATGCCTCCAGGTTGGCATTTAATGACCCCCCCCCCCCCCTCCAGTGGAAAGCATAACAGACTTTTGGAGAGATATTCCCATAGTTTGAGAAAATACCAAACAGTGAGATCTGGTCCTGCCAATGTCCATTTATCTGTGCCATTAATCCATTTTTTCTATCTGAACAATTAGCAGCATTCTGTCTGGGAGCAAAATGTCATCACAATAGCCTCTGATCCGACAGAAATGCAAATACATGGTATAGAGACACATTAAGTCCCATCTGGTTTGCGGTGAGGGCAGTAAGGAGACGCTCACTCCTTGGTGGGGAGAACACACCCAGAATCATGATACTGTACATGGGAGGCTCAGAAGGCCAGAGAAATACTATTGGTAGATTTTGAGATACTGATTTTTTTCCAACTTGCTAAGAGCTTTGTCACATAGTGGCAGGCACATTGATGTCACAAGATGTGGCAGGTGTGACTGCAGCAGTGTGACAGTCTACAGGCTGTTTTTCTCTGCAAGTCCCCATCATTACCAAGCAGGCTTGTGAACGCCATTTGCTCCATTTGTCTCCTTAAAGCTACAAGTGAATATTTTTAAAACATATGCTACTACTCTAGTCTATTACTCTAGTCTATTAGTCTATTAAGTTCAATGTATTATAAAGCATATAATATTTTAGTCACTCATGAGAGTTAGGATAGTTTACTTGTCTAATACAATGTGTTCAGCAACATTTCTAGATTAAAAAAAATAAAGTTGTGTGATGGATGATCGATTATTCAAATGTTTTATTAGTATGATATTTGAAAGTACATCACACACACAAACATCTTATCTGGTACATTAAGCATTGTATTATGCTGTAGGGATGCCATCTCTGATAATCTGAATTGTACCTAACTATAACTGATTCACATAAAATTAATATTTCATCTTGCTTGCATCTTTGAAGCAATTGCACTGGCTTCATATGAGAACATATTAAGAGTTTCTATTCATCAACCAATACACAGTGACCAATCAATATACCACTGTTAAATAAAAATAAAATCACATTACACAACAGAAAGCTAAATTACATAATTGGATTACTTTCCTGATTACAATTTTTTATGTTGTATTATATATTTAACATATTTAAAAAATTATCCAATATATACTTTTCTTTTATGTTTTTCTTCCTGGTTTAAAAAAAATAAAATAAATAAATAAATAAATAAATAAATATTGTGCCCACCAATCTTCCATTAGCAATGCTCCACACAGCATAACCGGCCTGACCAAAACAAGCTAAAGACTGCAGTTTCTGTGCCCCCATGTTCCCGTGTGATTCCACACATTATTTATACATGGACATTCACCTATTTATTCATGCTTTACAACTGTATGCTTATACACTGTCTCACTTTCCTACCTATGTACTGTCTCACACTAAATGTATATTCCCTACAAGTCAGGCCACACAGAGAGAGTGAAAACCAGAGAGACAGACAGACAGGGAGAAGCAGGGAGACAAGGGAAACAGGCAGACATCTGTAAGGGGAGGTTTTTTGTTATATGCTTGGGCAGTCCTCAAAGAATTCAGAGAGTAACACAATGGTCCCTGGTATGAATACAGTTTAGAAACACTGCAGTAGAGGACACATCATGGGGAAGTCTGTATGTGTTGTGAGATTTCTTGCATTAGCTGCAACTTTCGCAGTGCTGCTCTCCATGGGTGTGCTGGTGCTGGTGATGGTGCTGTGGGTTTGAGTTTTCAGCTCTGAAGGAAACAACTAGAGACAACTAACACCTTTTTTTCTGTGAAAAAGGCAAGGCAAAAAGATTGAGAAAGACTGAACAAGTGTGAGGACCCAGGAGAATTATAAGAGTTCAGAAAATCTACAAATCATCTATGGCTATAATCAAAAAAACACACACACGCACGGCCCCCGCCTCCCTCCCTCTCTCCCTCTCTCCCTCTATCTCCCTCTCTCTCTCTGTCTCTGCTACTGTTTTAAAGGATGCTGTTTTCCAAAGAAAATGTTACATTCTGGACATTACTTCCATACCAGTTTTGTTTTTCATATTTATATATAGTTTGGAAAAAGAATATTTTCCTTTCATTTCCAACGATCAGCTCAGATAACATTTTTTGTGTCCTGTCATTTTTGTGTCCTATCACACTGATGCCCGGTGAGAGGAGGTGATACATATTTAACAGAAGAAGCTATCATCACAAAAGCTGGTGGGAAAGGTATTACAATCACAAGCTGATAGAAACCAAGGCAAAAAATTAGACCTGTGACCTCACTTCAAATAAAGGAGAGCACAAACCTCTCAAATGTGTGTTTGCATATGTATGTGTATTCAAAGTAACCCCTTTAATCAAATTAACCTCTACCTGTCCTTGATTTTTTTCTCCCAAACCCAACTGTATTCGACACGGAGACATTGTACAGTACATGCTTAAAATATGCAACTGAAGGTCAGTAAGTAAGACAACTGTAAGTCAGCTGAAGGTCAGTCGTTCTCTGATTGATTGAAGCACATCAATCTCAGGTACCAGTGCTAAAACAAAGTGTGGAATAACTGTATAACTGTGGAACTAAATGTGCATCTACGCCAGGTAAACACATACAGTAAGAAAAATTTACAGGTGAAAACTACACAGTTATGCATTTACAGTGGCCAAACATGATGGATGCATACCATTCTGCAGATAAAAAAAAAAAAAATTCTGAAAGGTATGTCTATGATTATTTTAAAACCATAAAACTGGCAGAACTGGAATGGATGTCCTTTCTGTTGAGTGTATGCTTCTTTGATGTACAATCTATTTGAGCCTGAGGGTGAGACAGGTTTTTTTTTTTTTTTTTTTTTACTTTTTTACATTTTTTGAAGGAATTAATGAAGTGGACAGCAGAGGTTATTTCAGCCTGAGTTCTATCACCAAAGCAAGAGGACGTAGGTGGAAAAGGCAAATTTCACACAAACCCTTCTTTATATAATATTTGGCTTTTGATTGTGCCATTGGTTTGAATTCTTGTCAATCATATACCAACATCCAATATCCTGAAATAACATCCTTTCCCCCTTCAGAAGCTAACGATTAGGTGCACTGCTGACAGATGTTTGCATTTTACTAAACTAGTGATTAAACACAGCAAAAATGTCTGGTATCTAAACATATGATGAAGAGACTATGCATTGAACATTTATTACATCTATTACTTACACCTAAGAAGAGCATTGGTAACATAAAATAACACAGCAAACCCTTTCTCAGTCTCACAGCGCATGCACAATCTGACAATCAGTGCTAACATACCCACTGTAGGTTTTAGTAGCTAGCTAGCTGACAAATCAATTGGAGCTAAATGTTGTTTGTATATTTCATGGTACATAGTTTTTTTTTCTACCTTTAAAAGTATGTTTCTCCAAATAAAAATCCTGCCAAACATCTTTTTACTGCCAAGTCATCCTTTCTGGGTTCTTTTTTTGGTTCAGAAAGTAAAATTGATCTGCAAATTGAACTCAAAGCAGGTATCACAGAACAAAGGAATCACTAGGTATTTTTGGATAAAATTACTGTAATGGTCACAGTTTAATTGCATGAGTCAACAAAGGACATCCCACACATCACTAAATGGGATTATTTATGCCAATTCCTCTTTAAACCTCAGGCTCTGGGTACTGCTTGGAGACTGTGGCTAGCAGCTCTTTCATCAGGCTCTATTCCTCCAGCATGTATATTTGCTTTCAAATGCAATCACTGATGTGGCCTGTGCATTCCTGCCAGCAATGTCATCCAGTCACAATACAAACGTGCATTCAAATGGCTGAACCGGGCCCAGAGCAGCTTAATGTTACTGCCGTTAGAAGGTGATGTGATGGAGGATAGAAAAATTAAAATACACGTCTGTCTTGGTTTCATTCTGATATAATCTCACATATTGTCAGAAGCAACTGATTTTTATTACATCCGACTGCATCCAGATTCAAGTCACTCAAAGGTAAATCCATCTACTACACTGGAAAAATGGTAACGATCATTTCAGTTTTGGAATTGCAGGGAAAATCAACACCAAATGCTGACATTGTAAAATAATTCATATAATGTATACTACGTGTGTAATGATACACTGATTAGTTTTGATGCATTGATCCAGAAGCAACAATACAGCTGTTGATCACGTTACATATGAGAATCAACCCAAAAATATTTAAGGAATCACTTGCACAGAATTTAAAAAAATGTTATTTGGTGGTGATGTTTGCAGGTATTTATCAGTTGCACTAAAACTTCATCTTCACTGTGGGTTTTTTATCAGTGCTATTTCACTTGCAGGCTGCCCATTTTGTTATTTTTATTGTTGCCTTCCTATTTCTGTACTCATTATTATAATATACAATACAGTGTTGTTGGTTGTGTTCTTATTTTGAATTCAGAGTGAAGAGCAATTGCAGATGGAGAAAATAACTTCCAAAATGCTCCGAATTAAGACAGATGAGCTTTTCATTAGAATGAATCAATTGTGGTCAGCATCTGTGCTGTCTTTTGAATCTTTTATGAGGCAATGTTGCTCCCTTGAACAAGGGAACTTAATTTCAACTGTTTCAATACAAATCCTTCAGTGTACTATGTTTTTGTTCCATTTAAATACCTAGTGTTCATCAACTTGCCAGTGAAGCTCTTCAATTTAAAAATATATATTTTTAAATTATTGACAGTGCATGTGCAAATCTGCAGGCTGTTATATAGAGCTGAAACCTGCATAATGGGCATATACTGTTTAACCTATCAAGCAATTTTTAATTTATTTATTTTTTTTGTGCATTACCAAAGCCCAGCTGATCACTATAAGGAAAGATCAAATAGACGCTTAAATAACAATATAAATATAGATAACAAAATAAAATTAATCCACACGTGTATCTGTAGAAAAACAATGTATTCAAATTCTCGATACTGAAGTCTTCCCTTTCAATACAATTAAATGACTGATCCGTTTGGGTCACAGACAATTGCATAAACACTATACACTAAATACTACTGCCTCATAAATCAGCATGGTGATCAAGGACAGCTGAAAGTCAAAATCTGTACATTTTACTTTTCACCATCACAACATATGCATGAATAGTCATAGCATTTGTAATATATTGAATAGTGCACTTATATTGGTGATGGCAGCAAACATTGGTGATAGTCAACACAATGAGCACTAAGGTACTTTGCACATGGCTCAGGAGAGGGGGAAACATAAAGCTGGGGAAATGCATTTACTTGTCCACTGGACTGCAAGATATTTGACCTTTGCATAGAGCTCACTAAAAGCAGACAGTGCATTTCAGACACAGCACTTCATAAAGACTGAGCTCAAAATGAAATGTAAGGAGGGAATATAGGTCTCAGCACCTTCTCTTTGTAAGGCTAGAGAGTTGGGTCAGGCTAGGAAGTGATGCAATAAAATGATGGCTATTTGAATAACCAGATGTTTAATCAAATTTTGTAAAAATCAGAAGACTATCTGAGATGTTTGGAATTTAATCCAGAATGTAGTAATAATGAGCAATCACATATTTAAAATAAAGGGCAACACTCAGACTCACTTGTCGATCCTTCAGTAAGATGTGATCAAAAATCTTGCAGTTTTCTGGAGAGAAAAGAAACAGATTTCTTAGTTTATGTAAAATGTCTACATTTTACAACAGATCCAAACCTGTAAGTTTACTCTGACACGCTGTATTTATGAATATGCAATGAGAATGATATGGAGAACTGCTGAGAAGGTAAACTTATTTTGTCTTTGCCCTCATTTTATTGTGCAGTCACTTCCACTGTTGGGAGATGGCATGACCAGGGAATTGATGCCCAGGATACCATTGCCCTTTATCCACAAAATCGGACAGTACATGTCGCAGAACCTTTTACAAGGACTCGAGGAGAGAATAGAAAGAGAGCCAACTCACGTTGACTTCAGGGAGCTATTCAGAATGCAGTCATACAGAGGGGAGAGCATCTTCTCAGCGTTTCCTTTTGCCCTCTGCCTGTCTTTTCCTGCCAAATGTTCTATACAGCAATGGAAAGACACTGTAGAAGAGCTGGCCTATACTTCTCTCATAAACAAGTCGGAAGAACAAAAGGTTAAAAGAAAGCAATAATTTATTTTAAAACCAAATAAAATAAAAAAAAAAAAAACAAAGCTTATGCAAACCAAAAGCAGGGACAAAATGAGCCTCCTTCTGCTCTAAAGCCACACCTGTATTTAATCACCTTTCAATTAGTCAGGTGTGGCTTGTTGGCCAATAAGCTGGGTCCCTTACAAATCGCCAACAGGTGAACACAATTGACAATCAGTGATTAACAATTGACAATTAGCACTTAGGGAGAGGTGGTGAAGGCTTTCCTTCACAGCTGGAAAAGTTCATAGGGACCTATAGTACATGTACAGTGAGAGTGTTCACAAGGAAAAAGCAGAAACACTGAAGTCTGTATGTCCAGACGGTTTATTAGTTACTTTCAGTTCTTTGCATACAGTAGATTTTCTGCCAGCCTTATGGTACACTTAGTTGTAGTAAGGTCCAAGCTTTTAATTACCAGAAAGCAATGTATTTATCAACATGCGTCAATCTCCTATTGACTGAAAGAGATGGATGCCCACAACACTGTTTACCCTGACAAGAGAAAGAAGTAGAAGCACACAGGATTGCCCATATTTACTAAAACTTAGACCATAACCATTATGCCATTTTGACACAGGGACCTTGCATACAGTCTTTAACATATTTGAACTGCACAGAAGTGCTCCAGAGAAATACTTTGACATTCACAAAAGAATATCACAGCATCAGAGACTTGCTCACCTCACAAAACCCCAACCACTGTTCATGATGTGCAAAGGTCAGTTAAAAAAAAGAAAAAAAAAACAACAGGGAAAATTTCACTGTGTGAATTTAGTCAAAGCGGCATCGGGTTGCATGCCACACAGCAGAACGGGGGTCAAGCGGGTTAACCTCACACACAACGTAGCGCTCAGCTTGGACTCCTCTGATTGACAATCGAGTACTCTACAAAGGCTCAAAAAAAAAAATCCCCCCTCTCCTTTTTCTCCTCCTGCTCCATCTCCTGGATCGCTGGCTCTGCAAGGTGTATGTAATAAATCATTGATGAGACTAAAAAACACAGATGCCTCTGCAGTTTTACAGGATTATTGCATCACTGTCTCTACTCTAGGAAACCTAAACTTGTTTAAATGACCTCACCACTTCAATTCTGCCATCAGCATTCTACTTTCTGGGAAATGTCCGAAACGCTGAACGATTGCTGCACTTTATTGATCTGAACACCTCCTCGGAAGGTCTGACAGTGGTGGATGGCGGGCTACAACTTGGGGAGGCAGAGAACTTGGCTTTACCATAAAACCACCCCGAAATAGCTTTTGAAGTATCATTTACATTTACATTTATTAATTTGGCAGACGCTTTCATCCAAAGCGACTTACAAGTGAGGCAGAGTACAACACAAGCAAAAAGCCATATAAGGAGTCAACAATATTAGAAGTGCTGCATGACCAAGTTTCAATAGTTGACTAGACAAGGTACAAGCTAGCTGGTGGAGATACGAGTGCATTGAATCATAAAATATTTTTGATTAAGGAGAACAAAATTTAAGATATAAGACAACTGCTTTAGGCAGTAGTGTTTCAGGTGATCAGATGAGTGCAGAAGAGCGGTGTCTTCAGATGTTTCTTGAAGATGGTGAGGGACTCGGCAGAACGGAAGAGAGTTCATTCCGCCATTGGGGGACAACGGTGGATGTATCACCCATTGGCAACACATACCCTTTCACTGGATTGCATCTAATGCGGCCTGTCTTTGTGCACTTAACATTAAATCATGTGTTATAAATGAAAAAGAAAATCATTTTATGTTAAAAATTGATCTCTGTCCCCCTTGTTATCATTGAGCTAAGGGCATTAGTGTGTGTGTGTGTGTGTACTGCAGTTAATGTTGTTTTGATTCCCAGGTGGGTCCCTGCTGTGGAACCACTGGGCAAGGTACACCACTAAACTTGAGCTGCCTGAGTAAATAACCATCTGTATAAATGTATAAATAAAAGTCACTCTAGATAAGACCAGTGGCCAGACAAATGCAACTTATTTATGATAAAGCATTTTGATTAGAAACTGTACTGTGATGTGTACAGAGGTAATACCAACATATTAGACATGGGTGATCATTCCAAAAATTGACAGACTTTTTCACTACAAACAGGGCTTTAAAGGTATGTTTTCAGCCTCCCTTAATTTGGCCTCACTAGCCATCCCTGCACTTTAATATTTTCCATCATCATTTGACCCTGCACATAAGACCATTATATTTCCCATTCAGACTTTTCTAGCAGGATTGCGGCGTCCTCTTTGACTATTGTTTTGTTGTGAGTTTACGCACACACATCTTTCATCAACAAGTCTGACACACAAGCCTTGCTCTATAATCATTTCTGTTCTCCAAACAGTTCATTAACTCTGCAAATCAGCAGATGTCAACTGAATCATAGGCAGTAGCTCCACTATCAGAAAATGTGAATCTAACTTCCCTGAATGCAAATCTGAAGCATGAAAACATGATTTCCTTGGCGTGACTAAGACGACTAATGTACCTCACAACTTAACACCTTTCTCCTGAACGACTGGGAGTCTGTCACAAACACCCTCATTATTTTGACGAGAATCGTCTTTTTCTGTCTTCAAAAACAAATAGATGTTCCTCACACTCCCGTGTGCATGTGTACTGTATTCAGGTTCAGGGAAGATTTGGTAGCAATAAGATGTCATTTTTACATTTACATATATTCAAAAATGAAACATTTATGCTCGTTTTTTCAATTGATAGCATTGTATAAAAGTGCATGTTTATGCAAGTATGTCCACGAAATGATCATCAAGGTAAAAACAAACAAACACAAACACATACATTATCATATGCAGCAGTAGATTAAAAAGTTTTTCAGGTGTCTTTATATGGCATCTGGAAGTAATCCTTCACTACATTTCTGTCAGGTAGTTTGTTCCATCAATATTCAAGAAAAGAACATGAAGATGTACAGATGGGACAAAAATCTTTTTGTCAGAAAGAAAATCATGAGAGAAACAGGACAGCACCACCAGACAAGCAGCAAAATATTTTATCATATTTAGCTACTAATCCTCACGTCTTTGCCTCATCCACCAATTTGAATAAGTGTTTTTCTTTTCTGCAACAGCTGAAGGATTTTTTTTATTATATCACAATTTCCTGATGAATATATTCATATAAAAAGAGCCAGTCCCAGCTTCTTTTAAACCTGGAATTCAAAAATGACTGATAATCTTGATACCATTGACCATTACACAAAGAAAGAATAAGGACATTGAAGAGGACAGAGCAACAACGGAGAGAATGTAGCAACAGAGTAGAATGGGACACATATGCAAGAGAGAAAACAAAGCAAGCAGCAGAATTCTATTAGCTGAAGAGGATTGATTGTATAAGGCAGGAGAATGAGGAGAAAATCCCCATAATAAAGGCCAGGAATAAAAGAGCCTGGAGAAGAAAAAAAAATACTTTTTGTATAGACTGTTTGGGAAGGGTGACATACATGAGTGTCTCTTGAACTGGATGTTCAGGACTGAGAAAGGAAAAGGAATCTTACCATTAAGGAGAGTAATTCACATTTTGCTCATAAATTGCAGATAGCCAGCCAGAATTTTCAAGAGGCAGCTACTGCTCCTTTCACATTTTACATATACATGTTTATATATATATGATGTAATAAAGGACCAAAGGACCAAGTCCAATAATTATTGTTCTTTGGAGACAGCTACAAAAGCAGATTCTGTTTGTGTGTATTGCTGTGTCCATTTATTTTAATAGGAATTGCATAAAAAGCAAAACAAAACAAAAAAAAGCTGTTATTGCTCTAATCATATTCTGTAGACCTATCAATGAGAGAGTGGAGAAGGGAGACAGAAAACACTGTAAGATTTCGTAAATGCCAGCACACATGTGGTTGGCACACTGACAGTGGGAGACACCTTGCCAAACAAACTAATGAATAAATGGACACTACGGATTCATCCTGTATCACATTGTATTGTTCAGATGAATGTGTGGGGGAAAATTCACCGACAGATCAGCATGAGATGTCAAGGTACTCATACTGAACTCTTCTTTAAATTTTGATGCGTTTCAAGCAGAAATCCAAAAAAAAAAAAATCCAAAAAGATTACCACTACTACAAGTATTATACTCTTGTTTTTCTCTATGAGAAAAACAAAAAGGGGGGTAACACTAAAATCATTGTGGAAATACTGTAACCTTTGAATGATTATGGTTTATCTGAAAAATACATTCATATAGAAAACAAGTATCAGTCCCCAGTCCCTCAGTAACCATAATATTTAGAGCTCTCAAATTACATGATAAGATAGGTGAGTGTATGAGCTAAGTGCCTTCAACACTTTAACACCATCCCAGGCTGTGTACTTTGTAATAAAGGGAATAGATGTGTGTGCATTTTTAATAAATATGTGTTAAACTCAGAACATTTTCTTTATTTTGGGTTATCATTCTGTAGTCTGTGTTGCTTCCTCTTGTAAATTTTTTACTTGCCATTTTTAATTCTAAACAAACATTTTAATGGAACATTTTAATGTTCCAAATGTCTTCAGGAACAGCTTTATTTTAAAAAAATGTTATGGCTTTATGGCTATCCCTTGCTGGTTTCCTCAATATCTGTACCACATGAAATTACCAGATTTAATTGAAAAAATGCTGCTGGGTCCAGGTATATTGTCATTTTAATCTAAGAGGTTTCCTGTAAGGTCATTCTGTGAAGATGGAGAGACTAACTTGATCCTCAAGGACATATGCCCAATGTATTATGTTCAACATCAAGTTGGGAGAACTCCATGTGTCCTTACCAAATGAAAAATACACAGCAAGCAAAAATAGTTTTTTATTTCTTCATACTTTTATTGCTTTATGCTTTATTTAGTCATGTCTCTGGTACAAAAATAACTTCTGACATTCAACAATAAATATTTAATAAGTTAAATACTAACAACATTTAAAGTGTCACATTCTAAAAGACTTATATACTGTGAGATTGTGAGCTATACTGACAAAGGCATTTGTGTCTGCAAGGAAAAAAAAAACAAGTACTGAGCACAGAGAACTAAATTATATTATAGGAATTATATAAAAGAATTTTAAATATAGATTTTTAATTCCAGTCCCTTTTTCATTACATATACAGTGCGTCATTATGAAGCTCGCAACCTGTAGTTAGTCCTCTCAAGATTCTGTAGGGGAGATGACAGGAATTTCGTGTTCCCAGGAGACAGAAAATAGAAGTTGTATTGATGGGTCTGCACTCCTTTGAATTCTCACTGCATGAAACTGAGGCACAGTTTGGGTGAGTCATCATTTAGTATTGGATTTGTCTGTAAAACTATGCCGTGTCCCACTGAGATATCATTCCCATCAAATGAGTTTAGGAGCCTCATGATCAAGCTATTACATAACCTTTACATTCTTTGATCAGACAGCATCTTAAGATTTTTCCAACAAAGGCTAGAGTTTGGCACCCACTGAAGTGTTACAGGATCTGTGCCTGTCGGTCAAGGCTTTCCATCTGTGTGAGAAAGAAAAAACACCAAAGCATAGAACCCAAACAAATATACTTGAATGAGTTCAACTTTACTTTTTGGGGGAGAAACAAAAGCAGAATTTCTTTCATTTTTCTTTTTTGGACCTAAAAATATGGACAATTGGGTTGAAGGTCAAAGTCTCATTGGCAACAATGATGCCAAATGAGGCCTTTTCACCTCATTTATACAACTTCATGATGCTAAGTGTAGCAAATTACAACTGATGATGTGGACAGTCTGTGCTTGCATTTCCCATAATGCTTAAACCTTGATGATATAAGCCTGTCCCTTATGTTATATCATGTTATATGATATATCAAAGATGTTGATATATGCTGTTTTTCTCGACTGGCCATTTAGATACTCATATTAATATTTATGTTGTAGCTGTCATTTTAACACTTTGGTCTGTACATCTGGTCAAAGTATTTAACAGCTGCCTTTCCCTTCAGGCATGAGATGGTCAGTGACTGTCTAACAATTGCCCAAAACACAGGTTCAAAGGTCACCATATTCCACGCTAAGCATGTTCCATCCTGTGTTTAGTCTTGATTATCAAATATTCCATTCCTGACAGTTGGCTAAACTCAGGAACTGAATAGATAGCTAATTACCTGGGTGTCTTAACTGAAAACCTAAAACCTCAGCTGAGAAATAGCAAATAAAATTCATCTTACAGTTTATTATGTAGTACTGTGTAGATAACACAAATGCAAAAAGCACCTCATACTTACATAGCTAATTCATCTGTTCCCTGGCAAATGTACAACAAAATATTAATCTGTTAATTATTTTGCAGTAACAACCATCTACAGAGTGAATGTGGCCAGCTCAAAGCAATTGATAATACATCCACAGCATCAGGACATCTGTACCAAAATGATCCACTCTTCCAGAGTTCACACAAGTGCCCCTGTCTCAGCTGTGCAAATGAGTTGCCAAATCAATAAGATTTACAAGACTGCAAACTTTGGAGGTCCCTCGGGATGAGGGCATCTGTTAAGCAGATACTCTCAACAACAAAGGATTTCTTTCCAAAGGTAACAGATTAACTCCAATAAGTATTTAGCTTTTCTTGTACACAAGGAGTAATTCCCTTGCTGCATCCCTAAATGTCAATATTTTGGCTGTTCAGGTACCTGTTTCAAATGTAACACATTATAAACACAGGAGACATGAACTGAAAAGGTCATTGCTGGTATAAAGCCCCCCGTTTAGTCTTGAAGGTCACATTCTAAATGATGGAAGAGATCTTTATCTTGGCTGAGTGGCTATAATTTTTAAGTTTAAAGAGGTTCACAATTAAAAGATATTGCTGTATATTTCCATTTATTGTGGGACAAAATATAAACAATAGTGACAGAAATGCTAATCCTTATGTAATGTTGCTTTGAGGGTGAAAGAATTTATTCATCGTTCTTCCATGCAGCACATACAATTACGTATGTGTATTATACTGTTAAAGGCATGGAAAAATCCTGTGAGTGAAACGCAGACACACACAGCCATTAAAAGGAACTCTACTCTTACTGATATGAGCTCTGAAAAATGTTTGCATGCTACCATCTAGACTACATCTGTTCATGTGAGGGCACTCTTAGGCCAACACTTCACCTTAAATCATTCAGTGAAGAAAGAAAGAAAAAGAAAGAATTCTGTCTGTAAACTAACAAATGATCAACTTTGATCATTTGTTAGTTTAAATAAAACTGAAGCATACGTAAATATTGATGAGAGATTCAGACATCATTTGCTCCGTTTTAATTGTACAACAGATTTCAGACTGATCTGCTGATAGGCCACTCATGGGGGCCACCTGCGGCTGCAGAGGAAAGGTTGCTTGAGTGTTACCAGGTCTGCTGCTTTTCTGACAAAGCAGGTTTTTTGGAGGGAGCCTAACCTGCTAATTTATCAGCCATCAATGGATTACAGCTAATCAGTGAAGAGATGTTGTTAAATCCTGTGGGGAGAGTCACAGGACAGCATGATCTTATGATCTTCTCATGACATTTTCTACCCCACACCTCAGTAAAGAGAAATGTCACAAGGACACATTGAGGGAAAAACCTTACGAATCTGCCAGAATGAACCTCCTAATGAAACAATTGGCCAATCTATGGGAACAGCATGTTTCAGATAAGGGCACATTTGGCATTCAAAGATTTTAATTAGTGTTTTTTCCCCACAAAGTGATGTCAAATACTCCAGGTTAACCTTTTATTTTAATAAATACACTGCTGTTAAAATTTTATATTTATTTTTTTTGTAATTGCTGCCATGAGTTAGGCACTCGTTAATATAGCCTCATTGACAAAAGCGCTGATTGGCAATCCTTCTGTAATTAGCATGCACACCTGTGGTGACATTTTTTAGACAGGCATACAAAGGTTTAATAGTAACACTGTTTCAGTAATGAATGCAGTATGCCAGGATGATTTAAACTTTTAGCCACATCTTTATGAAAGAAAAAAAAAAAGAAAAAACACTGAGTGTGGCTCTTTTTGTAAACATAATTAATCTGGCCTCCACTCTGATCTGGCCATTGACTGAGGGAGCAGCACACAGCTTCATTAATGTTGTTGACACACATAGTAATGTGTTGTATATGCAGCCCTACTGTATCATTAAACAGATTAAACAGGAAGATACTCCAGATACTTGGCAGCATCCAAATGAGTGCATGGCCAGTGATCTCTAAGACTCATTTAGAATATATATACAGTATTCCTGTTGCAATGTAACCAATCGTGGCTACAGTGAAAGGGAAAGAAAAGATGCGTCAACAATGACCTTTCAGTCCTTTTCTTAGAATGGAAATCTCGGGAGCACAATTGCTTCTGAGTATCTATTTCCATTCACATAGTTAGACATCTTGCAATGGCTGAGCTTGCATGCACATTTTTAATCACCCGTGCAATTTCAGGTCTGACAGAAGAAGTTCTTTGCCTGGGCTGTCATTAATGGTTTTATTCCCAAACAGAACACCAGAAGGCAACAAAGTGCTTTATGGTTACTTATCTGAGCTTGTGACCAGAGGGTTATGGGTTTCATGCACAGATACTTCTGTATCCTAAAGCAAGGTACATAAACTGAATTGCTTAGGTAAAATATTCAACTGGATAATATGTAGAAATGCAAGTTATGTAATTTGCGCAGGAGGAACTGGCCATAGCTGCACCACACATAGTATTTGGGTACATCACCTGCATAAAAATACAACAGGTAAATTATTATTATCTGGTTTTAACATCAATATTGCATTTGATGCACCAGTATGCTTTTCACATAGCTTGTCTGGGGTGTGCATTTCCATGAACCATATTATTATTTTTAAATTGCTAACTTGCATTGTTACATTTATTCATTTGGCAGAGACTTTTATCCAAAGTGACTTACAAGTGAGGTACAATACAACACAAGTGAAAAACCATACAGAGTCAACAATATTAGAGGTACTGCATGACAAAATTCCAAAGGTTGGCCAGGCAAGGTACAAACTAGCAGATAAAGCTAACAAGTGTGTTAAACCATTTGATTTTTTTATTGTATAGTTTAGCAGGAGATAGTTTTAGTCATGAGAAGTTCCTTTAGGGGGGGGAGTGTCTCAGGTGCTCAGGAGCTGTGATGTTTCTTGAAGACAGAGAGGGACTCAGCAGAAAGGATGAAGTGTGGAAGTTCATTCCACCATTGGGGGACAATGGAGGAGAAAGTCCTGTATAGTGATTTTATGCTACAATGCAAGGGGACCACCAGGCGCCATTTGGTGGCATACCGTAGCAGTTGGGAGGGAACATGGGGTTGCAGAAGTGAGCTGTAACCCTATGTACAAGTAAAATATGGTGCCACTTCAATGGTCACATCAACACTATTTCAACTCTTTCTCCTACACTCCCATCTAACTGACTAAACAAGGAAGCTTTTTGATAAGGGGCTGCTGTCTCTTGAAAAAGCCTGGCCAAAAGCCAAGCTTTCGGACTCTTGTGACATTTGCTTTGTGTCCACTATTCCTGATATCCTGTATGGACTGGATCCACCTGTAGATAATAAAATTATGATAACATCTTTTATATATTCAAATTCACAAAGGAGTATGACGCACATAAAGTAGTGTTTAAAAAGCCGTCACATTCTGAACCTCTCATGAAAGTTCACTTTTGAAAAGATTTCCCACAGTTACCAGCCAACTGCAGTTATGCATACAAATGTCACCTTGTTGTCATATGCTGTTGGTGAAATTCAGCTTAAGGGATGGCTTGAAGTTGTCTCCAGAAGTCTTGATTCCTTTTGTAAATTCTTTGCCCGTGAATTTACAATACATAATTTATATAGATTAACAGGGACATATATTAACTGATGCTGTCTCCTTAGGAGAAATTGTTTAATAAACACTTATGATTTTATTATCTCTCAACTACAGACTTCCTTCCATATCCTGGAGCAAACCTGTCACCCTTGTGAAGAATGCTGTGTTTCTGTCACTACTGGATTGAAAAGTCAATTAAGGCGACACTTCTAAAATTAAAATGAAAGCAGTTTGTTACAATTACATCCAGACATAAATAAAAGATTAATCCGAAAAAAAAAAAAAAAAAAAAACATGAGATCATGCTTATAGGTACACTGTAACATATGTTCCCAGACTGAAACTGGAGGGGAACACTTTGTACACACATGGTGCATGTGGCAGCACTTACTGTAGCATATTAACACTAACATCTATGAATACAGTTATGTGGCAGATGAGTTAACCTCAGCACACACACACTCATTTAGCTTGTCAGCTAACAAGGGAGGAAGGTAATGATGTAAACATCATGCAAATGCAATAGTAACTAACTGTAAGCTGTCTAGTCTGAACAAACTAGAAAGCAAGACACAATGTACCATAGCCCCTGTATTTATATAGCTTGCAAGCTAGACAATTAGCTAAGGTTAATGATAAGTTGCACCATGAAGTGCTGCTCCTTTGAAGCTCTATGAGACAACAACTAGCCAACTCACAGCTGGGCCCTGCAGACTAGCACAGCCTAGGCTACACCTTAAATCAGAAATGAGTTCAACAGTAGGGGACAAGCATGCTGTACCTTTTATGTACCAAAGCTAGCTGGCTCACTACAATCTGGAAGATTAGCTAGCTAACTCTGTAGTATTAAATGTTTTTGTTAAAAATACAGTATATATATATTCCTCTGGATAGCTTCTTAGAAAAGTACGCATGTGGCAAGGGTGGGCACTGTGGTGGGTGGTGATTGGCTAAGAGCAGTCTAAGAGAAGATGAATGTGGCCAACAACCATTCATTCACCTTCGTCTGGGATAAGGGTAAAAAGGCACCTTGTCAGTCAATTAACAATGCCCTCTTAGAGGGGGGGAAGTTCCAAAATAAATGACTGCCACAGATGATTTTGTGCTGTGCTGTGCCAGGCACACATTGGCTGGGTACAGGACTGACTGGAAAGCATGGGAGCTGTGTTTTTATAGGCCCACTAATGAGGCAACGAGCAGCAGTTGCAGTCATTAGAGAGGAACTGCAGCTGCTGCCATGCCAGTGAATAGGGTCAGTGGTGTCCATTGTCCAGCAGTGCTCCTGTGACTGGGGCTTGCACTGTCCGAGGTCCTGAGGCACTCCCACAGTAATACTCAAATTTAGACACTATTTTGTTTTGCCAATAGAAAAATAATCATTTAAATGTGTACACAACTGTCAAAGTATGCCATCTGCTGGAGACAGTTTGGTCCTGTAGCACTACTGGTCTGCTGAGACCCCTGGGGTGCTTGACTGCCCTCAGCCATCTCTCCACCTGTGCAACACCTTCCATTGTCACAGTGCAATACAGTAACTAGCTCTTTACGTAGAAAGAAACATGGCTGGATAGCTTGCTAGTAAACAATGGCTTAGATGTGATTTTTAGATGTTCTGCTGTTAGTAAGCTAACTATTGTTTAATAACTAGCTAACATTTTGTCAGTTAATATCAAACAAACTGCTACCACCATGGCAGAACTGGTGAATCATAAAGCCATATCAGATGTGCACTTGGAAATAGCCAACACGGTGGCTTTTAGGCTTTTTATACACCTCCTGTGATCCATATGACTCCATTTAGAGTATTCTTTCACTTGTTAAGTCGCTTTGGATAAAAGCGCCTGCCAAATGAATAAATGCAAATTCGAATGTATTCTACATCATGAGGTACCTCCACTGAAAGTCAATAAAAAAAGAATTTCTACAGTTTATAAATACAAATATATGTGTATGGACAAACAGGCAATAAGTAATGGAAGTTCGATAAAACACTACAACTTGGCAATAGCATATAGCATATAGCTTTGGGACAATATGCTATTTGATTTCTGCGTAGGAAATAACCAAAACCAAACCAAAAGATACAAACACCATGATTGATAGCAATAGTCTTCGATGTTTTACAGAACAATGAATAAATAAACCAATACAGTCCACACAGTTTACAGTGAGTCAGACTTCTGATATAGGACAGTTTCCTATAAAGTACTACCGAGTGCACCTTTTCAAGGAAAAGCACAAAACTTGAAACATATCTGAGAGCATAATCAAGACTCACATTGTCAGTCTTGACTAACAATGTCTCATTGTTTTTAATGGCCTTTTTCCCCACCAACAGTTTCCTGATAATAATTCCAAACTGGGGAAAAGAGTGAGAAAAGCTTGTCTGATGCTCAGCCTAACTGACATGACGCATCTCATTGACTCTGAATTTGTCCCTTTCCCATGACTATAAAAGATGCACTGTGTATTAGAAATCATATATGTATCTATGCATTGTAATACACAACTTGCTATACTGTACTTACATGGTGTGAGAAACATTTTGATTGGCTGATTATTTCATTGTGTACATTTTAATATCATGCAGTGCTTAGATGTAACATCTTTCTATGTATCTTATCAATTGATTACACAATGTCAGTGTACATAAATACATTATATTGACTGGAAAATTAAAGGGATCCACATGTTCCCTTTGATCATAAAGCTGCTGACTGCACTCAGCTTTTTACCATCTTTTACAGCAATTCATTTATTATTAAATCTATCCATTTATCTCAGTAATCGATATATAGTATTATACAAAGACCATTGATCCACTGAGTCCACAAGCTTGATCCCTGGTAAGGTCCACTGACGATATATAATGGCCATTAGGGCTGTACAACACATAAATGGCAGGGTTAGCCAGGAAGTCCACTCTGAGTGATTGCTGGCAAGACATGCTGACCTTTCAAAATGGCTCTCAATGCCTGTTGTGCCCTCAATTAAGACATGTCAATCTCCATCTATCAAACTGATTCTACACATTATGTATTATACCTTATCTACATTTAATTTACTTGTTGTCTTTGTGAGTACCTCTATATGCTCTCTTACCTCTCAGCCCTATCTGCAAACCTGGGGGCTTATTGAGCGTGCTTCTCCCTTCATTGAGGTGCCATGCAGAGCACCTGTGATCATCTGATGACCGTGAAAAGTGAAGCAACATGACCTGCTGTTCTATTGCCTTTCTCAGGACTAAATGTATTTTTCACCGCCAAGCATTCACGCCGCTGCTAGAGACATGGCATTACAATCATCAGAGAAAGCAGCCAGGGAGTGAGAGCAAGCGAAATCCAGCTGTCGATAACAGTAATCTCTGTCAATAACATGAGCTAATCTCAAGATCATGCAATGGCATCTAGAGTAAAGCTGGTTCAATTGTGTGAGAACTCAGTGGATGTAAATGAGGAGTTAGGTTTTTTTTTTGTTAAATACATTTAAAAGACCTAAAACCAATCAATGTCTGGCAGTTGACATTTTTAAAGTTGCACAAAAAGAGCAAGTGTTCAGTGAATGAAATTTTGCCTGAAATCATTAGACTTGGAAGCAGTCTTTGAAGTGTTAATAGATGTTCATAGTTTGCAGTATTTGTAAAACACAGCAGCTGCATTATTATGTGAGAGGACAATTCTTCTTGACAATTACTCTGTTAATTACTCTGTTATTCAGTCAACCAATTAAATCTTACCTTGCACAGTTCTTCTTGCAAATGGGATTCTCACAGATAACTGTAACAGCATTCATAATCAAAATCAACACAGATTATTGTAAAAATACAGAACGTCTACATCTTATGGATCTTTATATCCATAAATAAAAATTATACCTCCTGTTAAAGTATGTAACTTTATGACAGGTATTTGATGAAAATATCCATATGATGTCAGTATACATTCATTTTTAATGAAAGGAATGACCTAAATGTAATCACATTTTGAGAACTTCACATTTAAAATTTGCATTTATTATTTAGCAGATTCAATATTGTAGAGTCACTTTCAAAGCAAAGGAGCAACTGGTACACATGTATACAAAAAGCTCATAGAAGAGAAGACCGGAGTTTATGCAATTCATGTTTAAAAACCTATTAAGCGGAAAAAAACAGTGTTTAGATTGGATGGTAAAATGATCAACTTCTCTAAACCTTTAAGACTATCCAAAAAAAAGACTAATCAAATCTTGATAGGAAATTATGAAATACCACTTTTGCATATTACTATAACCACACAACACATTAAATTTACTGTTCATGTTGTTACTAGTCAATTGTGATTCATAGCCCATAGCACAAATTAAATTCCTCTTTCACTCTTTAGATTGATATGTGCCTCTTGCCACCTTAATCCAAACTGAATGATACTGCTAACATAATGAATATTTATAAAAAAAAAATAAAAAAAGGAAATGACTTTCAGTGTGACAATTATTTCTTCCAATGTTAATCAAGGTACTCAAAATGCTAAATGGGAAAGAATACATTATGGTGCCTTTTTACAGCTTCCTATTTATCAGCTGATTACTGAGCTATGCTGAGATGTTAAAAGCCCTATCATATGTATATTTTATATTGTATATTGAATAGGAGGCCTACACTGTGCAGTAGCAAGCATGTCCCAACCTCCCTACAGATGGTGATGACCTATGAGTTCACGAAAATACATGCTACAGCAGTTATGATGTGCTACACCATTTTGTTAAGATTTCCCACCAGTTTCAATGCACAAGGGACCTGCTCTTGCAACTACACACACACACACACACACACACACACACACAAACACACGCACACACACATACACACACACACACACACACACATTACAGTAATTTAATCTTTTAGCAGACACTCTTACCTAGAGTACAAAGTGCATCTAAAAACATCAAAAGAACAGCAAAGCATACTGAACACAATCAACCACATCTTATCAATTTCTGCACGGGGCCATGATAATTAGTGCTAAAGTAAATACAAATGCTGTACAATAAATTCATACGTGAAATACATAAATGCGTAACTTCAAAGGTGTGATAAAACAAGGCACACACACGGGTATGCAAACACAGATTGTGTATAATGTTATTCGTAATTGTGTATAATGTTAATGTCAACACATTTAATCTAAAACTTTGAAGCTTCTTTTGTTCCCTGATGTGACCTGTAGAATGGGTTGTGTTCTGTGTTACATAGCAACTGGGGTTAAGCAGGTTGCAAAGGGGTGTGGGTAGGTTACGGATCAGCTGCAGAAACTGAGACCACCATGTTGCCACATAGCCAGAAGCTAATAAAGCGGCAGGCTTTTCAGAAGCACTGTTTGTTATGCTTTCTCTCTCTCTCTTTCTCTCTCTCTCTCTCTCTCTCTCTCTTTCTCTTTCACACACATACACAAAAATACACAAACACACACACACACACACATATCTACATGACCCTCCTCATTTTTTTTTTTTTAGTTAAGTGTTACTGTGAGAAGTGTGCTGTACAGCAGCAGTTCACAAAGTTCAGAGAAGTTCAGACAAGGATACTATTTGGTTATCAAAATGCCATATTAGCATTCAGAGTGAAGGCAACATTTTCACACCTTTAAAGCATTACAACTGCCAAATTAAAATTCACCAGAAAGACTTGTTATACGTGAAAGAATTTTTTTTTTTTTTTAGCATTTTATGATTTGTACAACAACCCCCCCATGACCAATGACATCAAGACACAGATGATTAATGACACTGCTGCCAAAAAAGATGCTAGTCTGCATTGTATTACACATCCTGACACAACATCAACAACAAAAAACAACAACAACACCAGTAATAACAATAATAATAATAATAATAATAATAATGATAATAATAATATGAGTTCTGTAATTACTGTCAACACTGGATTTCAAAACACATCCCAAATCAACCATCTATCAATGCCTAGCAAACATAAGCTAGAAAACCCATCTCTACCTCTCTACCATACCATTTATGCTCTCCGATAATTTCAGAACACACCTCTTCCTTGTCCACCCGTATTTTTACATCCTTGACTGTCATATTATACTGCACAGCATTTAAACAGCTTGAATGCAAGGTTAGGAATGTACCCTCACTTCCACACAAGCTTTTACTTTCAAGATAGTCTCAAGGTAGTAGAAAACAAATTAATAACCAGGAAAAGGGTGAGTTTTAACTTAGAGCAAATGTGCACATAGAAGTAAAGAATGGTAAAAGAAATTACACAAGCCACTGACACAACTAAACCCAAAAAGCGATGAAAATGGGATGACTCACCCAGAAGAAAAAGAAACCTATTTTGTCCTGACCAGGGCAACCGGTTCAGTGTGAGTCACAGTTAACTCACAGTGCAGAAAAAGGAAAATATTTTCATCACTTTTTCCTGAAATATGCCATATGTTGATAGTTGTATACACAAACTGTAAAATCTTATATTTTGCAGACACCCCCAAAAATGTTGTCTTGCACACACATGCATGCTTACATATGCAGTTCACATACTCTGAGACAGTCGTAAAAATTACATTTTACTAATTCCAACTAAAAACAAATGGATTGAATGCATGCAGGCTATACACACAAGATCATTTATACACATGAATATGGAATCTGGCTCAGTGTTCCCTCTCTGCCACAATGATTCATCCTCTGATGAAAAAACAAATGCTCTATGATTTCAGATGCCAGCCATTGTGTGCAGACAACTGTGCTGCTGTGTGCTTACCTATTAAGAACAAAGTGTACTTCAGTGTGGCATGGTCCAGTTGTGTTCTAGTGACTCAAATCTATTTCTCTGTGCCTCCTTTTAAACAGATAAGGTCTGACATCTTTTCATATTTTATGTCCCTTGTATCTCTCATCCCGAAAGAACATCCATCTCCTAACAGCTTAATACTTTTACTGTGACCAGAGAGATAGAGTTTAACAAAGTCAGTTTTTTTTCCCATGAGAAAAAGACTGCCTGTGTTTTGGCCACAGAGAACGTAAAACCTTGATTCAGCAGTCACCTTCCAGCAATAACTTTTCCCACTCAAGGGTTACAGATTGTACCTTTAGCCACTGTATACTTTAAGTTGCATTCTCTCCTTCATACAGTCCCATCATCTGCGTTTATAGATGCTGCTATGTCCCTCATCATCTTAATGTCAAATGAGTTAGGGTTGGATGGCCCTGCCTGGAGTTATACCATTTTAAACTGCATTTCCATGGAAAAGACTGCCCCCCCAACCCCACACAACCTTAACCTTTATGATTCAACCAAACGAAAAAACTGGAACTTAGATTTAACCCAGCTGTATAATCACCCTCCAATGATCAACCTTTACAGTGTCGGCGCCCCCTCTTGTCATAGCATATCGTAAGATTTCTTCACATCAGACCGCTCCCAAGATTTCTTTATCCACCACTAGATCCAGACTTGATCTACCTCTTCTGAACCCACTTGGATGCTGAGATAGCAACTGCTTACTCGAAAACAAAAACAAAAAAAAATCTAAAATATCATTATATATCATTACTTTTCCCCCATCAGTTTACATAAATTAGGGATGTGAGTGATTGGTCAGAGGGTGGGGGCAATTGTCTCTCTACTTGTTTTACAAGGCGAAGTAGAATATTCCACAATTAGGCAGTCATCTTTCCATGCAAGCTTTATTAAACAGATCCAGTACCTGCCTCATATCTTCTACAGACACCTGTTCAAACCTGCTACAATATACATAGTTCCATCCAGGAGCCGCATTCTTTGATCCTGCTTTTGATCTTTACAATCCAAACTGAAAATTCTGTGTCCAGGGTATTCTCCATCCTTTTTCATTGATGTTTTAGCAAATATTTCTATTCAGTATTAAAGACATCTACAGTATTTTCTGAACTCTGGATTTTCACAAAATTATCGGCCAACAGTTCCACTTCATTGCTCTCCGTAAGTCTCTCAACATCACCTTACAATAATACTGGTATATGACTACTGTGACAGTGTCCATTCATCTTCTTAAATAGTTCACTACACTCTGGCCAGCAAAGTCTCTCCCCCAATATCACACTATATATGCTAATCTCTTTTTGCCATTTTAATGGTATTTCTAACAAGTGCACACTTCTTTTTGGTAGCCTTGTAAGTCCTCATTTATATGAAATACATAATCAATGTGGAAATGGGGATGACTATTGTCATATCACCAAGCCATTAGCAGCTGTAGTGCTGTTCTGATGAGAGTTGAGTGAATGCCAAAACACAGGCAGAGCAACCAGAAACACCAAAGACCAAGAAAGTGTGAAGTGGAAACTTTGAAGGCTATTTTCAATAGATATGGTAGGGGGTCCAAAAGGGGGAGCAGCAAAACAAACAAAAAAGAAACCCTATGAATGGGAACAAAAAGTCTTGAAGATAATATGTCAAATTCAGCTTGGTCCATATACCACAGGAGCTTTAAAAGTGGCCCCCAGAGACAAGATCCAACGCATTTTTTTGCAACAGACATAGGCAGAGGACAGCAGCTGTCCAGCTCTCTCCCCCCACCCCCCTTGGAGGTGTATAGAAGGAATAAGAACACTGGCTACGGGAGACTGGCTTTGCCTGGGAGGCTTTTTCTGTAGGGCACCATGTTTTTATTCAGATGCTCTTGAGGAGGGAATGCACCGCAGCTGTGTTGATTAGTCATTTGGGACAGGTAATTTTCCACTTCACTGGCCTGATCCTACGTGATTTCCAGCCACCTCCACTCCAGTTACGGCCCAGTGTTACAAACCCCCGCTATCCAGTCAACTAGCTTAGCTGACCAGCAGGTCTCATTGCACCCTTTTCTCACAACAGAGGTGCTGATGTCCCCTGCTGGGAATTTACGTCAGGAAGAGTGACGCCCCCCCATAAATAAATAAATAAATAAAACAAAATAGTGTGTGTATGGGAAGCCATACTTTACAACAGCTAACAGTGATGTATGTGTATAATATATATATATATATATATATATATATATATATATATATATATAAACATCAGGAATAAAATAAAAGGATTTTTATTTTATATATATATATATATATATAAATATATATAAACATCAGGAATAAAATAAAAGGATTTTTCATTCTGTTTCAGATTTAAGATTTAATATGGAAAGTTGAAAGCAAATAGTTTACCCTATATAGTCTCTGAATTACGTTTTCTGTGAATGAGACATTTATGTTAAATTTTCTTGTTGAAATGCTCAGTTTTTAATGTGTGTGAAGGCTAATTTTTCATGAATTCTCACTGGAACATTTAAGTACATGCAGGATTGATCTGGAATTCACTCTGCTGTATAAAACAAAAATATGTATAAATTACAAATCATTCATGGATTCATCATGAATCATCAATCATTTAACATACATACATTTTTAACAAACATGAACATTCATATAGACGTACAGCATCATTACTTAGGCATTAATTGTGTTCTGTATGATTGCCATGGATCTAATACACTTCCAGGAAGCACCGTGGAGTGAAATTTTGAGACTAGAGGTGTTTCATTTCCAGGTGAGAGGATGCATCTGCACTCTATGTCAGCAGGCATACAATAACCAGTATAGAATAAAAGACTTGCTCTATGAATGGCTGGCTGCACATGGTGCCCTGCCCTCTGAAAACTGGTGACTGCTGAGTCTTCAGATGTTTGACACAGTAAATAATGGATTTCAATTCTGAGAAATCTTTTCACATTCAAATGCCCTGGAATGGCTGTGGGAGTAGCATGCCAGAGGAGTAGGGTCAAAATGTACAGAATCACATGTTAAACATGGACAGAAACAAACGGCAGAATTAAATAAAGCAGCATTTATAAGCACGCAACCTATCTTAGGAATATCAAATTGTACACATCAGGACTGACAGAAAGACAGTGCCAAAGCATCCATATTTGACCATTTACTCTTTAGCCATCTGGATTATGTTTGTTTATTGTAGCTGAAAACGTATGTGCAATCCCCAAAGCACTGTAGGTAATATTGCACATACAGCTACTGGGGTTGTAACAGTAAGGCCACCAAATGCGGTTAGAGGTTTATGCTACAACAGGTCAAGCAAATACACTGCTCTTTTGCAATCATATGTATGAACAATGCATACACAAAGTTTCACCAGCACAGCATTCAGGATATTTTAATGTACAGTATGTGGTTTCTGGTTAACAAAAACCTATTAAGTAATATAGGTACAATTTCACTTTACTAAAAACAGATCACATCATTGTTATTCCTTTCAAAATAAAATGCACAATACACACCACATTTTCAATGAGACAAGACAACAAAATGTCAGGTCAGCCATTCATTTTTTTCATGTTAAACTATTTACAAGGGCCTTCATAGTGACATTCAATTTGACGAATACTGTGCCAATCCCCCTAAGCTCAGCTGTCATGTCACATATAGCTGCTGCATTCACACAATTTGAGATTTGCTGCCAAACAGAATTTTTACTTCTGTTTGACATGCCTCCTCTAAGAGACAAAAAATTCCATTTTTCTTTTCAACTCTGCCACCAATATTAAAACCTCTATCTCAACCTCAGATTTTTTTCCTTCACATATTGCTGTGAGGCCCCCAAGTTAACTGGATCTGGAGATAGTGCATCATTCTGAAAGTGATGTGATTATTTATGAAAAATATTCCACGTGCTTTTCGTTCTTCTTCCATTTTTTTGTTTCGCTTTCTGTATGTTATAGAATGTAACACACCGTCTGAGTGAAATATCACTGGCTACAACCACATCTGAGACGGGAGATCTGAGACTTCTTAAGCAAGTGCATTATTACAGGATTAATGACTTATCAGTACCAGAGACATATATCATTTTGGATAAAGTATTGGAGTATGGTGTATTAGAACTAATATTAAGCACAACAGCAACATGGGATTGATATGCTCTGTGCAGTTAAGGCATATTTCGATAAAGGGTCTAGTGGGAAGTTACGATTTTCCATATTATAAATGGACACTGTGAGGTGGTGTAGTTATTCTTCTGATTTGCTTTTTTTTCCTTAACTCATGGACCATGTACTCAGTGCTTCCAGATATACTTACTCCCTTTCAGCCATTCCAGTGTTATCTGAGAGCACACTCTGAGGAACAGCACTGGTCCATGAATTTAGAAGGCAATCATATTGACACATCACAAGTGTTGGTGTGTGTTAATCTGTGCAGGCTTGTTGCATCCCTAAGAAGCAACTCCAAGCAATCTCTTTCAGCAAATTTCATGACACTTTTAAGGTTACTTCCTGCACAGTAAAACCCTGATTAGTCTAGCTACTTCAGGTCATTGTCTGGCACAAAGCCCTTCTATACTGCATCTTAGGAAGAACATTGCCTCAGGAAGACTAGACCAAGATGTTGTCCTCTGTCCTTGAGATTGTACACTGTCAGCATTTTAAAACTCATCAAGCCAGTTGCCAATCATAATCAAACTTTATCCTTGTACTCATTCTTTTTTGAGGGGGTATATGCTACACTCCTATCTTGGTAAATAATGATAAAAAATGTTTTCCTTATTACCATATTCCTCTGCCATGCTTTAGCAATGCCTGCATTAGGTAGTTCAGAAACTATAAGGAAAAAGGAGTCAACTCTGATTTTCATAACAACCAACTGCATTTCAAGTAGACAACAGAGGCAGAGTTAATTAGAAATTTTAATGACAAGTATGACTAAAACATGATACACTGTCTGACTCCAGGCTACCATCTCTCCTCTAAATCTTTGATCTCTGTGAGATCTGAGCAGTTACCATTTCCGTTTAACCTTTTGTACTCTGTGTGACTTGCAATCTGACTCTAACTGGCATCCCGATACAGGTTCCCACCCAGGTGCTACCCCTTGTGAGTGGACACGGAGGCAGGAAGATCTACTCCTGGAACTGGGTTTGATCAGCTTTGAAGCTTTAGCCACAGGTGCTCACTCCACTGAAACACCAGAATTGTCCTGCAACATCTGCATCTTAATCACCATTTACTTTTAAAATATAACCTTAATAGTCCGACAGACTTCAATAGCTTTTTTTTACCCGTCTAACTAATCAACAGTCAACCCAAGATTCAGTGGTGTTGACATGCAGTTCTAAAATTGAAAAGCAAACAAAAATGGAATACACCCCAAACATACACACACAGATCTAATATAATTGAATATTATTTAGTTGTACCTGGCTACACATGACGAAAGATAAAGCATTCACCTAAACATTTTCATTTAAACGGATGGATTAACTATTTTAATGATGTACAAGATTAAGTACATTCAGTTGTATATATGTATCTGAACATGTGCATGTTAAAATCTGAATGCTAAACATGTACTTTCAACAATGCTAAAATAACAGTATGCTACTGTAGATTACATGTAGCACTAAATAAACTGGAAGACTGTGGGCCACATGGTACTATGTAATTCAGCCAGATAATTAAATGTATTGTTTTTATGTCATCAAAAATGCTAAAATGCCAGGGTAAAAACACTTTGATCTCTGTGTTTCCATGGATACAGAATGTACCACCTCCAGGGTGGTTACCACCATTGGCGCTACCATTCACCTCATTATGCTTGAAAAAATGAACTGCCAAGATTCCACGGTGATAAATCCTGAAGAGAATTATAGCTCAAAAGCTTGTTTTGTTCCCTAACTCCAATAAAATTAAAGAAACTTTCCAGTAGGGTTTTTAGATCCTGTTACAGTACAGAGACTTCTCTTGTTGAAGTCATTAATGACCTACTTACATCATCTGAGGCCAATTAGGTCTCTTTTCTTGTACTTCTTGAATTAAGTGCTGCCTTTCATACAGCAGACTATACTTCACTCATATCAACAGAAAACCATATTGGTGTAAGTGGTTGCATCCTCTCCCTTTTTAGATCTTACCCATCAAATATATACCAATTTGTGCAGGTAAATGAGGACTTTTTCCATCACTCCAAATGTTATCAAATGCTATGTACCACAGGGCTCAGCTTCAGATTCTACCTTCTATTCTTTTTAGAAATATAAAGAAATATATAATGTTTTATATTCTTTCTATTATATGTGCTGGCACCAGGAGACATTATTTGCAAACTGTCACTGTTATGCAAATGACACCCAGCTACTCTTTCACAGTCTTCCTCCCAAAAGACATTTGGCATTTAGAACCCTTCTGACAAACATTTCAGTATAATATTGTATTTACTTTAATATTGTATTAATATTAATATTAAATACACCTCCATATAAATGCTGGATCAGGCTGCCAGTGGTTCTGCTGTTTCTAATTTATTTGTAGCTTAAAATGCAAGTGGTCCTGATGTCATGTTGTTATTACTGCACCATTTTAGTATTATAGTACAATCTTATTTTCTCTGTGTTGTCACAATCATTTATTAAAATTATGCATCTTTACCACAGTTTTTATATTGTATGGGGTTCTTCATTTTGACTGGTCCCTGGGACTTGCCCTCAGTCACTCCCTTTGACTGAGAGAGTACATGCATGCACACTTCACTTTGCTTGGGTATCCCAGGATTCCTTTAATCTGATACCCCAGGGTACATGTTTGCATAGACCTCTCTTTGTAAATTTTAAGACTGTTTCATTGAACTGCAGCGAAAAAAAAAAAATTGTAACCACATTCGTCAAAGATAATATGAATTTTAGTGTATGAATGAACATTTCTCGAACACAAAATCACCAAACAGTGGTCACATCGCATTTTAACTACAAGTGAAAAGAATCTAAATTACTTTTGTGGCTGGATTTCAAGACTCAGACTAATCTTGCAGATCTCTGTGCCAACAGAGTTACAGCAGCTTACCTTTATAACACATAGCAATGCCATTTGGCCATTTTTGTTTTCGGCAATTACTTTTTGGGATTTCAACAGAACTCCATCATTTTCAGCACTGCATCTCCTGGAGGGTCCTGGTGTAGTCCTGTCTCAAATGGATAACCTGGTTTTCAGAAGAACACAGGATAATAATCATGATTGACTTTTATATTTGAACATACTTGAACAACTGCAACAGGCGGGACTCACAAGCAGAAGGCAGCAGAACCTGTCTCCCAAAACAGCCTAATCCAGCCCGTTTTATCCCCAAAGCAAAGAAGCTGCTGAATGGGAGGCCCAGATGGTTAAACAATCTCTGAAGAAGTGACCCATACCTTGCACTCCTTTCCTGCATCACCCCCCCACCCCCTCTCCAGAGGGTACAGCCCTGCTGAATTGCTAAAAGACAGAAAACTCCACACAAACATACCCCCTCTTCCTTTGTTCCTGATGCCCAGCTGGCCTAACATTTTAACCTTTGCCAAAGAAGACCAACAGCGTACAAGAAACAGAAAACTCACTTTGACAGTTGACACAAGGCAACAGTTTTGCCTGCACTGTGCCCTGGGGACACTATATGTATGGGTGAAAGATTCTAATAATAAATACATTGTGCACCATCAGGCAGGCCCATTCCTACTTTGTGCATGTCCAGGTGCATCCCGTTTTCTTTGATGACTACATGGAAAAACCCAGGCCTACACCTCCAGAAGCTGCAGATGCCATCCTGTTGAAACTGACCCCACAAGAATACCCAGACAGGGTTAGAGCTCCTCCTTCATAGTTGAAGGACTTTGACACAACATCACCTTAAAACTAAGATACAAGATCAATTGGGCAGAATAATCCCAGAGGTACTTACAGGAAGGTACAGGTAATCTACCCTGTCCCTTTTAGCTGAGTTTCATTCCAATTTCTCAGTTTGTTAATGTTTTAAACCGAAATGTTCTGTAAAAAAGGCTCAATGCAGTGTTTTTGAGTCACCAATGTGTACATCAGCCTCTCATCACAACAATCTCTTTGCTCATATGGGTGTGATGAACTCTGACGAATACAAACTTCCAATACACTTGCAAGCAGCCAGAGGCTGTTTTTCACACTACAAGTCTACATAAAAAGCATGAATAAAGAGTAGGGGGCAGAAGTGTAGCAGAGTGGACTCGTAACAGAAAGGTACTGAATATTTTTAATAATGAGTTGAAGGTATATGATTTGCTAGTGCATAATATGTAACTATATATTTTAAGTACAAATATAAAAATTCCTATTTTTGATAAATTTGTCCATTTTCTACTTAATATTTTTCCATTTGCATTACAGACATTATACTGAAGACTGCAGCATGACTTGGTTACCCAAGAGAACCCTGGCTTCAACAAAACAAAGCAGCCATGTGAGGTAATGGATGTTGTGATGAGGAGTCCTCCTGGTGAAGTTGTGATCATTCTAAATGAACACAGATACTGAGGTCAGTTATGCAGCATTCTCAGAATAAAAATATATACTTATCCACTCTCTAGAGAAAAGGCCACCATGTGACACTAAAGCTTGAATCAAAGACTTAGGTGGCCCTGACAAGGGTATGACTTCCCTCCAGCAGTACTGACAGAGCAAAGGTTTCAACAATATCTTTTGGAAGGGAAAGAGAAGCCTGTGTGTTTCTACTACAAAGGGGCATGTTGTTGTGAATTGTTGCAACCTTTACAGGAAGTCAAACCAACCATTCACCTGAATTGTTAGCTAGCTATCTAATTCTGCTTTCAAACTCTCAGCTCAATAGCTAGCTACATCCGTAGCTGTAATTTTATTTTAATGATAAAGACTTTCATTTTATTTTCAGCCAGTTTTCCACTAGCTAGATAGGTCATTAACTTGCTTTTGAGCAATGTAACCTACACTTTAAATGGCAAATTAATCTGCATTTGTCATCCAAAGAACTACTTAATTGTACAGTTATCTGGGAATGGGGGTTTTAATATTGTATATTTATCTTTAAAACATGTGCTCTTGTAATACAGCAACCAACTGTGAACTACGCACAATTCCATTTTGCTCTATTGTGTACGCATTGTGATATTACCACCATGATATCCAGGGACATCAGTGGTTGCTCATTGTCTGATGATGACTCTACCTCGTCTTCTCTGTTTTGAGAGATTAAATCTGGCCACATCTTCAAAAATGGATCAATAGGGATTATCACTGGAATCAAGTTGATCATGATCCCCTGCAGAGACAGAATATGTTACAGTACTGTGGACCTATATGGGCCTCCCTCAGTATAAATTTTACAGTCTCTGTCTGTTACGGGGACTGTAAAATATTGTACACAGTAATACAATCAGTGCACACACATACAGTGACTGTGCTGCAGCACAATTTGTACTATAATTTTTGTACTATATGGTGTTACTAGTTTTTACTCTTAAAGATAATCATGATAAATGAAAGCCTTGATCTGCTCAAATTTGGTTGGACTTGTCAATGTTGGACTTGTTGGACAGCCCATGGTTTATAACATAATCAACAATAGGGCCTCTGATGTTGTCAGGTATGTTTTTTGTCCTTGCAATTCACTATACACCCACCCCTCACATCCATCCCCATCCTCTCACTCTCTCAGTTCTACTTTCTTTGCCTTGACAGAGACTTTCCCCTAGTCTCCCTTTATACATTAATCAGTAGTACACAAAGTAGTACATAAAGATATACTTTATAAACATTCCCTTTTTAGCTCCCATTGTATTTCCACATTGACACATTAAAACAACTTCAACTCATTATCCTCAGTTGCAAACAGCGTGTGAAAAATGTGTGAACAAAACACGATGAAATGAAATTTCGTTATTCCGTATTCACTGATTTGTTATTAGTGTACTAAGAGTCTAAAATAATTACAACTTCAACAAATGAGTTTGGGAATTTGAGCAGAGTTGTGTATTATATTCTTGTTCACAGTTGTAAAAGCAGTGAAAAAGCAATTGAAAGAAAACATAATAAAACAGATAATAAAGGGACACTTTTACTGTAACTATTTCTTTCCATGCTACAGAGCCTCCATATTTAATGGAATAATATCACAGAGATGCATGAAAGCAAGTAAAGTGCAATTTATTAAGGTGCCTAGTTGTCCATGAATTGACATGACAGTATTTCTAAAAGCCTTTTAATGAGCATTTTTTTAAAGGAACAGCACTTGATAATTGAAGTTATGCCACTATGTGCAGGCCATTGCACTAATAGAAAAGGATTAACCCATAAAGGCACAGATAGTGCTCTGTAGGAAGCTTTATTATTCATTATTGTGGCTTTTGTCTTAGGCTGTTAAAACTGATCTCAGCTAGCCATTTAATATACAGAGGAACACTGGTGCAGCAAAATCTCTCATTTTAGGGTATATTTTGCCTTTGGCTGAGAATCCTGTACATGTACCAGTATATTGATTCAAGTATCAGTTTTGGATGGATTTGAGGAGGGCAGAGCTTTAATTCTACGTCTGGAATACTCAGACAGGTTATACAGCAGCTTGGTATTCAACAACACCATTCTAGTGCACATCCCCAGGGTCCCACGGGCGAGTGAAGTGTTTCCAACAGATTATAGGGTCAGACAGAGCTTTGTGTTGTGAATGTGAAGACGGGAGGATTGGGAGGCAGGTGTAACACTTGTTGCAGTCTGTGGCAGCAGTAGCTGTGCGGGAGTCTTTGGGATTTTGTCCTTCTGTGTTTGGCTTGACTGTGTGTGGGCCTCAATTGTTTAGCAGAGGGCACTACTGCAATTTTCTGTAGACTCAGTTAATCCTGTGAGTTGGTGCAGACTCACTTTGAGATTTCTCAGAGGAAGATGAAATACTGTAAATTTAGGCTAAGTGCTAGCAACCAGGTTTTAGTGTTCTTCCCTATGGCCCATACACTGTGTACAAGGTGCATCACTGTCACTCAGAATCACAGGATAAGGGGCAGTTGAACAGTTTTATAGTTCTAGCGTGATTATCTGAGATGACCCAAAGAATATAGAACTCCTTTGTTTGACTCTTGCCATATGCCACAACTGGCATGCAGTAATGCTCTGCCTGAAAAACAGCAAGTTTGTAGGCAGTGCTTCTGTATTCATATGTTCACTCATTTATGTTATAAAATGGCATAACTGAACCCAGGTTCAGTGAGTGTTGCTCTCCATGCTTGTTGGTGCCTAAGCCCAGTGGCAGTTATTACTTTTACATTGACTACAGGAAAGTGAATTGCATTATAATGGACTTCATTCATCTAGCACCTTTGAAGGATCTCAAAGCATTCTACAGTGAAGTGGAGCTGACTCACCTCAGCCATTCTGTGATAAAGGTAGATTTGCTTTTCCTAGGATGGACTGTATTTAGGTTCTCCAGGAACCAAGGAAACTGAAGAAATTTGTGATTTATGACTGTAACGGAATATGGTATGAGGAATATTGGTATGAGGAATGCTCCAGACAGATTTCAGTGATTTATGAATCACATACTTTCTGAATTGCAGGGTGTGTGTTTTGTATATATGATGTATTTGTACACAATTTGTTAAGTGTATTCACAAATCTATTTTGATAGCAGGTTCCAGGTTAACTTGACAGTCATCTTTGTAAAAAATCATGTCTGACAGACTTGCTGAGTGCTGAATGTGACTTCTGAGAAGATACAGAACTGTCACGATGCTTTTGAGAAGGTCAAGGCAATCTCAGTTTGTGCTTCTGTAGTTTCTGTCTTCCAGTTTGATCAGCCCCTAAAACCTGCAGTTACTATCAGTACAGGTGCAAGCAGCATTTCTTTTGGAAGACCAAGACAAAACTGATCTGCAAACATGTCATTTCTTAAAGAAATCTAAGCATCTAGTGTTAAATAGGATCAGAACTGAAAGCTGAAAGGAAATTGTTTCTGTGTTCATATATTTTCCTTATAGATGTGAGCCTTGACAACCTTGCTTGAATGAGAGCAAATTTGGCCAACTTTCTCATCATAGTCCACCAAGATGCATAAAACTCTTTATAGCCTTAGGTAATAGGCTACACACAATGCAGCTATCAGATGTTTCACATATGTCACAATATTACATAATCAAATTCTGGATATGTGTCACTGCTGGTTATTGCAATTACTGCCAATTATTTTTTGAGTAACCCTCCACAGTATCGTCTAATTAGTCTCTGCCTTGACATATATTGGTAATAGTGTTGAAATGTTGCACAATATTGTCATCATATCCTGTCAGTTATGGCTGGCATACTGAACACAGCCACACAGCCTCTTTGCTCATAACTTTAATTAAAGCTGCAAAATGCAATTCCCAATATTTTTTTACTGAGTTCAGAAGCAATCACACAAAGGAGCTTGTTTCTCCATTCATGGATTTTTCCTCATGTGTTGTGCCAGTTTTCAAACCTTTCTCTAAGATGTGTCATCTCAAATCACAAATCATAAATCACTGTCAGTGATCAGCTACCTGAAGGCAAAAAATCAAAGACGGATACATACACTCCAACTGTTGAAATAGTATAATATTGTCTTTTGAGCTGTGTTGATTTAATTACTGTAGCTAGCTAACTTACATTACAAACATTACTTTAGGGTAGTGGGTATCATGCTTGGTACATGATAAAATAGGCAAATTAACATTCACTTAATATGAATCTGCTAATTAAAGAAGTCATGCAAGGCCAAAGGGGACACTCCTTGGTCAAAATTCTTATTTTCTTCACACTGTAATGTAATACTTTGTCCAGCCAGAACTATAATCAATATATGCTAAGTACACTTTTTAATGCTTAAAATTCTGATTGAGGCCACAAGTTTCTGTTTTTTCCCCACAAATTGAGGTTGCAGCAGTGCATACTGCACTTTCATCTAATTACAACGTATCATGGTGTTCCAGCGTTCTGGTGCAGTGTCACTATGTAACTCAAGAAATTTGAATGCTACGTTCCAATCAACCGCTGCCAGCTGTGGCAAATTCTGGGGGTATTAGAAAAGTTGTATCAAGTTTGTGTGAGGCAGAATTTTAATAAATACGTGTAATTCATTTCTTTTTGTTAATGTTCATTTTCATGGACATGCCTGTGGAGAGCAACTGGACCATAGAATTGTTCCCTCTGAGGTCACAAGTTCTCAGCATGCCTACATATAGAAGGCCTGGATTTCTGAACGCCTCTTTTTAAGTGGTAGAAAATCTGGCAGAAAAACTTACTTGGCAGAAAGATCCCTCTCTGCACCATGAGCACACAAGGCATCTGTCATCAAAGAAGAAAATTACACATGCAGGCTGCTAGTAAGCTTCCTTGGTTAAAAGCAATAAATTAAATTTGATTCATTTTTTTTCCATCAGCAATAGTAATGTGTGTTTGAAAATTAAAAATCATATATCCAGTATTTTTGGAATCAAAATGTACAAGATTAACTTGTTTTTCTTTTTGCTTTTTAAGGTTCCTTCATTTAAGAAGCCATGCCAGAAAATATTGGTCAAAGGAAACATTTCAAAAATATAAAGTAGAAACTACAAAGTAACTAGCCATTGTTCTGCCATGCCTCATCTCGCCTAATCGAAGATGTACTTCCATAATAATCAGATAGGAGACCTAAAATCACTACTACTACTACTATCTTTTTTCTTCTATAATAGCCAATTAGCTTTGAAATGATATGCTCCAACAATTTGGCTAATCTTTATTTAAGTATGCAAATAACAGAGACCCAGATGCGTCTGTTATTTTTGGCATCCTTCACTGTTTTCATTACCAAGGATTTGCTTGTTGGATAGAACACTGTCTCTTCCCTCTGCCCGTCCCTCTTCACCACGACAACTTGCCTGCGACAACTCTGGCAGCCCAAATGATCCTGAGAAGAAGATGCAAAAAAAACGAGATAAGGGACTGGGATGAATGAGAGAACAGGAAGAGAAACGAGATCTACAGGTTTATACCTTTGATTTCTTTCGTTCCATTAGAATCTGAAGAACTACCAGTATGAGGAGTTTGAAGGACCACAGGAGGCTAACGTCCTTTACTTGAGAGCCTCATCCTTTCACGAAAACACTGTATGTTTTTTCCTAAGAATACAAATTTTAACAAATCTAACACTGTACACGTCGGATCAGCTATGGGAATGCTACAGCAAGTACAAACAAGGAAAATAAAGAACAAAATACAACGAGCACTTCAACGGCTGCATGGATTCTGCCAAATCTGTCAAAAATAAATGGAAGCCATCTTTAGATCCTGTTTTTGGGTTAGCTCTTTGTCTCTGAGAAGATGCACCTGATGATATATGTGCATCACATTTTATTTACTGTTGGCTCTCTCCACATTGTTCTGTGGTCACGCTGCACTGAGCTTTCAGCTCTGTAAGTTGGCTGAGATGCCACTCGCACAAGTTGATGTATTTGGATGAGAAAATGAATTTCAACATTACATTTTAGTGATGAAAATACTACGCATCTCAGAAATTGCATAAAGGAAAGCAGGTGTTCTCTGTTGATAAAATCAGATGGTCTTTTCTCCAAGATGGCACCTTATTATGCAGGACCCTAAGCTAAGAAGCTATTGAGGATTAGCTAGATAAGCTTCCAAACTGAATGCTTTCTCTATGTACAATTTGGATTTTAATATTTTCACCAATGTGTCTTTCTGTGTGTGTGTGCATCCCTGAGTGTGCAAGGGTGATTTTTGTTTCTATGTTGCATGTGTGTGTGCACAGACACACACGTGCACATGTCCATGGAGCAGAATGCATTAATATGGGGCACTCAATGGGCACGGTCACCACCTCTGAAACCACTTTGACTCCAGTCCTGTTCTTCACACAAATCAAAATACCTTATGGGCCAGAACATAACATTCCATCGAAAATCAATTCAAAGCCTCAGAGCTCAGGGGTGAAAGAGGAAAAAAAATAACCTTTATAAAATTCAAGACAAATGAACGAATGCTGACTGTTGATCCATAATGGTTGCATCCAGGTCTTCTTTCCCAAACCTATTGCCAGCCAAGTCCCAAGTGACACAATAAATGACAGATGGGTATTGGTGATTCTTGGCACTCAATATACCCAGGGTAATATGGGTCAGAATTCCTCAGCATGTTTGTCTCCCACCTCCCTGTTCTGCTAACAGATGCTCCGGGGTATGGAGCAGGCTTCCTCTCTACCCTCTCTACATCGTGTAATTCAGCAGAGCTGCACTCTCCATGTCCCTCCGGAGCTAGCATGAGTACCTTATAATTGCTGTGTGTTTACATCCGATGCCCATTTCTCCCTTTAACAGCTGCTTTAAATCCTCAAAGTTACCGTGCCGGAGCATGCACGCACCTGATTCCCTGCCTGGCAGTCTGGTTAAGTCAATCAAATGAATCAGTGCTGTGATCCGCTAAATTAGAGTTGTGGTCAAATGCGTCACTTTTGGCTTTTGTTTGAAACCGACTTGTCCTCCCCACCATAAATTGCCTCCCTCATTACCAAGACTGTTAATCAGTGATTAAACAATTGATTCCTGTGCTTTTTAAATTAGAGTACACATCAATTAGAATACATGTCTATCTCTCTCTCTCTCTCTCTCTCTCTCTCACACACACACACACACACACACACACACATACACACATCTTCTAAATGGTTGTAATTATTATTGCAAAAATTATTTTATACCTTCTTTAAATTTTGCATGCTGCAAAGGTCCTCATATTGCATGTATTCAAAAAGCTTATAAGATTTAAAAAGTTCAGCTTGTATGCTTTTTAATTAAAACAATTTAAAAATATATTTTAATATGTTTATACATTCTGACAGCATTGCATTGAATAGATATTGTCTCTGCCTGCCAGAAATGTAAACTGGCAAACCTACATTTTTCATTAAATTTTTAGAATGGTGATTTCATTCCAGGCAAGTCAAGGCTTGAGTGGACAAATCAATGATTCTGATTAGAAGAACAATATTGCACAGAAAGTGTGACTTTGAGTAATGAGTAATTGCAAGTGTTACTTTCTCAAATCTATTCTTATGCATCAACATGAGTTTGTAATCACAAAAAAATGAAAAAGAAATTATGTGTGATAGTGTAAAAATTATTTTAAAATTTAGATAATGTATTATTTAAAGGACAAAGCACCATAGCTGTCTAGATGAATTCATTTCCCAATGAGGACTATACCAACCCAAAGTTATTCTGCATAAAGACAGCTCATATAAGCATGGACTTACAGTGCATCACATTGCTTACCCCTCAGCTATGATTTGGGGCAATGTCATCACAGTAGCCAGCTTCTTTAAAGGGACTGTGAAGGTCAACTTGGAACTTTTTTTTAGAATTCAAATGTTCTATGAAACTTAAGAGCAATATCAGGTATGTGGAATGGTGTTACATAATTACATAAAGGTCAACAGATCAAACATCCAAGACTGAAGAACATGTTCAAAGCATAATCTTGAATCTTATTAGAGCAAAAAAGGTCTCCTCCAAAATTTGAATTTCAAATCAACACTTATTCAAAGTTTACAGCGATGCAAACTGAGAAGGAAAATATTATATCAATATGAAAATTGTTACAAAGTTCTGTTATGATTACAACTAGCAAAAGATGACACTCAATTGATATTGCAATATTTAAGTAAAAATTTTCTCCTTGCTAAATGCTATTCGAGCTTGCAAAAGGTTTGCCTGTGCACTGCATAGCGGTAAAGGTCTATAAAAACGTGTGTTGAATGAATGTAACAAAATGAGGAGATTTCATAAACTGAATCTATTAAGCATTCCTTCCAGGTGGAATGAATGTTTAATTTAAAGGTGTTATTACGTGCAAACCTGATAGCTGCACCAAAACTGTGAAAAGCGCATATTTATTCTGTTTGTTTGGGCTGTGATATGTTTTATTTTCCACTTATCTTGGAAAACGTTTGTTTTTGCATGTAGCCTCACTTGGTGCTAGTGACGCGTTGTGCATTTTGTGATGTATACCCTGTGACAAATTAACCATTTGATGTAGTAGGCCTATGTTAAAATTATACACACATATTCTCTGCAGCACAAGATATATTTATGTGACCATCTGTTTAGTTTGGTACAGTGAATGGGATTTTTTTCTTCATTTTGAATAATTAACCTATGAAAAACAACATCTTCCCATGACCCACTGTATCTATAGTACTTCCGTGGAACTTGGAATGCATGATCATTTGTAACAGCATGATGTACCTGTGTGAAGTGATACTTCATATGTTAAAAAACATGTCAGTTTCAGGATAATTGGATGCATTTTTATGCAAATAAGCACAACTAATTCATTTTTGGGATATTGATGTCCTCCTCAGGCATAACCTCATTCCTTTTCTCCTTCCTTCTCATCACTTCATTCTTCTCATAATGCACGCCTATCACAGGAAAAGTCACTACACAGAGTGGATAGCCTGGCTGTAGCTGGAATTATTAGTTCTGAAATCTGTGTCAATTGTCTTGAATACATTGATTTGTACACAATGATTAACATGATAAAGTTACCTACAGCAGGTGTGGGAAAGTGCAGTGCAGCAGTGATGTTGCTGGCGGAATACGTAGGTCATCTGGGTCCAGTTCTTGCTATCTTTACAGTGTAGTTATTTAGTTATTTTTGAGTTTATATTTGATTCATTCCTAGAACGATTTGCAGAGACACAGCTAGTAGAAGAATGGTGTTTTTCCCCAGAAAACTCAACCAGGACTGATAACAGCTGGGTAGCTATCCATTAAATTGCACAATTTAACTGCAGTGTATTACTGGAAATATAAGTATAACTCGCTCCATTCATCTACAACATGCTTTAAAATTTCCCTAAGGTCAAAATTAAATATATAACAAACAGAAAAGAAGAAAATGTGGAGAAAAGAGCTGGGATTCACTTACATTAACAGTGAAAGATGAATTTAAGAGAGTTTATGGGAAAGAATACAATAAAATGACAGAAATACAAATTTACTCAGAAGAAAGCTGAATGCACTTCAGCAAGCTTTAGTGTCTCCCTAATTCAGTAGCTAAACTTCTGTGATTATAAATTGAGTGCAGGGTAAAAGTAGTGGAAGGACACATTTTGTATTTGTCTCTTTGATTCGTGCCTCCCTGGCAGAAGGAATAATACAGGATGGATTTGAATTCATGCTTCACCCTATTAACTCCCAAGCCTGAGGTCAAAACCTCTCAGTGAAGCCAAATTGCTTCCATGTCCACAGAAAACAATACCACACCCACAGCATACAGAGAGAAACTCTGAAACCCTTCAAAAGGATGTATATTAAAAGGGAATCCGAAAGTTTTTCTCTGAAATATCACTTTATCTTTGCATACAGCTTGCCTACACGTAATTCAGACTTGAAATTAATTTTAACTGCTTTCAAACACACCAGAACTAAAGTACTTAATTGACTGTACTGGAAATATGACGTCTCATATGTCAAACCAAACACTGTCAATTTCTTCCCCTCATTGATGTTCTATTGACGCTGATTAAGTGATGAAAAATAGTGTGTATGTATTCAATCCCCGTAGAAAGAAAAAACACAGCACAACTGTAAATGGCAAGACTAGGCTCCTGAATTCTGCTGACTGTGGATTGCACAATTATTTCTTACTCTAAAATCATCTCTGCCAAAATGACAGGAATTAGATTAATTTAACTACCATTATTACAGCTTGCAACAGTACTAATTAACAGGGCCATGTACAGACTTTCTGAAGTAAAAGCAGGGTATGGCTTAGTAATGATTGATCTAGCAGGAAAGGGTACTTTTGACTTTAGGAGCAAAACAGCAGGGACTCAAACTACACCCCCGCCCACCCACCACATGCATGTGCCTGAAAATCAATCAAGTCTTAATCAATCAAGTCTTAATAAGAGACACATTACCATACAGTAATTGTTTTGGAAAAGATGCTTGAAAAAAATCTAAATATAGTGCTTGTTTTAAACATAACAAGAAATTCACCTGCATGCAGTTCTTCCAGTGTGTTACAGCTGTCCCATGCTATGGCCATACTACAAGCATCAAATATTCCCTGTATTTCACAGTCCAATATCCCCCACTGCCACAACAGAGCGATGTAATGTTAGATGTTAAACCAGTCACACACAGCTTAACCTTATCCTTCACACTTTATTCTCTGTGCAAAGCACTTCTGTACATGTCTGTCATGCTTTCTTTAAAACCTGCAAGAGTGCAGAATAAAGTTTAGAAAAAGTCAATGTAGTTTATCTGTGTTCTTATTACCTGACAGTCCTTCTGAATCTTCAGTGCTGATTCCAAGATAAGTTTATGCATTCACTGCCTGTCAACACACCTACCTGTGTCCTACCTGTAGAGTTCATTTACTGTATGTTGATACAGCCCTCCTACTATTCACTTCTACTTCAAATATTTGGAAGTACTATTTTCGAGAGCACAATCAACACCCAAAACTCAGTTCCAAACTGCACTGAATACAATATGCATTCCCCATTGTACAGTCCCCCCTGTTTTAAATACATGGAAAGATATTCTCCCATTGTAGCAATGTTACACCCTCATTATAGTAATGTTTCCCACAATAGCACTACCTTCCAAGGATGACACTGATAATTCAGCATCCATGCAGCTACATTCCTAACCCTATTGAACTGACCTCTTGTAAGTTGCTCTGAATAAGAGTGTCTGCCAAATGAGTAAATTTAAATATAAATGTAAATATGGTCAGACCAATGACCATTTACCAATATCAAGCTGACCTTCTTTGGACCTGTATCTTTTATACTAGGTGCATGCCAAAGATAAAAGACATTAAATGGTAGAAGGAAATAATAATGGTTTTAGGTATGTAGTGTCATTATTCTTATTACTTATGCTATAAACCTACATTATATTGTGAGATGTCACATTTTTGAACAAATACACAGTGTCCTGATCTAACTACAGGAGCTAATTTATAATACAATTGAGATAACAAGATAACTTTTTAGAGACTGTACCCTCACACGGCCACTGAGCTAACCATTCCTGACAGTCTTGTTCAGTGTTCATCAGTGATACAGCTAAAATCATTCACTGTCTTTCTCACTGGGGATCTTTACCTTAATAACTTTAAATCCATTCAAACATCAATTGCTACTTCCACTGTTTTGCTTTAACCAATAAAATCAGTACAGCAAAAAGGTGTTGTGGCAGCTCATATTACAACAATATCAAAAATGTATTCGCTCTTACATATAAATGTTAATGACCAACTAACTGCTAGTTTGTTGAAAGGTTCAAATCCCACGCATGTATTTTACCTTAAGAAGCTGAATATTTAACCATCATTGAGATGATCCTGTTTACTCTCCAGGTACACATTTTTGTGTCATTACATGGAACAGTGCACAGTTCTATGCGGATGTACATTTACAACAGGAAACTGCATGGCTCTATTAGGTAATTGCATGGGCCTTCCTTTTCTGACAAAGTGCCTCATGTTTCAGCAAAGCTGCACTGACATCATATGGTCATTTATTGAAAACACAGCCTTCAGACCCAGTCCCCTGTTGGTTTCTCAGCCCTCACTAACACATTAGTGGTTGAGTTGTTCCAATTTATTTCTTTATGGTTGCAATAAAGCAGACACTGAACTGCTTAGGGTGACATTGAGGAAACCGGTATTATAAATCAACTGTCTCTTCTAAATAAGTTTTTTTAAAATGATAAACAACTTCTACTAAGTGTGTCTACAGAGGGCATTAGTGTGAAGCATTTTTACAAATGTCACCCTTTCCCTCAGAGTTTATTTTTTCACAGAGTTAGGTACACAGCGCAAAAACGCAATGGTTGAATTTTCATGTAAAGTTTTAAATGTCTCTTTGACTTATGTCATGGAGTAATCTGCTATGGCCTTTCCATATTTTTCACTTTCCCTCAGGAAAGTGTTCACTCTAAAGATTTGTGCCACAGAATGTCATGTTAAGAGCTACACCATCTTGTAATGCTTTGCTCCAAATTTGCTAAGGCTGCATTGGGTTTGGTCTTGAATCAGAAACGGGGTTGCAGATCACCACAGGAAAAACTGTGCCTCTGGAGGGGTTGTCAGTCAACCAGTAGAGGGCACTCTCCATCATGAGCCAAATGAAGGACCCATGCCCCACCTGTGCAATGGATGGATGGTGACATTCTGGAACAAAATGGATTGACACTGGAGGTGAATGAGGTGTTACAGTATTCAAAAACTGCTTTCAGGTGTTTGAGATGGTAAGGCATTTTACATTACAATGAAATACTTTACATGCAAAATGTTATATAGCCCATATCACCACAGGGAGCTGGTCTTTACTTGCCAATCTTGAGTAGGGGAAGTTAGCATAACACTAACATCCTTGACCTTTTTTGCCTTTGATGGTTCAGAAAATACTTAAATGGGCTTGCTGGAATATTCAGTGCCATTGGACACATGTAAATGTCTGAGTGTGTGTGCACTTTTGCACATGCGTGCGTGCATGTGTGCTCACATGTGTGCACCTTAAAGGGCTACTGTATCAATTCAGGCAAAAAAAAATCCAATAAGTATAAATCATGCAAAACACAAAATATGCCTGAATACACTTATCTCTTCTGAAGAAAAGAGTGAACACTGGCTGTGGCTAAACATCATCTCTCATCTGGACTGGTTTGTCATAGTCATTTTACTGAGCAAAGTTAAAGGAATCGTTTATTCAATGCTTATTATTTGGGATGACTGGCTTATCTTAGAGGTCAAAAGCAAACAGTTTACTGTTATTGTGGTTTCTATTTAAACCCTGTAACAGCCATGGCTTTTATTATCTTCAGCAAAACTGTAAAACATAACAAGATCACAATAAGAAAGAGAAGCTATTGAATAATTTTCCTAAATTGTTTCAGGAAAGTAAAAAGGCTTGGGTTTTGTAGGAACAGCTTGTAGTATGTCATAATATTGGCGTTTCAAATATGACTTGTTTTAACAAGGTACAGAACGCTTTTTCTTTCGGACTGCTTTGACTGCTAGGGGGCGCTCCCGTTACACATAAATACTGTATCCCTGACAAAGTGAAACGTGTGTGTTTAAAATACTGCAAGTTTCATCTGAAGCCATTCCAACAGCATTAATCCCTCCAGGAAAAAAAAAATCAGTAGATACGAATGGAACTCATTGATAACCAGGGTACATTTCACTTTTCTGTGTTGGTCCAGGTAATGCTTCTGCTCAGAATGTGATTCAAAGCCTATAAATGCATTTGTTTCACAGCTTGTCCTCACAGATTGACCATATGTGTCTTGGAGTCCTCACAGATAATCTAATTGACTCATTCTTTCTACTCGTAATGGAATTTACTGTGGACAAAGTGCACTGATGAGTCAGAATAAACTTTAACAGGTTTGCTGAAATATTCCATGGCATTTCTCTCATTTCATGAATGCAAATCTGACCCCGGGTTTTGGATATGATGACCAAACCCTGCAGAATCCTTCCCATGCTCTCAGCAGCCATCAGCATCAGACTCCTTCACTAATGTTTTGGCTAGCTGGTAAAAATATACAAAAGGGGCATTTGAGAATGCATGTAATTGAAAAGGTCAGTGCGTAATTGAGAAGGTCACATAATTTATGCTTTGGTGTATATTTCTTCATCTTGTTATGACCTCAGGACAAGTGAGATGTGTTTTCAGATGGCTAAAGCCAGGGACAATTTTACAAGCTTTATTCTTTGTCTCCTTGAACTCTGATTCAGAGGTTGCCTAGCAACAGTGACAGTAACAGCTGGGACAGCCTTGATCTTGTTGTTTAAACCATTAAAAATAGGTGATGGAAGGTGGCACCATGGAAACAATAACAGAGCTCTGAAGCAGGTGTTTGTATTGGCACACTTCAAGTCTGAAGATGTCATAGCCCCTATCTAATCCTTGTTTTCCACAAATCATTTCTTGTTTCAAGGGATCTGTTTCTTGAAATGGGCTCTGTGAAATATTGTATGCAATTAAGTGTGTTTGGCAGTAGAAACTGTCCTGAAGCACACAGCAATGGAGGCATTTGCATGGGCACTTCCAGGCAGCATTTTTGCTTAAAAAGGCAATTTAGTACATGAATCCAAGAGCAAACAGATCTGTTTCAGCAGATAAAAATCACAGGTGTATTCATCACAGATAACTTGACAAAGTGGCCATCAGTAGTCTGATAATGTCAGCCAAGTATTTTAAAATATGAATATTCACAATTATATTAAAATGTACAGTTATATTCAACACAAGGCAAAAAAAGAAACAAGTCTTATCTGATTGGAAGGCATCCAAAGAACTTCTGTTACCAGAAGGGGAAAATAAAATTAGTATACCCTGACTATAATGCATGCTAATACTAATACTAATACTAATACTAATACTAAAAATAATTATCATTATTTACTTTTTAAGTTAGGTTTTAAGTATTTTTTTACAGTGCGGCTTGTCAGAAAGTTAAGGCAATTTTACATGTTACCACAGGCAGACCCCAGGTAGAATCACATTAAACACGCAGCGTAACAGACATACGGTATCTATCCGTCATCTACCTGCACGCCGCAGTGAGATGTGTCTGCTTTTTTGTTCCTTTCCAGCAACGGCCTCGGCAGAGACACACTCGAGCTCTTTCACTTACGGCCCTGATGAGAGGCAGTTTGCAGGGCTCCCGGCTGCAGCAGGCAGCGCGCGGGCTAATGAGGCGGGCGCTGCGTTATCGTTGCGGCGCTGAGCCTGATATGGCTATCTGACTCGGAGCGACACACACAGAGGAGTGGCTCCTGGGAGCTCGACTGCAAACACGCCGCTGAAATGACTGCGCATTGATCCGTCTCTTTCCTCCAGTACGTGTGTCACCGGCGGAATTCAATGTGCCCGTATTGATGTGATTATTAAAGGATGGGGAATTTTGCTGAATTTTTCAATGAGAAATTTTGGAATGAGTGTAATAGGGACAGGAGAGCCTTTTTTTGTTGTAGAGGGAACCACAGCCCCTGCATACACTGGTTTTGAGGTGCAGGTTATGTCAACACAATTTTTTGGAGAGCATCCCTGTTCCCTCTTTTGTACAGTGTAAGTCACATTACCTCAAGCTGTACCTAGAGGCTATGTCTATGGTTATGTTAGAATTTTCAGACATGCAAATACCAAAAAAAGATAAACTGGTTTTATCTGCTTGTATAAAAATCCCTTTTTCTTTCTGTATCAGCTGTTCACAGCACAGCATTTCACAGCAGTTCACAGCATTCCCTCTCCTGCCCATCTCTACCTTTTTCCTTTATATGATGTCCAAATGGGGGGTCAACACCTTTGGCCTTGTGGTCAGGTGTGATCCATTCATGGGACTCTATGCCAAAAATCAGTACCTCTATGTCTGTATCAGACAGCCAACCTTTACATTCTCAAATAGATACATTAGCATGTATGGAAATTCATAACCACTGAGTTAAAGTCCTTTGCACATACCAAAGTGCATGTGGGCCAGCAGGGCTTTTGTAAGCAGGCTAACCTTTAAAAATAGATATTCTATTCAAAAGGAAAAAATTAAAAGAATTTTTTTTTTTCCTTTTCTTACAGTAACCTTGTTGCAACCGTTATTCACCCATACTATGTTCTCTGGCAAATGGTAATGCAATACAATCTCTCACTCTCGCAAGTTAGTTGCTCAGCCATAAGAACTTGCCCGTTCACTGACCTTTAGGCATTGTCTTTATATAATATTTTGGAAAGCACTCATGCAGAAATTAGACTGTATAGGCACGTCCCACAGAGTAACAGCTAGAGTTCTGACCAACAATGCAATTGTCTCCATTTGTCATAAATAAATCTTCGTTTGCTTTATGCAAGGTTTAGTATTAGAAATAATATAATTCTCCATTTCAAAGTCTTACTTTGAACAGCATCTTTTTCTATACATAGTTTATCCCATAGTAATTTCAAACATGACAAGAGAGGGAAGCAGTGCCATCCAGATCAAAATGAATGACATTGACAAGCATGCCACTCACCAGTAGCTTCTGTGTGAGATGGAACTGAAAAATCGGTGCTTTGTTGGAGGATCGAAGACTTCCACCACTTGGTGTCTTATGAATATTTCGTATAATTATCATGCTCAGAAGTTAATATTTTATTTGAAAAAGCACAGTTGCATGGTATTTGATCAGCCAAACAATATATAAACCATTAAAAACAGAAGCTCCTAGTATAAGCACTTTTTCCTAAAGAACACAGTGGATAAATGGGCTGGCTTGTGTCTGTGACAGATATATTCATACATCTCTAGTCCTCTGTTTAACCACTGGTGTGTATCAAAGACCAGGGGAGATTATATCCCTGGTGAAGAATAGCCATGTAAGGATCGTCTAGACATATCAGTTCTTTAGACCATGTCTTGAACAAGTACCATTTTATATCATTCAAGGACACCTTTTTTGGCAGTTTTAACATTTTCATATAGGTCGCTGACTTGCATTCAAATGTTTTAATTTCTTGTTTGCTTGAGTTTTATTCCAGGTAATTTTGATGGGCTTGCCACTTGCCCCACTGTATATTGCTTTTTTTAAAATCATTTTTATACATCTAAAGCCTCCTCTGATGCATACAGACTAAATACTAAAGGTACAATCTGTAAAATGGAGAAAGCATGTCACAGCTATTACCTGACAACGTTTCAACAAAAAATGATACTGTTCACTGAAGAAAAGGAAAATCATACAGGCGAGTGAAATTTTAGGGTATTACAAATGTGAATTTGGAGAGGGAGGAAAAAAGAAATGCCATTTTCAACAGTACATGTGGCAGAAAATCCTCTGAAGTTGAAGCAGGAAGACAAATACCAGTTTGTGAGTTTTGATTTTCACCTCAGTGGTTAGTGTCTTGAGTTGTGTCATTTAATATGCTGTAGTTGTATTTCATGTTTTAATGACACAACATCTGAGAAAAATCCAGCATCATTTGCTGTTTTTTTTTTCTTTTTCTTTTTCAACTGCAACTTGGAATCAGGGGTGACCTTTAAAGGATTAAATACAGTACTTGTTTATGTATGAACACAGCTACACCAGGGTGAAGGCTTTGATGAGAAATCTAAACTATCATGTCTATTCAAATCCAACTTTATAGCAATGGCTAAACATTGAGAGATGCATTTTTCTTAACAAAGAATGAAATGGTATGTGAATGCAGGGAAACAGATGTACCAAAGCCGTAGCACAGAAAATGGCAGGTACCTCAGTACGTAGCTACCCATAGTTTGCACCAGAGAAGACTAAGTTAACAGAGACATTGGTAGCATTGGGAGTCATTCGTGTGGTTACAGTAGATTTAAAGTCTGGTAAAGTAATGCTGGTAATGTGCCAAAAGGCCATACATACCTCCTCCATACTGATATATTGATCTGTCACATAATGTGATAAATCAATTCTATCCAGTCCTACATTTTCCTCCCCTACACATGAGGTGGCCTACCATGACAATACAAAAGTGTAAGCTCAAGATTCTAAAACAAGTCAAAGCACAAAGCACAAAGATGGCTTTATTGCTGCTCCTTCATAGTGTAATTGGTCATAGTTTGCCTGAATAATGGATCTCATTTAGAAAACTACATCTTGTTGTGTTTTTTTTTTTTTTTTACAATTAAACAACTTTGCAAAACAATTGCTGATAATACAACATATATTATTCATTCAATCAAATGTGAAAATACATTTAAAATATATAAAAACATTGGCAATACCTTGCATAATGATGTGCCATCCCTGCCTTTGCCATATGCAAGGCAGGTCATTTCTAGATTAAACTATGGGCACCAATGAGGATGAGATCCAAAATGGAATAGGACACAGTCGCTCGAAAATACTGACACATCACCACTAGGCACAAGATGAAATATCATAATAGTGAATTTCACAAAATCAGAAAATGACATTGTTTTGTGACCCCAAAAACTTAAATATATATATAGTTTTCCTAGCAATGTTATATCTCTGGGGAATGCCATTTAATAATCACATAAATGTCATGTAAAATATTTGTGGAATGGATCATCTCATGCTTATCACCACACATTCTGGTGGAGAGGAAACTGGTTGTGGCCATATAAGGAAACACAGGCTAAACCTTTAATGGGATATTGGACCATAATTGACATAATGAAGCTGATTAAATGAGGGTGAGGTCATTCAGCCAACAGTCACAATCGCAAATAAGAACAGGCACAAAAATTCAACAATTCACCCCCCTCCCCCCACCCCCCACACACACACACACACAACAGAATCCAGTCTACATGTGCACAGATCATTGCTTGGGATATAATTTATTTACAAGCTTGTCTGGATGCTGCACATTTGCACTGTGTTCTCCTTTTTGTCTGTAATACTGGAACATGTTGAGCATGTAAGCATGCTGGGTTATAAATGATCCCCTATTTGGGCTACGGCAATTGCAGCTCATTCATAAAGCAATTGATTTTAAAAGTTATTAATTTTAAAAATATAGGTACTGCTAACCAGTTAAGCCCAAAAGATTTACCTTCTGAATGAAATCTCTCACAAAGAGCTACACTTGTACTAATGGCCAGGTACAGTCGGTTTGTAAAAATGCACTGAGCGAGAAAATATTGATTTAAATGTCACTGTTTTGTGCTTCTAGGTCAATGTCTAATGGGCTTACTTTTACCTCAGTGCCATCTTGTAATTATCCACCTCTTATGAATGCTTGAAAAATGAAGACCTACTTTATGACAGTTTTTCAGAAAGAGTTCAAGGTTAACTTTGTTAATACTAAACAATGCACTACACATACAGTATTCCACACAAAAAGCCACTTAAAGGTGGTGAAGATGTTGCATTTCACCATTCTCTCTCTGCAGCCCAAAGCAATAACGAGCCACACCTCTCAAAATGATTTCAAATTTAACACATTTAAGTCTAGGGTGCCACCCATCACTAGGGGTACCACGTGTCACTGTTTTTTTCATTTTCTCTGGTAAAGCAGTTGCACCTCCCCTTGAGGAAAAGGGTATGGCTGTGTTATTGGTACCCAAAATCTTGCCTAGGGCTGCAAAATTGCTAGGGCCAGCCCTGATCTAAACCATGATACAATAATTGTCAGGGACTTTTCTCCATAAATACTAATGTAACTCATATCATAAAGTGTATACCAATGCAGCTTCTGACAAATACTGCTGTGGTATCAATTAGATGACTGAGGATTACTAAAGCTTATTCTGTAGCATATAAACACACTGATTCTGTGATAAAAACCTCTTATAAAATGCCCCCCTCCCCAACTATTTCAAATTATGTTTTGCAAGATATGCTATGGCTATTTTAGTCTGACACCCTGCAAAACAGTAAAACCCTACACTTCAACAGGCACTAGTAAAGTATTAGACCAATGGTATGGGTGTGTGTGTGTGTGTGTGTGTGTGTGCGCGCATGTGTGTGTGTGTGTGTGTGTGTGTGTGTGATGGCTAATTTTGCAAAATTAGCCATCACAACAATGCAACCATGAGCAAACAAAAACAAAAAAATTCTTCTCTACCTGTAAATTGAACACTTTACTAGTGCAACAAATTATCACACGGCTACATTTCTGGCACCTGGTATTCTGTAAGGGGGAAACCTACAGCATTAATGCTAACTTTTCAAAATTTCTTCTTGTTGGCAATCATAAGGAAAAAGAATGCGTAAGCAAAACTTCCATAAGTCCTAAATGCAGACATGACAATTAAAAAAAAGAATGATTGGAAGTTTATAAAACTGAAATGGTATCATTAGAGACTTGCACAAATAATGCACCAAATTTAGAGAACTCTAGATACATCCAGAAAAATAGTAAAAATCAAAAATAAAAATAAAAAATTATGGACATTTAACATAAATAAATAAATTCTTAAAAAGAGTTAGAATGCAGTATCATGTTTCTTTTGAGCTAGCTAGCTTGCTTGCTAGTATATATGTTTCAGATGCTGAAACTGGGAACAAGGCTGTCCTGACCTTCACCTCTGCTGCTGAGATGAGCCAGTTAGCTTTGCTGGGCATATTTGTAGCTAGCTACCTGGCTACTATGTGATATAATTATTGAAATATTGATTGATGCAGTTTTAGCTATCTAGATACCTAACTCTCACCAGCTATCTTTCTAAGCCACACCACCTCATCCATAGAATTTTGTACTTGTATTCTATACCCAGGTAAGCTATATAAAACATCATAGAATGGGAACTCATAATTAACCAGCTTCTTGTTAAAAAAATCTACACATGAATTAACCTTTCTAAAACGTTTTTCATAATGTCCGAGAGTCTTGGAAGAAGGGGCTGAAAATCCAAAAGTAAGCCACAACATAGAATAAAGATTGTTCTTTCCCTGGCAAAGTTCAGTGATTTTCTTCAAAAAATCATCCCCTGGAATGGAGGAATTGGATTTGTTCAGCAGGGGCAGCGATCACAATCTGTAGATCCCTTTAAGGATAACATGGTGGCTTGGTTAGCTGTGTGATTCATCTGAGAGCAAGACAGACATGCGATCCTCCCTCCTCTTTGCCTGACAGTGACTGACTGAGGAATCAGGAAAAATAATTGAACAGACATTGTCTCAGCGGTAGTGAGACAATGTACGAGAGGCAGCAGGCTCAGTGATTTAGGTCTCATTTTAGACTACATGTAATGGTTTTGTGGCGTGTACACTCAAAAAATATTATCTGACTGTCTGCTAAAGACTGTTGTTTTAATTTAAGTAAATACTTTCCTCTCCCCCATTTGAAAAGCTTTATTTCTTAAATTGCCCATTCCAGGGTTTCTTTTCTCAATCAAAAAAGTATTCAAGAAAAAAAATGAAGGGACAGTATTTTATTCTTTAAAGTGACTGATTATTAATTCATTGGAAAAATCCAAAATTTGAATCCAGTTTAACAAAAAAATAAAGAAAGCTTTTCATCTCAAGTTGTCATTTCCTTAAACAATCTTATAAATATTATCTGGAATACTACACTGTATCATTGCTCTGTAACAGAAAAAGAGAGTAAGACAATCATAACAATTGTTTACGGTGAAAATAAAGTAACATTGCAAGTATAATAACAGGTATTTCTCAAATATTCACTGGGCCTGAAAAACTCATATCTCCATGCATCTTCTTAAAAGAATATTTAACATGGAGAGCTACTTTAACAAGATTCATTTGGTACCTTTTTAACACTTCTAGGAACATTCTCCTTTTCCCCCCAGATAACTGTATTTCAGGAAAATATTTCTCTGATGCCCTAGATTCTCAGAAACATGGCTCTCAATTGTATTTGTCCTGAAGAAAGTGGAGTCTTTTTCTTATTTCAATGCAGTTTTTTCCATAGTGCTGTTCAAGGTTCTCGGTCTGTAACTTTGAAAATATTGACATTAAATAATGACACTTTATTAACATCTCAGTAAATGTCATCTGTGGCTGTCTTCCAGATTACAACAACAACAAAAACTCGTCTTACTCTTTTCCCACCCCTGGCAATTCAACAGAGATTTGGAATAATACCAGTAGGTTAGGCTGAAAGTCAAAGCACATTTCTGAAGAGACAGCAGTAATGTTGATGAGCAAGCACAGTTGGGCCCGCAGACATTGCTGTGCTCATCAGATTTATCCCACCATCCACTACTGTGTGTGTTGTGGGGCTGGGGGGGGGGGGGGGGTGTGGAACTGTATGTTTTCTATTGTGTCCCAATAGCTTCACAAACAATACCTTCAGCAGCGTTCTGCTAAAATAATACATCTTCTACGCTGGAGAAAACATGTTTGTTTAAAAGTGATTGTATGTATAAACCACTTTATTTGATTTGGCATAGATATATGAGGCTGAAAGTCGACTTACTGACAATCGACCAATGGCATGCTTTTAAACTTTTTGTGCACGGTCATTGTCTAAAGGCCCTTGTATCTTATGGAAGCTATTATTGCAAGTACAGTATCTAATAGACAACCCAAAACTAATGAAATCACACACCATACCACCAATCAAGCAAAGAGGCGATCACCACTCATGACCTCATGATATTAGAAGAATTCTGTTTACAAAGTTAAGATTGAATTTCACTGCCAGTGAAGCTGTATGTATTTAGTTATTTTAAAATGACAATGAAAATGAAATCGTAGCTACTTTAAAAAAACAGTAAAGCCTCTTCATCATGTCTAGGAAGAAATAGCTTAATCTTCATTTGCATTTGGAAATGCAAAAAGTGTCCTTCTTGTCTCAGTTGTATGAGAATGCATGATGGATAACCCCTTGTTTTCAGATTACTTTTCCCAGTCAACACTGGGCAGTTGCTATGTGTGAGGTGAATGCATGCTGTGTGTGCATGCTGTGGATGCAACTGGTAAATGCATGTTCTGAACGCACGCTAAGAGGCTATGAATGCCTGCCACTCCCACCTGCCTTGTCTGGCTGGTGGATCTCAGCAGATTTTCCTCGTCTCAATAGAGCATCTTACCAGGCAGTGAGGGAGCCTAGACCCAGCACAGAGACTGCACCACAGCCACCCAACACTAAAGTTCACCAGCACGCCTGCTTACCAGCCAAGTCAGCATTCTTATGCAGATTGATGGCCCTTGAATGGCTAGTGAACCCGAAACAGCGCCTGGCAGTGAGCTCTCATTCTCCTTAGCAGCTAGTCTCCTTCATTAAGCTGTTTGAGAAAATTAACTGTGTGCTTTGATCATACCTCCATCCTGCCGAGTCATGACGAAGTTGTGGGGGGTTAGAGAATGCTGACATGTACTGTATAATGAACCCGAGTAGTCTATGGGACAGCACCCTTTGATTTTATAATGAATTTGCATATTCTGTAAAATAGGTTTAATAGTCTTTTCCACAAAGGACTGACAAAGAGTTTCTGACGTAATATTACTCCATAAATACTCAGTATTTCTTTGCATAAAGGTCAGTGTTTTCATCGTCTTTATGTACACTGTGCATTCATTCATTCCATAATACTCCTAGCTCAATCCTGGCAACCAAGTGATCTAGTAAGAGTTTGTCTTTTACGTTCATCTAAGACAAACAGGATACCACACCACTCATTTTCCTTGCATTGACAATGAGTATTACGGTATATTCACTATAGGTGGGAAAACCATGTAATGTGATTTAATTGTCATTGAGGTGGTAGGCTGGACACTAAACATAATGCGCAAAAGGTGGAGATTTTTAACAGTATGTACTTCCATACATGTAAAAATACTATATTGAATATTAAAACAATGAATTGAAATAAAAGAGAAATATTCAAAGATCCATATTTGAGTAATAAATTCTGTCTTTAATTAAAATTTTGAACTTGAACAGAATTCCACTATTAGTATAATTCTCAAGTCAGGTGAAGCCCTTTGACATGTTTGTAATCAGACCCACTAGAATCTCACAACAGTTTTGTAGCCAGCAATATCCACAACTTCCATGTTTATGTATGTCAGTGTGCTGACTTTCAACACCATGAAATGAAATCTGTCGCTATTCGCTCCATTGGGATTTTGCAGCCGCACAAGTGAAGGAGCACTTGGCTGAAGTTGAACACTGCTGGCTTTATTCTCCAGTGAAGTGCTTTGCATTCCTTCCAAATGGCACTGGCACGCAGAATATTCATCCTTTTGTAATACCATCTTTTTTCTTTTGTTCCACCGGGAATGTTTTTAGCTCGTCGGCTTTGAAGTGATTCTCTGTGTTGTGATCTCAAGGTTATTCTTCTTGCCTGCCATTAATCCTGTCATACAACATCTCTCACTTCGAGCCTGTGACTTCTTGAAATATTATCTGATGCAGAGGTAACAACAATAAAAGCTATGCTGGCTTTCTATTGTTCACCAGAAACAAAATACCCCCTTTTCCCAGCAAATCTTTCTAGTTTCTCATCCAGAAGGTATGTACACACCTGGCCCCAGGAAGGGAGATGGTTCAGCAGGATCCAAACATGTTCTTGGTTACACAACTATGTTTTATGTTCTAGAAGCAGCATTCCTTGCTACTCCTTGACCCTCACTGTTCAGTTAACCTTATACAATTGAATTAATCACACAACATATCAAATCTCAAAATAATAAAACAAATACAGCAATAATATTAATTAAATGCTTCATGTGTGCTATATGCATACTGATAAAAATTTTCAAATGTGACTTTGTTTCTTATGTAATTTTTTATTAAAGGGCACCTAGAGCATTTTTTTTTTACATCATCAGTAGTTTACGTTGCAATTATAATTTAATTTGACCAGAACTGGATATTAGTTTAGAGCCTTATGGAAAAAAATTCTGAACAATGAACCCCTGGGAAAGCAGTACATTTGACTTACTGGGCACACCTAAAACCATTAGGGGGCAAAGTTATATAAGCCTGGTATGTCAAACCAAAACTTTCATTGGGGTTTTATTTTCCCATAGAACCAGTCCTGTTGTATTTTAAAACAAACTAAATGAAACAGGGGTTCACTGAGCCCCAGAATGCAGAACCTATTCAGTCTGGGGTCAGCCCTCTCATAGAGACTGAAATAATGCCCCTCTGACAAAGACAACTCAAGCAAAATGGAAATTCAGCACAACCACTCACACCAGATTCAGAAGCGCCTCTAGCCAAACACATGTAGCATCTCAAAGCAAGATGATTTTATGGAGCACGCATGTGTTCTGGTAAATATGATGAAGTCACTTCAGTAGGAGCAATTTCTCATACAGCACTCTAATCCTACCCTGTCGTCATTACTAGTGAAAAAAAAAAGTGAGATATTCATTTGGTTTCACATTGGTTAAATGCTGTCCATTTGTTTCCCTTGAGATATGTGACATAGTTTCAGTGCCGAACAACAATTCCTGACATACAAATACACCGGTGAGAATTGTGTTTTCCTATGAGCTGTCACCTCACTAGTTGTGCTGAAAAAAAATGGGACCTCCAAACCATCAAAACAGAGGAATGAGAACATGTTATGTGCATAATCTTTTTAATGAATGTATGCCCATGTAATTCTGCTGTGTCTCAATTTATCAATCCCTGAATACTGTAAAAAAAGACCTAATACAAACAAAGAATCTACTGATTATAATATTTTTCAGACAGAAAAGTTGCATTCCTAAAAGTTTTTTAACAGTGACACATTGTATTTGGGAAAGTGGAAATGCCAGTGTAACTCTCCATTCACCGTGAGGAGTGTGGACTACAGTTCCTCCTGCCCAGAATGCATTTTCCCCAGAATCTGTTTGCCAATCCATCTCTCTGGGAGTGGGCTAGAATTCTAATGCCTCCGATTTGCTCCGCTTTCACATTATTTCACATTAGCATTCACACTGTGAACGCAAACTCAGAATTCTGATGGCATATGTGAAAGTGCTCTAGATTTCCATGTCCTTAGCATCTACAAGGCAAAACTTGGCTTAGATGGTATGAGAGAAATTATTTTAGACTCACTGTAACCCCTAACTCCCCAGCAGTTTAACATACATCTCCAAACCAATGTGTGTGTGCCTTTCCTTCGTTAATTTGATAAGTGCATCCCTTAAGGTCAATTCATTACTTCAAAAATGTGGTTATAATATTACATATAAAGAGATGTGTTCCAGAGCCTCAGAAAATGGTATATCTAGCAACATAAATATTATATAAACAACATTGAACCTTGACCATGAAATGCACATGATAACATATGGAACATACATTAATTAACATGCATCAATACTCACATTTCAGTCAGCTTGTGCTCTAACCACCACTGCCTTAGTTCCAAATATTAATGTTATCAGCTAGCACACAGCACCTAAGTCTTCACCTTATTTGCTTGATTCAAAGTGGTTTCACTGTCCCTTCACTTTTCATTTCACTCGAGGCTACCCTCCTTGAGATGAACTTTTTAGTGCCCAGAGAATTTGATTTACACATCTTATTATGTATCATAGTTACTTTAATCACTTTATGTAAAAGGCAAATTCATAAACCTCTTCACTGGTTGGCTGCTCAGAATGTTAACATTTGTTTACTAGTAAAATGCAAGTATTTGCATTTTCGATTTGTCCCCATTATTTATGGAGACTTTTAAACAAATATAACACATTTTATGACCAAAAATAACAAACTAACACTGTTCTAAAGAAGCCTTGTTCTCAGACATCTCATTAACCGGTATATCTGTACTGTATTTTAGAGATCAAAGTAACCATTACAGTCAATCACTTAAACCTGACAGAAGACAGATGACAGAACTGCATTTTGCAGTACTGTAGCAGTAACATCTGGCAAAGGAAGTGAGGATGAAAGGGGAAATTTTGCAAAGTAAATATTCTGAAGTGAGACCAAAGGTGTGTACTGATACTGACAAGGCCTTGGATGCTCTTACTGTGGAGCTAAACAGAGAATCACTGAAGATGGGTTCATCTCAGGAAATCACTCTTTTACTCCTGGGCATATCCTGAGGTAACATTTCATCTCTTTCAATTTGATAAAGAGAGAGAAATGTTTCATTAGGGCAGATAAGGACAAAGACTCCACAGAAAAGACTCTGCAAGGATCACTCGAATTAACAAGACCCAGTTTAAAGCAAGGTCTGATAATGAATTGGGGGGTTATTTTTATCTGTTGGTGAGATTTTACATTATACAGCAGCAACTGTGGCTGTGGTTGGTATATAGTATGAATCTCCACTTATATTGTTGTGAACTCAGCACTGTAGAACTCTGAGATGCATCATAGAGTCTGCTAAATCTGTGCTGTGTTTCATGACCTTTAAATGGAATAATAGCTTGGAGCTCAGAGTGGCATAAATAGTGACTGTATAGGGACAAAACACTATTCAGGTTGGGGATGACTCAGTCTGTTCTTCTGTTGTGCCACTTATGTTGGCTTGGAGGAAGATATTTAGCATATATTGTTTTTGAGAATCTGCCAATGTTCTTAAAAACACAAAATATGTACAAAATTCATATTTGTATAAATTCTTTACATGTGAACACATTTCAATATGAAAAAGATATTTATTTTGTGGCAGACACTGTATACCCATGAAAAAAAATCCCACAGAACAAGATGCGTAAAAATAGTTTAATTTGAAAGGATTACTCTAACATTGATAAAACTATTAAATCTATAGTTCACATCTATTCATCCATTAAAACTGTGGTTGCCCCATGCACCATATAGGGGAAGCACATTCAAGTGGAAAAAGGATGTTTCCAAAAAAAGTTTTTGGAATTTGCCACAGTGGATTTGAACTGCCCTTCACCAAAGTGATCATGACCTCCAGAGTGTTTGGTGGTTGACACAGTACTGGAAACAAACAAGAAACGAGAAACGATTCACAAAGAGATCAATGCATTCTTTGCACGCAGTTGTGAGCTAGTGTGAACACAGCAACCTCTTTCCATTGTTTATAACACACTGAAAACCTCTTCATGGATCAAACTTGTGGTAAAATGGTGCATAATGAACAAAGTCAGATCTCTGGCAAAGGAAAAATAACCCCCATTGTACTGGTCCTTCATGAATTCTGATCTTTATATCTATACAAGAATTAAACCCTTTATTCAGCAATTCACACAATACCGTTATTCAAAAAAAAAAAAAATAAAAAATACAGCCACGCAATGTAAGTAACATGTTGTAGATGCATCATCAGAAATCAAAGAGCGTTAGTGAGAAATGTGCTTACTGGAAGTGCTACTTATAACCTTCTGTCAAATTGAGCACAGTCATAGAAATGATTTCCCATTTTATTTAATTTTTGTTAGGAACCTGTTTCAATCCACCTGAAGTTAATATTGGGGGCAGTACAAATCAGGCCAGCAGTGCTCGTTATCCATAATCTCCTGCCAGTATTTATACTAATGAGAGAGTGAGATTTAAAAGGATGGAAAAAATAAGTCTGAGGAATACTGTGACCTAGAAACATTGGTTTTCCGCATGAGCCATAATTCTCCTTGGCAACACATAAAAATGTCATTGAAAAAACTGAAGGAAGACTTCAAATAGCTAATTTTTTATGTACCAGGACAAGCATAATAAGATTCATTTACATTCCCATCCTGTCAAAACTCAGCTTGAAAACAATAATGCAAACAAAGGAGGAGAATACAAATCTGTACTGTAAATGGCAGTGGACACGTTGGTAGTGATGAACCAATAAATTAAAGCATACATACATGATAACAGGTAAAGCAGATGATATTATATAAAAGTGAAAATGTGTATATTCAAATGATGGCTCCCTTATAAACCCAACAAGTGGATCAACAAACAAGAGGTGGGATAAATGCACTAATTGCCATTTAGAAAATGCTGTTATCCAGAGCAACTTACATGTAAATATAAATGTTACCCATTTATACAATTGGATATTTACTGAGGCAATTCTGGGTACCTTTCCCAAGAGTAAAAGGGTATATCTAAAATTGATATTTCAGGTCGCCCTCAGTCATGCAGTTAGCTCAATGGGGGGAAAAAAATCACATGAACCTTGCGTAACCTAAGTGAATGAGGTAGACAAGAACCTAACACTCCATTTGAATAAATGGATGCACATCAGAGCTCGTGATGGTGTTCTCAAGTTGCCAAGTAGCTATGAAAAAAAAATGGTTAAAAAGGGTTATTGTCATATAAAATTAGCTGTTCATCTGTTTGTAGTGCTATCTAGACCTGAAGCATGCTGTAAGATTACAACAGTTAGTCCTCATTTTTGAATCCGTTGTTCATGTTGTGAGCTAACGTAATATTGATAGTGGGTAGAACTGAGGTGTTGTAGTGTTGTTTTAGCATAGTAAAATCAAAATGAGCTGTGCACAGAACTTGCATTGTTTCACAGATTTTCATCATTAATAATTAATGAACTGGTGTATTGTTTTGTTCAGACCACAATGGCTCAAAACAGCCAGTCTATACTTACATCTATGTTAATGGTGCGGTGTCTAATTCAAATACTGTGTTACGCTCTCTACAACAAAATGACACCATGGGTGTGTAGCACCCATTTGAGGGTGTATCCTTTTGCTGAAAATATGCCATCTGCTCCTCATTTCCTTGTAAGTGAAGGACTAAGCATATGTGTCAAGCTCTGTTACACTCCCACCTTGTTTTTGTGTGCTAGCCACTGCACCTTCATACTGTTTATCCCATAATAGGCCATTACATCTTCAGAGACATAAATGACCCATTACAGGAGGGGGAAGATGGAAAGGGTCATACATCATATCGGACACTAAGAGCTGGCTGATCAGTTCCTGTTGAGCCCTCCTAACCTCTTTCTCATCCCATTTGTTCCTTAATGCCTCCACTGTTTATTTAACCACAATTACCCAGCCAACATGGATCTACATGAGCATACAGGACCCACTTCAGGGCTGGGGTTTATTAGATCAAACCAGAACAATTTCAGTTAGGATTTAGGATGGTTACATAATGTAATCCAGCCAGGTGTTCTCAGAGTTTCTTAAATGTGGCATCGTGAACTTGATTTTTACTTCTGCCAAATATTTTGGCTCATAAATGTATTCCTCCTAAACTATCTAAACAAATGTTTAATAGGAAATCGAAGAGGAAATGATGGTAACAATGTAGGGGAGACAAACAGATTGAAAATTAATAAATTATGCAGTAAGGTCTGAATGAGATGGGCAGACATTTGGCCAAAACATGCAACACCACCAAATGTTAAATTCTATGTATGGTCAATAAAAATTCAAGTAAGAAAGTTATTGCTGTCATTAGTGCTGTCATTACATTGTTATGTACTGATGAAGTGAAAAAAAGTTAAATGTGATGTTGGGGTATAGATCCAATAAAACATTAAATCCAGGGTGGTAAAATTATATAATGCCTTTAACTATATTTATAATACTATTATATGTTTTTGTTACCATGTAAAAAATATAGATGCTCTAGAGAAAATGTAATGGAGAGAAACAACTCTAGGCCAATGTCTAAGATACACTGTGTACTTAACCTCTTTATCATTAATACAGGGAGGCTCATGGGGGATTTGACTGAAGTAGTGAGATTAAATAGGTGGACCATAGAAGATTATATGATAGGTTCTGTCAACAGCACCAGAGGGCACACGTGACTACAGAAAGCATTTCTTCATATGGAGAGTAATAAATGCTTTCAATAACTTTGAATAACAAGATTAACGCCCTAGGGTCCTTAAAGAAAAAGTGCAACAATGTGATAGATTCACTCTAGACTGCAAGCAAATGTTAAGTAGGTGGAAATTTCTTAAATTGCTCCTGAAGTTGTTCATTGAGAAGTATGGTAGCCATACTGGAACGAAAAATATATATTTCTCTTCCAACACATGCAGCTCTGGGGAGCACTTAGGTAGAGCAGGTGCATTAGTTTGAGCTTTTGACAGCATTTATATAAATTGTGTGGGATTGACAGACTGTGTGAGAAATCTTCTGCCTCAGTTTCAGCTGTATCCTCCTTTCTTGACAGGACTGAGCTGTAGACTGCAATATCAATCTTAAATTTCTGTTAGTTTCAAATGTGCCTTGCTGTTTAAATAAAATTTGATACTTTGGTCCTGCAATTCCTGCCATACATAATTAATGAAATGTGGAAATCCCCCAGACTCAACATTGGGGTATACATGTCCTTATGTTCAAGTGAAAAACATGTCTGTATGTAATGTTTAGATTACATTACTTTGAACGTACTTTCAGTAAACCAAATCAAATAAATTAAAGTGTCAAAGACATTAGCTGTCTCATTAATTCAGTACATGCACCACTGCACATTTTCAAGTATGAATCAACTGAACATTAACAATATAAACACATTTCAGACATAATTAAAAAATGGTGAATCTGGCTACTGAATGAATACTGACCATTAAAAAAGATTCTCATCTCACAGACTCAAATACTTTATTTCACTGAAAACACACATGTATAAACAGAGTAGTTTTGCTTCCTTTGAATCTGTGTATATGTTACAGATAATATCTATTTCTCCTTGTTCTGTTGGGAGTTTTGCAGAGTCATCTTGAAATGATAAAAAAATCTAACCCCATCTGTAAATATACACCGCATCAGTACATACAATAAATTCACATGATAATGTATGTCCAGTGTTTTTCTCTGAACCCAACAGGCGAGGGGTTCTCCATTTTACATCAGAGAAGACCTGCCAGACAAACCTTAAATTGAATCAAAGAAGCCCGGCCATGTGTAATTAATATCTGATTAGACAGATGCAGAGGACAGCCAGATCCCTGATGGCGGAAGGACGGGGGAGGGAGTCGCTGGTTGTCAGGACACCCACAGCTGCGGTGGCAGTGCCGCCCTATCCCCACCCCCCCCCCCACCCTACTCCACACACACTCTGGGGCAGACTACCCACTCCATGCCTGACTGAGTCCAGACAGGGAGGTGGGGGGGAGGGGCACGTACACTTCGATCCACATGAACCTTTAATTAGCCAACAGAAATGAAGATGCCTGGGCCTTTAAGACCCACCCCCTGCCTGCACGGCCTCGGTGTCTCGCAGCTGCTGTAATATCGATGGGAGGTTAAAACAAGAACTCATCAGAGCGCCTTCCTGATGCCAGTCTCCCTGTTATTAGTGAGTGAGCTGGCAGTTTGTCAGGTGGCGTCATGGAGAGATGAGGTTTCACAGCTCTCTGCTGTGCTGTCATTACTGACAATGGAGCCCCTGCTTGTAAAGTAGTCAAATTATTATTGTTATTATTATTTTATTTTTGGAGGGAGCTTGGGAGAGGGGAGAAAAAGAAGAAAAAATATTTGGTTGAGGCAGCAGGGGTAAAGAACACAAAGTTATTTTTGGTCAGATGAAAAAGTTAAAGATATTAACATGCATTTGGTGCACTGCAGTTTTTGACATATCTTTAACTTTACAGAGTGAAACGTCAAGGAGTTAAGCATAAAAATTGCAGTACTGCAGTACATTAAATGCTTACTGTGCGATTACATGTCCAACATATGTAAGTGTATGCATGATTTATCTGTTGCTTCTGTGACACCCTCAAATTGAATAGCAGTGAAACCATTCTGCTTCTTTAACTCCTAACAATGAAACATCACTGGGTGTCCTTGTAATATGGTAAACTAATTAAGGTGTTTTTGAGAAGAAAAGGAGATTGAGTGGTCCTGTTGGGGAGGTGTGTTGAGTTGACCTACTTTGATATCTGTACTGGCCCTCTGCTTCAGTGCGTTTGCTGTCATTTGAACTGTAGGTCTGCATTTGCCTGCCATTTAAACAAGCCTATCTTCAGGTGCCCAGGTTTACACACACAGCAAGACAAATTATTTGTGGAGTGTGTGCCATTTCACCTGCCAGAGATGTGGAGCCTCTAAGCTGTGAGTTAGACCTGTTATTCCTTCACGCTGCGCAGTGTTTGACAGGAACAATCCCACTTTACATATTACATAAACTTCGCACCCCCCCCCCCCCCCCCCCGCGCCTTATCAAGTGCAAGGCTTTTGTCTAATTTGACAATGAGTAGTACGACCATGTGCTATCAGGTCCTGTGGGGCAATGGCACATTTCAAAATGACTGAAATGTTCCGGTTAAGAACCTGACTGGCATCTAATGAGGGAATAGTAAAATTATTAGCAAGAAAAATTTCATTTCTAATTGGAAAAATAACAGTTTAATTGGGAGCAGATATAACTGTACACCCTGACATGAGTTTTTGAATCATTATTCTGAAGGAACAAAATAATCTGGAACTCTTTTTTTTGCGGTTGCAATGGTGCACTGCAGTACATTGCTTTTCAGCAATTCCCAATGCCGTAGTTTAATGATACAGAGACTGCCATTTTGACTGCCTTACATAGAAATTACAGGTCGATTAATGGACAAGGACTACAGATTGAAGACTATATGCTATGAACAGCAGTGGTGACATGTCTTTTCTCATCATTAATGTTTGCTTTCCTTTCCAGTGCAAATCCATGGGGTTTGATGGATGAGCTCCAGTGTAATGTGTTTAGAGATGGAATCTGTGATGTGATTATATAATTTGCCCCCCCCCCCCCCACACACACACACACACACACACACAAACACACAAACATATATTGCTTTCATAAAGCACTCCTTCATATTGATTCCTTGTAAATAATAGATTTGGGGAAAAACAATGATTTGTATGGATGTAATCTTTCTGCATGTACTAAGGCAATATTAAAACATAGTTAGCATTAATGATTCATTTTACTTTCATTTGTGGAGCAACTGAGAGACTACAGTATTTCTGTGCCTGCTCCCACTGGTATTTGTCTCAGTGAAGCAAAACTATTATACAAATCACAGTGTCAGAGTTTGTCAATATTTCTATAAAGAATGAAGATGAACTTTAATTTGATTTGATATAATAAGCATGTAAAGAGCACTGTTTAAGACAAGGCAAAGATTTTGGTTATTGATTAAATGCTTTTTGATCTGAACATGAGAGGTGCTTGCTCTCACCTCCTCATTCGTTATATTTCAATTTTGGAGGGACTGTCCACTTTCACAATAATCCTCAAGACGTCTTGTTGCACTTAATTTCCAAATCTAGGTATTATGATTTTTTTGTTTGTTAACAAAATATAATATTTGAACAACCATGTATTTCTCATCAACTGTTCAAACTGTCTGAAGCACACAGAGAGAAGTGGTTCCAAACATGCCTTTATTTCAGTCAAGAAATATGAATTAGATTATTTTGCAAAAGTTTGAGGCTGAAGACCACTGAACAGTCAAACCATAATGGCCATGCATGTGTAGCAGCATTAATATTTATTTGGGTCTTTATTAGATTTCCCTATTTCCCCATTTTTTTGGAATTATTTTATTTTCGAATTATATCTGTTTCCCTGTGATCATCTATCCACCCTTGCATTGGTTTCTTTTGGTATGTTTCCTGCAATATGGCATTTTGGGACTGAATGGTCCACAGGGGGTCAGTTGGGAGGGGGTGTGTCCATTAGATGATCTCACTCAGCTCAGAGGTAATATATAGCCGCGTGCCTAGCTTTTCTCCCCTTTCGTGGTCTCTCTGATGAGAAGAGATAAACTGTGGGAGAGATGGCCACTGTTTATTACTCTAAACATCTCTATTTCTTTGTGAACGCACTCTTGCATGTAGATGTGCCAAAAATAAATGCAGGTGCAGATGACATTGTTTTCCTGACACCTACATCTACACAACACAACACAGAATCCCTCACACCTGTTAAGCATCGGCAAGTCTAAAATTGCATTGATTCCATCAGCGGATAAGACCCATTCGGTTACATGAGCATTTCCATTTGCAGGTGGGCGGGTACAAAGAGAGAGGCAGGACTCAGAGAACGGTAAAAGAGCAGAATATTTTGGGAAAAAGGTACAGGGCTGAGGAAGGAAAGTGTGCTGTTAGCCCAGAATTACTCTTGAGAATGTGGCCCTGAGAAAGCAAAGAAATGGTCAGGGGCAGCCAACATTGACACATCATGTTCCCTACTTTCTTAGTCAAGCAGTACAAATTTTGTGAGGAGCTGAAGTGCTCCCCGGTTTAATTTATTAATTTATTTTTAAATCTTCAGCATTGTTCGATGAGCTCTGCTTTAGTGTGAGATGACTGCAGTTACAGTTATTTTTTTTTAATTGGGACGTAAAGTTTGCCGTTAGGGTTTGAGGAGTCCAGTCATGTCTGGCTGGAGGTTATCTACTCCAGTTCCTACTGATGCAGTGAGAGGGCTGTGCAAGTGCAAGATGCTGTGATCAGCTGATGAGGGCCACACACTGCACCTAAATAAGGCTGTGACAACACCTTTCTGCTCTTATTACAGTAAAATTCACACGCATTGTGAGTGCAAATGGGAGCACCAGCTCAGTCCAGCTACAGGCAGAAAAAGGGAGTGAAAATGGTTGTTAGCGGCACTGAAGAATGGTAATAAGAATTACTTCTGCTGAGTATGTGTCAACCAAGTTAGCTGCTAAAGGTCAGACACCACTGTTATAAGCCTCAGCAAGTTAACCTCCCTGTGCGTTTAAACCCCTAAAATGTGTCGTTTTATATTTCCTTGGGTACATGAAAACACTCAAAAATGTTTTCATAAACATAGCAATCATTTAACAGTATCTGTTCATTACTACCAGCTATCATTTTTATATTTCTTATCTCATGCAATACCACTACAATACCAAGCTACAGTTCTGCCTTTGATTCCCACAAATCAGTGTTCCTAGATGTGGAAGGCTTGTATGCCACAGCTATTATATAGCATTACTACAGAATGGTTGTGACAGCTGTAATTTAACTGTTATTAAATTGCTGGGAGGCAAATTAAATGCATTTAACTTTAAATAACTCTTTGTGCCTGCTTTCTGTGTCTACAAGTAAGTCATTTCACATTCCAGTAAGATCCTCCCCATGTTTACAATTTGTCGTAAACAAGGAAACAAATCCCTTCACAAATGTCAGCACAGTGTAGAAAGATCTGTTAGAAAGACCCAAATATTGAACAGCTATATCCTTTCTCTTATTAAGTATTCTTCAGAATATGTTCTTTTCTCTCGGCATGGTTATTTTTTACTGTCTTTCAAGGGATCAGTATATTGAAGTATAGGTATTTTAATGGCTCTGTTGTATTGTATTACATGGCATATGACTGATACCGCAGTGGAGGATCACAAATTTGCACCCAAGTCTAATTTGCCAGACTGTTCTCAGTAAAAATAAAAATAAAAATACAATCTATCTAAAAAAGCAGACTGTCCATACAAGTAGTCTGTTCATGATACACTTTGCTGAATTCCTTTCATTAGATCACTGAGGCAATACAAACATTTTTCTTATTTCCCCTGGAAGCCAGTTGTAGCACACTTAATTCCCTGAAGCCGTAGCATCAGTGCACATTTCAGGCTCAGGTGACCACACCAGTGGACAGACCAAAAAGGCACCCCACTGTAGAATGCATTCCCCTTACCTCAGTGACCACTGCACATTGGAACTCATCTGTCTGTTTTCTTAGCACATAAAAATGATTATAAACATTAAAAATGAAAAACAACAGCCACATGCGTAATTTACTGATGAGACTGTTAGAACTGTATTATTAGTGCTATCGCTATATTCAAAAATGCTTTATGTGCAAGGTATTTAATAGTCTAAATAATAGTACTAGTTAATTTACAGTTTTGCTAGCACTGCATGAAAATTAAAGTGGCAAATGAATGCTTGTCTTTCTCAAGCTTCTTAATGTAATTCCCTCCTTTAGTACATCACACTGACTTCAGAAACCACTACTCAGAGTTCTGGTCGGTGATCTAGTCAGCATCCCTATTTCAGAGGCAAGTATTGAAAAACAAATCAAACAAATTTGTTTTTGTGTTGTATTATACATGTATAATCCTTCTCAATTTTAATCTCACCTGAGAATTGAATGTTAAATATCATCTCACTGCCAGATCGAATGTCAGCTTGCCTGGAAACATTTCATTTCAGAGTCTGATAGAAAAAACAGATCTCTCTGCTAGGGCCTTTTCACATTGGATTAATTTCAAATGGCTCTTTGGGGGTTTATTTGGAACTTTATTAATTTGTTGGATGTTCATACTTGCAAGCATACAACATACTGTGTTAGAAAACATTGTACTAATCCCCTTTCCATGTCTGGAAAGTGACTAGAGTGTTTGTGTTTCCAAACATAGCTACACCATTAGGGGCAAAACAATACACAGGGAAAATTAGTGACAGTAAAAACCAACTCAACCTGTACTGCTCGAGATAACCATAAAAGCCAACCCATCAAAATTCCTTTTTATGACAAACAAAACTGAAGCAGGACATGCTAAAAAGCCAGAAAAAATAAACAAAAGGTGATCTTGTCAACTATGTGGTTTTATAGACAGTATCAGTGAAGGGACAACAGGTCTGCCTGAGAGTGACAAATTTGTTGACAGCAAACCTAACAATGTGAACTTCTTTGCTGGAACTTTGAAAAGAGAAAGTGTAATCCACCTGGTAGTGCTCACAGTGTGTTGCTGAGAGTACTGCTATTAGCTGAAACATTACTGTAGTTAACTGGCTTACCTTTCACTGTTTGTGTGCTTTATGATAGAGCACTATACAAACATGTTCACACTAACCAATTTACAAACTTCACCAAGCTGTCAAAGGAGCCAAGGCCACCTCTTCAGGAGGTCTCAGTGTATTTAGTTGGAGTTTGTTTCAGTTTGTTTCTCAAACAAACTGAAAATGTTCACACGAACCTGTTCTGAAACAAAGATGCTTGGCGAATGTGCCCGGAGTGAAGAGAGTTCTATGAGCCACCTGGCTGGGTATTATTTTACTCTCTCCATCCTTTGTCATCACACACAGGGACAAATGAGCTGCAAGCAAAGCCCTCTGTGATTCACAAAGATGTTTTCCAGCGCACCGTTGCATGATCTGTTTTCTTCTTTTTTTTCTGGAGGTGGTAGCTAGGATTCAGTTTGTCAGAAATATTATGTCATAACCTAAGAGGGATACAGAAATAATTCTGATGATTCAAATAATTGAAAACAAATGATTTGTTCATGAGCAGTCATCCTCTGTGTTAACACACAATACCATTCCTGGCTTTAAAGCCATTGTAACAGCATACCGAATGTTCATCGTTAGAACGCATAATCTTGAATACACTAAAACAACAACAACAACCCATCTAGACTTAAAAAGAAGTGGATGGCATACACAGCAGGATACAAAAACATATTATCTAACTAGTTTTTGACCTGTCCTCATTGAGATACACCTCTCATTTAGTAGTGCTGCTTGAAAGTCTTCATGAATTCTAACAACAGGGATGGGTCATTACTATAGTCCTGTCTGTTGTATATGTACTCTATACAATACCATTCTGTGAAGCCTGCTGTTGGTAGTACCGTGCTGCCAATAGAATTCTCCTTGGCTGTATCAAAATGGCCAAAGATGGTAGCTATATGAGCAGCAACAGGATCTAACCTTAATAAACTCAGTTAAAAGTACTCATGATTTTAAACAGTGCTTTGTTATCTTTCAGTGATAAACAACATTATAGTACAACATTACAACAGTGATGCACAACATTATTTTTTTATACATATTCATGGTAACTGTAACTACAGTATTCTTTTGAATGGTGCTCATTAACCTTCAAAATTTTCAATCTCTTTCTGAAATTACTGTCATGTTTATATTTACGTTGCACAATTTCAACTATTTTGCTTGAAAACTTAGAAATTAGAACTTGTTTAGCAAAACTGAGTTCTAAGCCCTACCATATTATAACTGGTTCCGCAGAGTGGCTTGATTTTTTTTACCTATGCATTTCTGACTTTCTCAGTTTTTTGGCTTAGATGTAAAATGTTGTCAGCAAGAAGTTCAAACACTTAGACATGTGTAATACCAAGCCGGGTTGTCTGGAATAAATGAACTCTGTTTTTCCGCAAAGGTTAACAATGAGCATGGGTCTCTTTTAATGTCGGCTTTAATTAATGTTCTTAGTAGTGGTGGCTACCATATGTCAGAGCAGCTGTCCCATCAGTCATCTGAAACCATATAAGTGTCAGAAACAGTCCTCAGAACTGAAGTGTTTGTCCAAAAATGGAAAGCGTAAGCTCTGCCCTAATTTTGCACAGACCTGTACCTGGGCTGTTTTAAAACAACATGTTTGTAACTGCTTCATTCAGGATGTCAGTGGAGTAGTGCTTCTGAATACTGAATTTGTATCTATACAGAGGTGCAGATCAGCCGTTTCAAGACAGACTCTTCGCTATTTAAAAGACTGTTGCATCAGCTGGAAAATATTAAGATAAATGTATAAATTCACAACCATCAGCCTGCAAATGATGAACCTCCTCTCATCCTATGAAATGGAATTTCAGCACGTTATTTTCATAGACTACATTTTTGATGGTACAAAAACAAGTGGCACTTGTGCTTTGTCAGTACATGATCAAAAAAGGACCACAATGACTTTAGATGCACAAAATAAAAATACATCTTACAACTTCCTTAACATCATTCATAATACAGATTTTATCATCTTAGGAATTCACTTCCTTATTGATCTATTTCTCTTAAGAGCAAAATGATTATTGCCATTTCAATTTAAATCATATCCTGCCAAACCTGGTTACAATTTTATTTCAATTTTTTAAGAAACTCCACAATACTGTATTTACACAAATATTTGGCTTTTCAAAATAATCATTACAATTTCTGAGCATCTAAAAGCTGTTTACTATAGCTCTCCCATTCCCAAGAAGGGAATTGGGAAGTGAACCCAGACATCAATTTGGCAGTGGATTGCTTGGCCATGACAACACAGCTCATTGCCTTCCCTTATGTATCTCCTCTAATGCTGTTAGTCATTTCTACTGTTTCTAATCAGCTCCTGTCACTCCTGCACCATGATATCATTTGTGGAATCAGACAAGGGTTGCCATGTTTACCATAAGGAGGATTTCTGAGGCAAAGACTCTTCAGACGCACTGTTATTTGTCATGTCAATTGGATGTAACAGCGTAATGCAGACCTTCTTAAAGCTATCACTGGACTTCCTACTCATGGATATGATTCTGAACATACATTATAGATACAGAAGAGGCATAGCTTCGATGGATCAACAGCTCCTTTCCACATATGCATGTAATACATAGTTACTGTAACATCACATATTTCCCATTTAGGGACACCAAAGTAAGGAAGCTCTTTGGCAATTTTTGTTCCTGATGTATGAGAAAAAATATTCCACATAGTGTTTGATCATCTCAAGAAGTGTACTAGAAAATCTATACTAAATTGTGTGTGTGTGTGTGTGTGTTGTGAATAATACACAAATATTTTTGGCCCTGTTCGACCTTGTGCATCCATTAGAATTTAATTGTTTAAAATATGTTTTGAGCAAGAGTGAAACACAATCATTTACATTTCATTCTATAAAGAGGGCCACTTTCCTGAACATTTCAGTCTGTAAACCATTGTGTGTTTGTGTGTGTGTGTGAAAGAGAGTTTAAAAGACACCAAAGCAGCTGCGCTACTACATTTTCAGTGAGAAAACAGTTAATGATTGTTTTCTGTTATGGAGCCATGATTAATCATCTCATCGCACCAAAGGCAAACATTTACCTCGCAGATCAGATGTGTTTTAATTGCTGCTACTCCGCTAATTTAAAAGTGTAAATTTAAATAAAGCAGGGCTGAAGACTTTGTACACAAGAAAACACGTATTCCTAATGTGCCATAAACACAGCCATGATGAGGTCACTCAACCACCAAATCTTTCACAGCAGAGATTCATCCCTGTGCTTCACACAGAGAAGGGCACATAAGAGCTGCTGATCCTGTAGCCATTAAAACATGGCCTGAGAAATAAATGAATACATAAAAATAATTTAAAAAAAAATCTAAAATCTTTGCTCACATGGGAGTCATTCCCTGGGCATGCTGTTGTTGCTAAAGGAAAACAGATCCAATGTCAGCTCAGGGAAAGCAGCCTTAATCAAACACAGAACTCTCAAATTCAACTGGGATTTAAGTATTTGCTTGCCTGGGTGTGTGCCGAGGTCAAACGATAGGCTTGAAGTCTGCTTGCATTAGGATTTCATGAATGTTTCAGATGATAAAAATACCACTACTGCAAACAGCACATCACCTACATCATTACAATACCTTTTATCATCTTTACTGATGGCATAGAAAAGCTGGCAGGTTCCCCTCTTTTTTTTCCACTGCGGGGAGAAAAAGCAATAAAACACTGATAAAGCATTGTGAACATCAATTGCTGTGCAGATACTCCCTGTGATATGATTCCTGCTTAAATCAGGCATCACATTTACAAGTCATGACAGTCTAAACCAATGACTGCTACCAGTAGGAATATGTCTTACAGGAGGGGATCTGGGTGTGTAAGGACTTTCATCTTAGCTCCTCCCACTCAGAGCACCACAGCATTTTGACAGCTGCACCAAGGGCTTCACTTGGACGGAGTTAGCGCATTTGAGCTTTGCATGTTTTGCCTTCATTTCCACGGGGGTTTTACTGAGGATGTTCGCTGCTTCATATGAATTTCCCATGGTGCTCTTTTTGTGACTGCTTCAGTGGGTGACCTTCAGCTTTGACATCGTGAAAGTCCTATTTCTCCACTTTTGTGCAGTGAGAGCATATCTAGTTGAGGGTAAAATTAATAAATATAAAAATAATATCATGATTTGCTCTTAACCTCAAATAAGACATTTATGTTTTGTTACACATTAAAGTATCTTTGTCACTAACATGGCTTTAATTTCACTGGCAAACTGATAGTGTTGTAGCAGGAAACTTCTGCCTAAATGTGTTATTTGAATTAGGGACAGACTGGTCTTCACCCCCTACTTAAGTACTATTCTTAGTGTAAAGTCATTATTATGTAATTTCAGTTGCTAAGTTACCTGCACACAGATCAGATTACATACTTTACCACTGTAGTGGTTTCATAGACACAGTTATTTGTATTACATTCTATTAGAGCAAACACATATTTATCAAAACTGCATTCATTGATATTGAGATATTGGTATTGGCTACAGGAGAACAGAATTCAAGGATATGGAAGACTAGTCTTTTTTTTTTTTTTTGAAGAGAGCTAAACTTGCTACTAAATTGATATTATAAGCTGTGCAAGGAACTTCGTTAAGAATGATGTTTGAGATGATGTATTTAAATCAATACAGTCTCTACAATATGATAATGGAGGGACCAACATTATGCCTATTAAACATCAATATGCTGTTACTCAATGTACTTTGTTTATATGCTCCTAATGTTTGTGTAATAATAGGATTTATTTTTCTCCTATTTCGAAACTTCATTATGGGGCACACACATTTACTTGCTACCAAAAGAATGCATCAGTATGTAATCTGCTGTGTGCTGTTGTCTAACTTGTTTGAAATGGCGAAGATGAAGATGATGAAGACTGTTGAGACAGGCACTGTACAACAGTGCTATCTGAACCTGAGTAATTGAACAGATTCATACCACTCTGTCACTGCATACCAGACACATGCTGCTGGTTAATGAAAGCTCACAGGTATTCACATGCTCTGTATAACTTCATAATCAACCTTGCTTTCTCTCTGTGTATAAACATATTTCAGAGGATTGGAGACACAAATTCTACATAGCTGTAATTATATCAGCCCGCAGATGCAGGTTACTCTGCTGGTCGAATTGCTGCTAATGATTGTATCAGAGTTTACAGGCTTCATTTCATCAGACTGCTCTGCTTCCACTGACAAAATGAGCAGCCGGTGGTTTACGATATGCAAATCACGGCACGGAGTCAATAGATGTCTTTGCCACGGCTGATATGCATGAGGGCTTGCTGCATAGGCACTGCAGCCTATTCATTAGCTTACATTTGGAAACGAATGTCATCACTGTGAGCTTTTGTTGATTTAACTGATAATATGTTGTCAGATAGAATTACCAAGGCGGTGTTGGCTCTTGGTGAATTGATGTTCTCGCAAGCTAACTAATAAACTGTTACACAAAGAACTTCAGTCTGGAGCGTGGTCGAAGATGAGGTAGAAACAGGTTTTATTGATGGTCTTCAATACAGCAAGACTTCATACATGAAGGTCGGCTTCAGGTACTACACGCACTAAGTCTCACTTAGAGTCTTAAGCCTTGCACACTCGTCCTCACGCTCAGTCTGTCTCTAGTGCGGCTAGGTACACGACTCTGGTCCGTGCCACGTTGTTGTTGCGTTGCTTCTGTACTAAACAAAGAACAAAGAACATCTTATACCATCCCTGAGCTGTCCAGAGTGGTTAATTATAACTGTCCTTGCATCGCCTAGAGTCTGGCGCCTAATTGGAAAAACATTGCTTCTGAAGGTATCTCTAGATTGATAAGGAGTACACTCTGACCCAACTCCTCTTTGTCACAGACACTGACAAGGGAGGCAGAGTGGGAGAAAGTTCAGCCGGGTAGAGAACCCCTATATCACCTAAGAACAAAACCTTTATTATAAAAGAAGCTTCTAGGAACTGAGGTACCTTGGTTGTGCTGATCATCCCAAATGGTTAAACATGTCATGACTAACCTAATACTGAACTACAGCTACATGAGTGATTTCTACAGCTATATGAGTGCTCGAAATCATAGGCCTCACCGTTGGGACGGCCTTGTGCCACGTACACACTTTCAGTGTGCCTTGTGTGCATGATTAGTTCAACATAGCAGCATCTCTTGGAAAGTAGGCCACAGGTCACAACTCCGTGAGCGGCCTAAAAACTACACAGTCACATTATACACTGTGCATACTAATTCTACCAAACTAATCAGTCTACCAATATAATGAGCACTAAATAATCACCACTATTCTTCAGTCCCCCGTCTGATCATTCCCAAACTCATCAATGATCACAAAAAAGGAAAGTGATTATATGTGATAGATAAAGTGATTATATATATAAGCGAAGCGAATCTTATACTCTCAAGAGCATAGGCATCTTGCGTTTTCTAGCATTAATAAAAGGAAAGGAAAGCTAATAGAAAAACGAAGTCTCAGTCAAGTTCAACGTCGTTGTCATCTGGGCCACACGTGCAGGTGTCATAGCTCTGCTGACCAAGCAGGTTACACCCTTAAAAAACAAACATATGCCCAAAATCAAAACAATAAAAGGTGTCACAATCTGAATGATCTGGGGTAACAATTCTCCCGCCCAAGATCCTAACCATGTCTCCCAGCTCCACTTCTGAGATGCTTTTAAGTGGGCCACTTGCTCGTAAATGTCTTGTACATATGTGGTGACATTAACAAACGCATCTGGTACATACGTGCAACATTCTTGTTTCAAAACTGCACATGTTCCGCCTTTATCTGCCAGAATAATGTCTAAGGCTATGCGGTTTTGCAACGTCATTTGACGCACTGAATGTAGCTCCTGATTTATCAGTGTCAATGCTCCTGCTGTATCATTAGCAATTTTGTCTAAGGCAAAAGCCATCTGCCTAATCTCATCTAATGCGACAGTAATACCATAAGTTGGAACTAATGAAGCAAAGAAACGTTGAGTTGGGGTAGCAACAGTTTCTGTGCTGTGGAACACGTCCCTCTTACCTCTATGCTTGATGTTAACCATACGCATAGCTGGTACTACATATGCCGTATAGCACGATCCTGACCATTCAGCAGGCAAATATGAATAAGCATGCTTCCCACAAACATACATTGTCCCATTTGGAGCGGCTTTGTCTTCAGCTCCTAAATTTGGCATTAAAACGAACAAGGATATTACAGCAAAATGTCCATGCCAATGCATCGCTTCCCATGGTCTTAAAGTAGAAAGACTATAGTTACATGAACTTCGTCCCAACATAACATACCCTCAGGCGCATAACTCAATTTCACTCGCTCTGGGGGGCTTGATGGAATTGGTCGTGTATAGAAGGTCACGTTTCCCTCAAAGAAGGGGCTTTGTGTGTCATTATATGCTGTAGCATAGTCGGCTAATGTGAATGGAACTGATACGTATGGATATGTGTTAGAAGATGTTGGCAATAACCCACACACCCAACATGAATCTTGTCCCTTTGCCCTAGCATAGCTGTGTGCCATGGCTAGAAATGTGTTATCCCTGTGCGTATCATGATGACTGTCATAATGTGCTTGAACTTTCAAAAACAACACAAACACCACAACAAACCACATATTCATCATAGATGTTATCACACAGAATGTCAATATATCAGTTCATAGATGATCTTGAACGATGTTCCCAAAGATTCTGTCGTCGTCCCTCAGGCACTCTCGATGACAAACGAGGCGATGTCGCAGCTCAGGAGGAGGGTCACTCGATCCACAGGTTGATCCAGGCCAGCTCCTGTAACCTCTGACTGCCCAGGACTCAGAACCCTGAAAGATACACAAACACACAAACACACAGGAAAACGACCAACACATCATAGCCGTAATGACATTTTAAGCGTCCTAACTAACTGTCAATTCCAGTAATTCCACTACTTTCCCCCGTCTGGCCCTCCAGCAGGGTCGTAACACAATGAGAAGTATTAACATGAAACAGCATGAAACATGTCATTTCATGTTTTCTTCGTCTTTAGGTAACCCCTGGAACATACTGCCTCCAGTTCTACCCTCCGACTCTTCCCATAGCGCTGCTGTTGTACTCTCCCTATTCTTTTGGGGGCTCAGCTAATTTACAATGACTTGCATGAATCCATTTCTGCTTCCCCTGCACCTTGACTGCAGCGTCTGTCACCAATAACACCTGATAGGGTCCCTCCCATTTCGCTTCCAATGGTAACCTTTGGGGCTTGTGAACCATGACCCATTGACCAGGTACTAAAGAATGTCCCCCGTCAGGTGGCTGTTTCCACGCCTCCACCACCTGCTGGGCAGCTGTTCGAACTGCTTCAGTCAATTCAGTGCAATAAGAAATCAATTCCAATTCGTCAATTCATTGGCGCACATACGTAAGGTCCGTCGTTCCGTTGTTCAATTGCCGCTGCGAGGGGTTGCATGGAGGGGACTACTCGTGTCCCAGAAACAACTCCAAGAGTTCCCTCTGCTTCTCTTCACTCAGGTTCTTGAATTCCCGAACCAAGTTGTCTTCAGCATCCTTACGTTGTGGACCGTTGCCTTTTCGGTTTCCCGTGCGGCATTCTCTAGCCCAATGTCCGTACTTCCCACACTTCCTGCAGGCTCCTGTCTTGCCCTTCTGATTCTTCTGCTTCTGTGCAGCCACATTGCGGATCTTGCATTCAAGATCTGTTTCCACTCTTCTTGCTGCTGTCACCAGGTCTTCAAATGTTGTGCGGTTATCTTCCCATCCAGGCGTGCTCAACTTGACCGCCTTCCGCACTTCAGGTAACAGGCCTTGCATGAATGTTGCCTTCAGTGGGCCATTCGCATTCCCTCCGATGTTCCGTTCATTGAGGCCTTCTATTCCAGAATGTCTCAGGAACAGCTTGGAAAACCGGTCTGAGTAGTCATCAATTGCTTCTCCGGCTTTCTGGATGCAGGCAGCAATTTTTCCCCAATCTGTTGTTGCTCTTGTAGCTCGTTGGATCCACAGACGAATTGCTTCCCAGGCATTACCCAAATTCTGTCTATCATCTCCCAATGCTGTTTCAACTTCATGAGTCACTCTAGCGATTTCAGCAGTGTTAAGCACTGTACACAGTAACTGAAGGCCATCACTGGGATGCAGGCGATAGATGTGACGCAAACGCTCAATTGTTGTCCAAGTCTCCATCCCTGCCTTGCGTGGATGCTGCAGGCCTTTGGACCACTTATCAATTTCTTCTGGCTTGCATGCTTTGTGAGCGTAGATCATCTGATCCCCGTGCCTTTTCACCACTAGGGGCCTTAAGCGCCTTTCACTGTTGGGCTCAGAATCATCTGCAACAACCGTGCTTTCCTCGTCATCATCACTAGAGGCGCCCATTGCCATTGCTCTGAATGCATATCGTCTTTCAAACTGAACTGCTTCCTCCATTTCCGCATACGGGTAGACACTGTAGGGAGGAGCAGTGGGGCAGGCGTGAGCTCCCCTTTCAACTGTAGCTCCGCCCCTGCAGTAGGGCTCCTGCTCCTTCCCATTTTCTCTCAGTCTGCCTCTGAGCTCCGACAGCTCCTCTTCTAGCCTCTTGCATTTCACATTCTTTTCTCTTATCTCCTCAGCCAACGCCCTGACATTTTCTTTCTCGTGACTCAATTGCCTCTCAGACTCCGAAATTACTTGCTTTTCGTATCTTTTCCGCAATTGACCCAACACCACCAAAGTTAATGGCACTCTTTCTTTTTCAGGCACACGTTGCGACTTTCCCCAAGCTTTCTTAACATCATCAATTGGCCACACACCACCAGATTCAAGCTCAATCCCATACTTTTGCTCAATCTCTTTTTCAACTTGTTCCAATTTAAAAGTGGACCGCAAATACGCCGTACTCATTGCCACCATTGTCTCAAAATCAACATCGGGCGCAGCTCTCCCACCCTTCTCAGTAGTAGGAATCTGCTCCGTTTTGTCAGCACCAGGTTCAGAGTTTCCCTGAGCACCCGCCATTATCATTAATCTCAGGCTGTTGTCACACCAGTGCTAGTTCTCTCACTAGGAAAACTCAGATGTCTTTTACACACTACTCTCCTCCTCCCGGAGAGTTTCACTCCGTCGGTTGTTTGAATAGAGCTCTTTATCCAAACACCGTAAACCACAAGATATATACACACACACTCACTCGCTCACTGTCGACAGTACAAAAACACATAAAACAAATAAAACACATCAACGTCTAGACAGCTCTTCCGTTCCCTGACGGGCTTCTACAGATCTATTTCAAACTGTAGGAATATCGCGATCTTCCGTGACAAGGCACGTGCATCCACGAATTCAAGCGTACACATACAAATGTCAATTTTCCACCAGTGTACCCTTACTCGTAGGATATCCGCTATAGCGCTCTCCCAAAGGAGCTATGCATTTAACCGGTCACTACAGACTCTTTTTCTCTGCAGTCAAGGTGCACCACACACTTTGCAGTTTGCAAATTTTCTTTCACCCTCGTGTACACATCAAACATACAATGATTACAGCTCCCTCATTGTAGGCACGTATCTTCACAGTTCTTTGTCTAACTGTTAGCCTTTACTTATAGTGTTACATGTACTCTGTAAATGTCTCGGTTCTTTCTGGAACCCAGCAAGGTAAGGAAAGGGGCTCACCAATTGTTAGAGAAGATCAACAGATGTTGAAAGCGCGCAAGTGTCTTCTCTTCACTTTCTGGCAGGATCTCTCCTTTTCCTCGTGGATCCGAGTCACGGCACCAAGTTGTTGGCTCTTGGTGAATTGATGTTCTCGCAAGCTAACTAATAAACTGTTACACAAAGAACTTCAGTCTGGAGCGTGGTCGAAGATGAGGTAGAAACAGGTTTTATTGATGGTCTTCAATACAGCAAGACTTCATACATGAAGGTCGGCTTCAGGTACTACACGCACTAAGTCTCACTTAGAGTCTTAAGCCTTGCACACTCGTCCTCACGCTCAGTCTGTCTCTAGTGCGGCTAGGTACACGACTCTGGTCCGTGCCACGTTGTTGTTGCGTTGCTTCTGTACTAAACAAAGAACAAAGAACATCTTATACCATCCCTGAGCTGTCCAGAGTGGTTAATTATAACTGTCCTTGCATCGCCTAGAGTCTGGCGCCTAATTGGAAAAACATTGCTTCTGAAGGTATCTCTAGATTGATAAGGAGTACACTCTGACCCAACTCCTCTTTGTCACAGACACTGACAAGGGAGGCAGAGTGGGAGAAAGTTCAGCCGGGTAGAGAACCCCTATATCACCTAAGAACAAAACCTTTATTATAAAAGAAGCTTCTAGGAACTGAGGTACCTTGGTTGTGCTGATCATCCCAAATGGTTAAACATGTCATGACTAACCTAATACTGAACTACAGCTACATGAGTGATTTCTACAGCTATATGAGTGCTCGAAATCATAGGCCTCACCGTTGGGACGGCCTTGTGCCACGTACACACTTTCAGTGTGCCTTGTGTGCATGATTAGTTCAACATAGCAGCATCTCTTGGAAAGTAGGCCACAGGTCACAACTCCGTGAGCGGCCTAAAAACTACACAGTCACATTATACACTGTGCATACTAATTCTACCAAACTAATCAGTCTACCAATATAATGAGCACTAAATAATCACCACTATTCTTCAGCGGTGAGAGGGCATGATTTCCATACGCAAAATAAAAAATGATAAATTCACCAATAAAATGTGATGCATTCAAATGCATCTCTTGCAAACAGGCAACATAAATGAATGCCATGACTTTATGATATGATATGTCCTTTACCTTTACCTGCCTGTGCCTGTGTGTATTCACTGACAAAATGAGATGCATTTAAAGTATGCCACAAACAAAGGTAATAGGTTGCAATGTATTTCATTTTTAAAATTACTATTTTGAAGCACTTGTCTGTTTACCTACAGAGACCAATGCAAATGTCTGTAATAAAAAAATGTTGCCAAATTTCTTTCCTTTGACTTGCCTGGCCAGTTGTTTTTAATATGAAGGTCTGATTTGCAGTATGAAAAGTACATTAACATTAATTTGTATTTTTTAGTCAAAATGAGAATATTTGATCCGTAAGTAGAGGGACAGAGATCAGCACTGACACAACTATTAATTATATCAACAATTGTGTATTGTTGATATAATTAATAGTTGTATGTATCAATTCATAATTAATAGTTGTATGTATTCAACCCTGTATGTATTCAATTCAGTTCAAAAGAAGAGGGACTTCTATGCTTTTGCATATTCCCCGAATCTCAAAGTCATATCCGGTGAAAAGCTGAACAAGCATGTCATTAGAATAAAAATGCTCCTTACATTTCCAGTGAAAGGTAGGATTTAAATCTATATATCATATATGATGCAGGAAAGAGCAGTGGGGGTGGACCACACAGCGGAATGCCGTGGAAGCATCCCTCTGAGCCCCGAAGTTAGCATGGCTGTCAGTCATTCCAGAGTGACATTTGGTTTATTCAGCATGTGGTAAAGTGCAGCACTGAAAGTATTTCTTCTCTCTGAGACAGATCTTCATGAAGTACAATTAACAAGCTAATGAGGGAGGTAAATACGAATATAAAGTATTGATAATGAGGTACTATGCATTTAACCCCAATGCAAATTAAGAATGTAAATAACTGTTCTTGTCAATAGTCTACAATCACTGCAGAACCTCCCTCTGAAATGTGGTTGTACGATCATAATGGTGAAGGTTAATTCTCTTCTGAAATTATATTCAATTTAAAACTGCATTTTAAATTTCCTTTGTCAGAGGTAGAGCACATTATTGGCTGTAGACCACCTTCAATGTCTTCATATGACTGTGACATCTTCAGCAGGTTTACACACCATGCTGAGAGCATCTGCCATCAGTGTTAAGTCATGGCTGACAAACTGACAAACAAGGTAAATATGCACCTTGCCATTGCAGTTACAATTACATAGCAAATGCTAGTGTGACTTATGCAGTTACACTTTTTACATCTTATCCATTTATACTGCAGGATATTTCCTAAGGCAATTAAAGTTATGTGTCTTACTCTAGGGTACAACAGTAGTCACCCACCTGGGAATCAAACCAGTAACTTCTGGGTTACAAGCCCCACTTTTTACCACTATGCCACTATGCAGCTACTTGAAAAAAATAGAGCATACTGCTGGTGAAAGATGGTCTCTCCCGCACCGGTATATGTTGAGGGAAAAAGGTATGAACTATGCAGTAAAAACTGAAGTGTACGCTTCATGCTTTTGCACCCTACTTTCAAAATAATCACATTTTGTAAAAGATTTGCCCCATAGTTGCGTTTTCTACACTCAAACAGGGGTGCTGCAGCTCAGCAAATGCAATTCTCCAACATACGCATGACTATATTTTAGACAGTAAAAGTTCTACAGTGCACCACAGGAGATCGAATACAAATTTGAGTACAGGTGCATTTTGCACTGACATCCGATGAGGCGATGCTGTCTGACCTCTACACACTCTAGCCCATTAGAACGATTTAGTTCTGTTCCACTACTCTGAACATCCAGACATTGCCAGGTAACAACACAGCCATGTTCAAACTTGGGCTGTATGGCTCAGCCTGCACCCAGTACAAGCATATTTACTGACTGAGCCTCCTAAAAACCAAAAACCCTAAAAACTTTATATGCTTTTACTGCTTAAGTTTATTTGCCTGTATCTGATCCAAACAGGTAGCCATGGCCTTGCAGCATGTGGGCAGCTAACATTATAGATTAGCTGGCCAGATGGCTAACAACATATTAAGGTAACAGTGGCCTTTAGGGAATGTAATGTTAGATAGTAAATGCCATTAACTAGCTGTTGTGCTTGTTAACGAATCTCAGTACCTGACATAAAATAAAATTTGCACAGTCTGTCTGACCTTCTGACTTGTTACCTCAATTGACCCCCAAGCAGCTACAAAGTTTGGCCAATTAAAGCTTAGTAAGATAATTGGACAAATCAAAAGAAATTTACTCTAAATACCAGAAAAGTCCTCATGTCTCACAGATCAAGGACTATGGGTTTAAATCTGGTTCTGTTCTCTGGTTTCCAGTGTCTAAAGACATGCGTCTTTGGTTTATGCTTTGTCCCAAGTTGTTGCAAACGGTAGATGTATGCAAATTAAAATGGACTTGCATCCCATCCAGGCTGTATTCTCACCTTGTGCCTGCTAGGTTTGGGTCACCCCCCCCCCCCCCCCCCCAAGCCCTTCCAGACTGCTGGTATGAAAATTACTGTATTATTCCAGTGTTAAAATATATTATTATAATGCATATACATGTATATTATTGTATAGAATCAATTTATTAATGAAAAGGAATAATTATGAAAATGAAATTATGATGAAAATAATAATGTAAAGAAAAGCCATCACTCATGATTCTTGTTGCGACCAGATTATTTTTCCCTGTGTGTGAAGCGAAGTAAATTGGGGGTTAAAAAAGTAGGACACACAAAAGACCAAACTGTGTTTCTATAATGACCGTGTTCATGATCATCTGAATACAAATGAAATAACATTAATAGACACATTGCACAAAAACAAAAGCTCTCTCTCCTCCAATAATAATCTCCCCATAAAACTCAAATAACCTCGAACCATAGGGGTTAGATTGAAGACAGATTACCTAGGTGTACACAGAACAATGTCATTTCATGCAATCAAGCTTCTTGTTTTTGGAAACCAGCACAGTTGCATAGCTAGATTTCATCACTGCTTGTTCATGCACATCAGTTTTAAGGCACTGCATTGATAACACTAAACTTCATATTAAATTAATCACAATCCCCAGTAGCCCATCCAAATCAAAGCAGTCACCATTGTACAGGAACAGTAAACTGATGCCTGCCAACAAGCAATAAGTGTATATCTGACATAGGACAAAGGAAAAGTAATTAAGTATACCATGTAGCAGACTATATTGATTTACTTATTTTTTTATTTTTATGTTAGTTTAATGAATCACCTCCCCTAGTTTGTTAAATATAGGTTGAATTACGCATTGACTGTTTGAAAAATATTAGCACTATGAATCATACCCCTGTAAGAATATACCAAAATAAGTAAACTTTCAACTTTGACCTTAGCTATTTCGATAATCATCAGAGCAAAGTGTATTTCCTTTAATGTTACAAAGTCAAATTGTCTTTGAATCATAATTGTATTAGCTAGCCACATTCCAAAATGCTCCTCTGATGTTAGTTAACTAGCTGAACAGGTTTGATGACTACCAAGATAGCTAGCTAGGCACTACTTACCCGGGTCTATGTGATGAAGGACACTATTGCCTTTGGGTATTTTAGCTAGCTTGTTCACTATATTTTCGAGGCTGGACGACAGATAAGTTCAGTAAAAAGGATGGCATTTACCCATGGCAAACTCAATTAAACAAACATAGATAGCTAACCAACATTGTCTTGCTAGCATTATAGTCAATAGTATTATCCTTTTAGCTAGCTAAAATGTGAAGTAGCAAAGTAGCTTGTATTATCAAGCTGATCCTAACTTACTCATGCTAGTTGGGTCATATGAAAAATGTTGGTGCAATCATGCTGCTTAAAAACACAGAGGATATTTATTTGTATATAGTTAAATGCTTAAAACATCTTTTTGAACGTCTATGAACTACCTTAATAACAAGATAGCTGAGAGAATTCTCCACTTGTAACTGCATTCCAATGCCTTTATAAATAGTGCATTCTTCTACCATGAGTATATTAACTTGTTTAAAAAGGAACACATTGCCACCTATTGGGGTGGAGTGTGGATTGCAGAATGCAGCATAAGAAAATCCATCCAATAGTGTGGCGGTAGGACTGCAAATGGTGTCCTTCTGGAAGTGAAAGGGCATGAAGTTATATTTAAAAGATCCCTAAATTTAAAGGTAGCTAATGTAAAAATCTTAATTTGAATTTTAGAGGAAAAAAGAAAACTAAAAACATCCTTTCAAGAATTACCATACATAAATAGACTAAAGAACATCAAAATTGCAAAATAAGATTTCAGTCAAATGATCTAAATATTGTAGTTGTACAGGTCTTTTAACACAAGGGGCCTGATTTGTTCCCACTAGGATGCAAATAAATGCATTGTATTTATATCCTTGAGGCTTTACAGTGAGAGGAACAGGAGCTAGGGTGAAGTTAGCTCAAAAGCCATTAATATGTAGGACCCGTCTGGGTAATACATGACATACATTTCTGCCAGAACACCCACCACATATCAGTTTTGGTTGAAGGACCAAGAGTTGGCCAATCAATCTGTGGGATTAGGTGCACTGGCTGAGAATATGGACAGGACACCAGGGAAGACCCCTACGCTTAAATGTGTCATAAGTGTCATGGGATTTTTAATGACCACAGTGAATCAGGAACTCTCTTTAATGTCTGATTCGAACTATGGCACATCCAACAGCATAGTGTCCCCAGAGGGATAACTGTCCTGTATTGACTCACCACCACCATTTCAAGCAGCCTGATTTCCCAGCAGGTCATCCATCCTTACACAAGCCAGGCTTAGCCCTTCTTTGTCCCAGCCATTTGGCCTGAGTAGACAACTGTACTTTGCATGGTGGTATGACTCCTGACTTTTCCCTTTTGAATTTTTGAAAAATGAAATTATTACATTTTTCCCTGACAATTGTTACATTTCTGCAACTGCTGAACTCACAATGATCTGTTTAAAAATATGAAATCTGTAGCTACTTCATTCTACGTCAATATGTCAATACAAATGTTTTCATAGAAGTTTGAAAATATGATGTATTCACATACCCAACAAGCATAACTACATTGCCCTTGAAGTGTAGATATTGACAAGCCTATGAACCAGCAGCACTATGCCATTCACAAAATACATCAAGATTTTTTTTTAACACTGTTATTGCTTTGGTGGATATACTTAAAAATGGATTTAATTCTAATACAAACATAGGGCCTGATATTGATGGCAGCAATAGTGGCAACATATTCATTTTCAGACATTTGAAGTAAGCATATCCAAATTACTGGCAGAGAGGTAGCTGGTGGACGGTGAGTGACTTTATCTTCCCACAACATCTAACAGGAGGTAGGAGTGTTTTTTAGTTAAAAATAAATTGTAGAGGCTCCTGAGTGGCTCAGTCAGCAGGGCGCTCCTCTGGAGTGACCCACTCCCCAAGTAGAATCGCATCCATGTCATAAATCGACAGTCAGGGGAAGCTCAACACAGTGGGACAAACTGGTTATGTTCTGCCTGGGTTGAGGTTGTTATGTTGCCAGGGTCTCATCATCTCACTGCTCTCAGGCACCTTGCAGGTCCTCAGGTTCCTGGACTTTGTTCAGTTGCCTATAATGTGCATGTGCAATGTGTGTGGAGTAACGTGTAGTCAGAGATTCCAAAAGATTGTGTACAGGCCTTAAAAGCATTAAATAAATAAACAAACAAATAGTAAAGTATGATTTCAACATTTAATTAACAATGATAATAACTTTAAAGCACAGAAGATAAAGTTAAAAATCTACACAAGATGTAATCACCAACCAGCCATTACAAAACTAAAAAATATGGAGCTGTTTTCCAAAGCTTGTCAAGCTGTTAAATAAATTGTGTATGAATAATAATCAATTATATAAATAATCTTCAGTGTTAAAATGCTAAAACACCATCACCCAAATAGAATATTAATACAGTTCAGACCTGACCAGTCCAGAGCTGACCTGACTCTCATTACCCACCATAACAAGAAGACTTGAAGAAACACTGCTAAAATAAACAATAAAAAATAAAATAAATGTGACTTAATGAACTACATCCTCTTATGCCAATTCATAAGTGATATTTTCCTAAACTAACCATCCTTTGCTTTTGTTGTAATGGAGGATACATTAGTTCTTCAGCAGGGGCAATCAGGAAGGGGATGGCGGTTTATAAACCTCTGATTGATTTACTCTTATTTTCAGGACAGGATGTCAGAAACAGCTCCGTTTGTCAAAGAATGGTGTGGGCGAGATCTGCCGCATGCTCACCGTGGATGTTTAAACCCATTGCCATTGTCCCTGCTCCCTAGTTTTTGTTGCAAATGTGACAGCTACCTTGTCATTTGTGCCACTGAGTCATTCCAACACAGTGTGGTCAGTTACCTTTATTACCAAATGAGCTATCAACTCCGTATGTGAGGTCATATCAACAGCACCCACATGCAGCTGCACGCAACATCAGTCAAGGGTGTTATTTATGTTGACCGTTAGGGGGTCCATTCATTCAGTTTCTAGGTTGTTTGCAATGCCAATCATGCATTGTCATGATGCCAATTCAAAAATCAAACATCCTACATTCAAAAATCCTACATGCTAACTATCCTGGATTAGCTCATGACTCATTCATCTTCACAACTACATTATGCCCACTACACAGCCACAGAAGTCCTTCACCAAAACTCATCTGTAATTGAGCAAACGTGGAATACTGAAAATTGCGATACTATCTTTAACTTTTGGCTTTACTATTAACTGTGGCTCTTATGCTTACCATCATATATCATGCATCCTAAAGCTTCTGCATTGTGTTTTTAGTAATACGTAACATATTAGTAATATGTTAGTAAACTAGGGTAACTAAACCTTAAGATGGATAAATAGGTTCTTCTTCAGGTATTTTTTTACAAATTTATTTTTATTACAAAATAAGTCAGGTAGTGGAGAACAAACCTGTAATAAAACAAGCAAGTTGTAGGCTACCATTTAAAAAGTGTTATTCATCCTGTTTATCAAATATTGTCTCCACAAGCCTGCCATTAATATGACACACACAAATTATGTCTGTCTGTGCATATGAATAATGCTTACTCTGCGTCAGGTATATCACAACCACATTTGTCCCACCTCTTTCATAACATGCTTGGTGATTATATTTGCTTTAGACAACACAATGTCTCGGCCACCAACATTGGACCTATAGTGTAAAGGTTATGCACATACATGTAATGTACATTTGTAAAAGAAAATCCATACTTTATTTCATCAGTCCCCTCTTCAGAAAATGACAATAGGGGCTGAATAGGGTGCCAGGCAATCTGAATGTTGTAAAATATATGGTTGTGTTTCTTGCACTGGCTCAGTTAGTTAATCCACAAGAATGAATGGGGGATCATTGAATGAGCCTCAGCATAAATGAAACGGCAATAAACTGCATCTTATAAGCATTTTCAGTAGATGAGCGTGTGACTGAGCAAGCCAAGCAGCCCCCTTGCCATCTGAGCAGAGCTGCCGGAGGAATTCAGAGCTGATATCATCAACATGTTCACAGCAGCCAAGCCAGGGAGCAGAGCCATGAGGTGGCCATCAACCAGCAGGTGATTCGGGATGAATTACACTGTTCTCAAGCAAAGAGACATTATCACTACTAGACTTTAAGGGATAAACAGAATTAGACTATTAAGACATTCATGGTTTACAGACTGAAATGATCAGGAAAGTGGCCCACTACATACAATGAAACGTAAATCATTGTGCTTCCTTCTTGCTCAAAACATATTTTAAACAATTAAATTCTAATGGATGCACAAGGTCGAACAGGGCCAAAAGAATTTGTGTATTATTCACAACACACACACACACACACAGAATTTACACACCAAATTGAAACATCACAATGAAAAACGACTATATAGTATATAGTGTATATATACTGTATGTAAGACTAGAAATTTCAGAAACTTGAAGTAATAAATAATACTGTACATACAGCCTTTGTTTACTCCCTGTTTCACCAAGTTATCCCATTGGGATGAACAATCCATTTTTTCAGGAGAACCCTGGCCAAGAAGGAAACACAGTCTTATATATTTGTGTCTATAAAGCACAAATTAAAAATGACAGGCTTTGCTTTTCTAAGCATTACCAAATCATGTACAAGTTCTACAGAATTTCTAATGAGATGGGATATAATTCCTATCTTTAAATATGTGCATAGTATAAATATCATTATAACTCGATCATTAAATTTGCATTAAATAATGTCTTGTGAGGCTTGTTTTCTCTATTCAATTTGTATTCAGTGGCCATATCCAGGAAAAATACTGGAATTAATTAGAAGGGGATATCATTGCTGTAAGAAACTAGTAGGCGTGAAAGCAATCCTTAAACCTATCCAGGGCAATTCAACAGGGAAAGTTTTTTTTTAAGTCCTTGACTCATATAAGATCATAACAAATGGTGATTATACACAACACATTAAATGTGCATACCATTTTAGGGAATTCTTGTTTTAATGTTTGGTGCATTTTGTAACATGATTAAATGCCATTATCAGTATTTTTACACAAAGGGTCTTGAGAGGTAGCTGTTCTCTCACAGTCAAGGCAAGAGAACAAAACAGAAAAGAAAAAAACAAGCAAAACAAGCAAAACAAGCGTGCGCGCGCACACACACACACACACACACACACACACACACACACACACACACACACACTAGAAAATGAAAATCCAACTCCTTCCCTCATTCAGTGTGGCCAGCTGTCCTATTTAGGTGGGAAAAGTGCTGATTACATTAGAAGGTGACCTTGTTACAGGAGAAATACAGTTTCAGCTTTATATACCCATTTATTTAGCACCTCACAGCTATTTGAATCCATGTTTGAGCAAATGCCCTTCCCCCACTGCAGGATGTAACATAACATCTCAACCCCCTGAATCACACTCACAACATAGCGCAACAGTGTGACTATGGATGGCTGGGAGTATCATTTAGGATTTTGTGTTATATTGTGTATAGTGAAATATTGTGTAATGTAGTGACTATGGGTTTGTTTAGCTCAGAAAAAATGAAAGTCAGAAAGTCTGCAGGTACAATGGACAGTCCTTTGAAGGCTTTGAGGGGTTGTCAGTTTATTCATCGTTTTAAAAAAGGCATAGTTAAAAGAAACAGGCACAGTGGACAGTCTGTCATTGTGGACTGCTGGTCAACAGTGTTAACGTGGGCTTGCCAGTCAAATGTGAACAGAACCATATGTACATCTTGTAAAACACAACAACCAGAAAATGTCTTGCTTACTCATAGCCAAGTACTAGTAGAAAGTTCACTCTTACTCACATACACACTTACTAACACTTCTACTCAGCATCCTACACCGCAAGCTGCTTCTTTTTTAGGGTCTCAAAAAAGAGAAAGCAAGTGAGTAACACACAAATCTGAATAATGACCCCATTTATTTCCAAAGAAACACAATATGGGTGGATATAAGCAATGCTAAAAAAGTCTAAAGTCAAATTATGCATATAAATTCATAAGATACAGATTCAGCTTTGCAGCTTGCTTACAGGATCATTTTCTGAGCCGGAGTCCTATCACAACAAATGCATTTCAACAACAGTTGCATTTCCTCCTGATTCTGCCTGCCCTTACTCAGAGGCATATGTGAGTGACAGGACAATAATCAGACACCTCACACTGAATGCAAGCACAGAGCGCTAAAGGCTAACGGTACCCACAAGACCCTCTCCAGATGGAAGCGTCTTTGCACATGACGTGAGCAGGGCAGGCTAGTAATAAACACTTTGGTAGCTGAAATACCATGGTGAATGTCTTGCTTGTTAAAGCTTGTCGTGGTTGGATCTGCAACACTGGGTTGATCCAATGTTTAGCAAGAGGTGAAGATGCTTTTAACGCTGCTTTATGCTGTATAATGGTTCACATGAGAATTAGCCTTTTGGAAGGCAGAATACAATTGTTTGAGAGGAATCAGTCAAGTTGTGCCTGTCTTCTAATTACAGTAAAATGTGGTGATCATTGATGCATTAGGACAAAATAAAATTTTGCAAATGAAGCTGCAGCCTCTCTCATAAAAACTATTTTATGAACTCTTTTAGGATGAATGCTAAACATTTATTTGATCATGAAACAACCCTATCTTTGACCTATAGCCATCCTTATGGCTGAAATGCAGCAGTGCATGTCTTTTTTGACAAAGTTTTGATCCTTTCAGCAGCATAAACAGACAATACTGAGCTTACATAGAAAGTGGACCTGATCCTATAACACAGAAGAGTAGTTAATCCAGTGAGTCACATCCCTACACCGGCTAATTTACACTGATAAATACCTACTACTCCCACTGCTACTGCCATGTTGTATGGATTCTGCAGTACAAAATGAAAAATAGGCCTTTAATGTCTTGGTTCCCACTGAATGGTATGTGAACTCATTACCCCACTTGTTTCTAAATTAAGTTTGCTCATGGTCCACCAAAACGAAATCACTTCATGCACTACCAATATACAACATTATGAAGTCTTTCATTTTCACACCAAAGACTGAAAAAAACTAAGAAGGATGATAATGCCTTGTGCAAATAATGGCAACAATTATCCAGTTTAATCAAACACTTTACACTCTGTGGTAATTGATTCATTTATTCAAATCAGCTGTTAGCCTTTCATCCATGAAATTACAAGGCAGGGAAAGCATCAGGCTTCTGATGTATTCAGTCAGTTTTCCCATTTATGGTAGCACTATAAACAGTGTGATTCAATTCTTTTAGAATAAGTAATAAAGCATTACAGAGTTCATGAATTGATACAATGATAGTTGTCACCGTGAGCACATTTTTTCCACAGAGCAAAATTGTTCAAGGAGTAAAGTATTATTTACAACTCCCAAAATTGTTATTTGTCATGTAATAACAAGGCATGTGTTTATTTACATCTAAGAAGCTGCTAGAAGCACATATGACGGCACATTGCTCTCTTTCAGTCTAATCATAATATACAGTGTACTGAATAAAAACTTCATTTTTTCCTCATCTTTTACCCAGAATGAATTCAACAGACAATGAAATTAATGGTAAATGATAAGTAAGAATCACAAAGAACAGAAGAACATAAAATGTAGTCAGTTCTTCAGTATCTGACTCAGATTGAGTAAAAGAAATGCTGCATGATGCTGTATGAAGTTCACAAACAAAATCTCTTCACTTTACAATCTAAAATTTCTCTTCTGTATTACTTTAGCCTGTGCCCTTCCCTATTTATGTAATCCCATAAAAATGACATTTGCTCCAATTTGTCTCTCAGTGTTAAACAAAAAGCACATTGCCCTCTAGATTATATAGAGTGAGGGCTTATTTGTCAGTTAGTATCAGATAAAGGTGGCAGTGACCATTCACTGGCTGTTACACAGTACTTCTAAAGAGCTGTCCATTCATGTTTTCCATGACAATGTCAGGTTGCCTGTTTAAGTGGCAGACTGGTTGCCTAACCTTACATAAGTCACAAAGTTGTGCACAAAAAAAAAAAACATTATGAATGACTTTTATATCATATAGAGCATATATTTCACAGCATAATGGATTTTTAGGTTAAATTCAGTTGCTCTTCAATGCAATTTATTTGTCAGTTTTGAGAATGACCTGTACTTTGTGTGCAATAGGGTTTTGATGTCAATCTTCTTTATTGATCTAGAGGAGCTTAATGCAGTATCAGTGAGTAATGATTCCAAGGCATACATGCATGGTTTACATCATATTCTGTGTATGTATGTAATATATTGAAATTGTTATTTAATATAACAGCTTAATTTTGCTTATTTTTCTAAGGACTCATTTCTGTTGCAAGAAAAGTTGGCAGTTTTGATACATTAGGTCACAATTCATATAATATATGGAATAATGCATACTTTGCCAGAAAACACACCCCACACCACTGCACCCCCACCACCAGCCTACGTTGTTGACACCCCACAAGATGGATCCATGGACTGACAGATACAGTCAAAAACAACAGATAACAACAAGTCAGATGTTGGATCAGTCATATGAATGGAATTGTATATGATACAAGATAAATTAAATTTAATGGTACTACTATTCTCAAATATAGGATCTAACATCTGTGACTGAAAGCCATCTGTTAGTTGTTGAAGTCTTCTTTTGAAGTGTAAAGCACATGCAGTCACTCTGCCATGAAGCTTAAAAAAAGCAAAGTGGATGTGGTTAAAGGTTGAAATGTAACCATTATTTCTCCAATCTATCTCAATATTTAAACAGGAGGATTTTAAGATCACACCCTATGAAAAGGAGTGACAGAGGTGTTCATTTTAAGGTTATACCATTATACCTGCTCAGAACCCGAGGCGGAGGGAACAAGAATGAGCCAGAAACCCTGAACCAAAACAGCTGCCAGGGTTTCCATTTGTCTTTCCATTGCATGTCCGTTTACACAGCATTGTTGGCCAGTTTTGCTTGCCGCCAGCCCCAGCCAATCAGGGGAGATTAAGAGGTATAAATTCTTTAACAAGACAGAATGCAGCCTACCACTGCAGAGATCAGAAAAAACAATGACTTATTCTTAAAGAAATATCTCCTCCTAAGTTAATAACAGCATGAATTATTTATCTTTGATGTATTCCAAGATTAAGCACCCAAAATTTGTGCTCATACCTTTGTTAAAACCGTTGCTATAAGCGCTGTTAATGTTTAAATTCTTCGTGTGAATGGCTTGAGGTGACACATCATTAAGATAAGCAGTTTTGCTAAATGATGTTATACAGTAGAACAATACAATTGTAAGATTCTAGCACATTATGAGCACACATATGCACCAGCTAACCATATGATAATGTCCAAAGATGATGGTCTCAATACTGCAATCAGCTTTATTCAGCATAAGAGTAACCCGGAAGATGGCCCAGTATCTTTTTAAAGAAATCTGATCCACCAGCCATACCACCCTGTAAGTTTCTTCTGCTTGATGACCGAGGCTAAATGGGACTCATACTTGCATGATTAGTACTTGGATCACAGACCCTCTGGGAGGAAAAGTTTCTACTGGAAGTAGTACTGTTGAGCCTGCAGGGGGCAGTCATCCTGAACATGAAAGAAATCCCCAACTGCAGTGATGGGAACACAGTTCCATAGGAGATTCTGTCATCTGACATGACATATTAAACTGAGGTTCTGACTCACTGTGGTTATTAAAGATCCTATAGAACTGTAGCGAAGCGCGAGAGCAGTCACCCCACCCAGCCTCAAACCCAGGTCTACGGGGTACCAAACTGCAGCTTTGACCGCGACGCCAAAGAGCCAGGCTCGTTGGTATGGAAGTCAGAGTGCATACTCAACCACAGTGACGGCACTCTGTGACACTGCCTTCCCCTTTGGGAAGCGCACCCATGCGCTTCACGCACCGAGGCGTCCCTCACGCATTCCCCTGCCATACTTCTCCCATCCCAGGGTTCCCCACTCACCAGTGCTTCACCCATCTCTGGGGTCCCTCACACCATGCTTCACCCATCTCTGGGGTCCCTCACACCAGGGTCAACCTAACTTGGGGGTCCCTCATACGGCTCACACACTGGGCACGCCTCCGATGGCCTCGCGGCAAGCCATCCCACTTCTCACACCATTTGTAGCAAAGGGCGAGAGCAGTCACCCCACCCGGCCTCAACCCCGGGTCTACAGGGTACCAAACTGCAGCTTTGACCACAATGCTAAAGAGCCAGGCTCGTTGGTATGGCAGTCAGAGCACATACTCAACTGTAGTGACAGCACTCTGTATTGTAAATGTATTGCAAAAAGCAGACTGTTGCCTTCCATTCTGCCCAAAATCCCAATCAAGATCCTATAATCTGGCCGTTTCACAATCTTATAGTTTAATTGGCTAAATAATTCACCCTGTCTCCACCAGAGCTTGATGTGTAGTGAGCATTCTTACTAGAACCTTCTATACAGTAGAAGTAGTTAGGAGAGCAGACAGGATGTAGCACCTGAAAATCTGGACGTAACATAGAATGTCTGTAGTAATATATAACAGGAAAGCATGTAGAACCAGCACACCACAGTGCCTCCTGGTTCCAGTTCCAGACAGGAATCTAATATGAGCTGCCCTAATGTGACCTCCAATTTCCTTTCATTCTCAGTAGGACACAACAGTATGTGTTTAACAAGGAACACCAGTGCGATGACACTGTGTGTTGCTTGTAAATCCCTCACAAAAGTATCTAATAGGACAAATCAATTTACCATAAGATTTGGCAAATCTTATTGTAAGTTCAGCTGTCTTCTACAGGGTGTGTTCTGGGGGAGAAAATGAGTCCAGCTGCAAAACATTGAAAGGAAAAGTAAAAGGAAACTGCATAGAGCCACTGGGAGGTATCTGCTGTATCAGACGTGTGCTGGCCTCCAAATGGAAATGCACTGTATACGCCAGAAGCAATGTTCTCTCATTTGAAGCAGTTGGATTCCTTCTGGGATGCCATTGTGATAGGACTCAGATTTCCTAACTGACTTTCCTGAGACCTTCTGTGAATTTGCTGACTGCTAGTGTTTTGGTTTGCCCGAGACCCCCTGGGAATCTTTATAAAAATCCATGGCTTAGGGATGTAGAATGAATTCTCAGGGTTATTGCCTTTTGGAGGCAGAGGAAAGAATCAATGACAATTTCATAAGATGTCTTCCTCACAAAGATGGCTATTTTTCTACCTTTGAATGCTTTTTTTCTTTCACCTTTTACAAATAAAAAACCTTTTGGCTCAGAAAAATCGAATTATGAGAAATTATAACTCCGTACTAGTATTACCTTTTAAATCTAAACATACATTTTTTTTACCTATTATGCACTTGTTTTTAATTAGTGACTTGAAAATAGTGTCATCTTGACATTATTGCCTGTAAAACTGCAATTCCAATGATAAGTCATGTGAAACTGCTAATTAGTGCTATTTAAATGTGATTACATAAAGACATATGGTTGGGTTTGGGATTAGGGCTGATGCTTTAGGTAGGTTCAGATAGTGCTTATGATTAATTCTCCACATTTGCTGTATTTCTATCCAAATCATAAGGCCAGCTGGGAGATTAAATTTTTATCATACGTGACAAAACCTGACACCTCAGAGTAGGATATTAAGATGTTGTTATTCACCCACGAAAGTGCTGAGCTGAAAGTCTGCTATGAAGTATACAGTTAGGGCAACACTGTATATTCTACTTGAGGAAATGGTGCTCTTTCTCTGTACTATCTGATGTAATCACTGTGTAACACCTGTAAAGACCTTTAATCCAAGCACTTCAGTTTTATGAGGAAAGGAAGAACGTGTGATGCCATATAAAATGAAAAGGAAAGCACAAGACATGAAAAGAGAAATATGATCTTTAAATAGTATTGCCTTTAAATAAATCAGTGTTGCTGATGATGGCTTGCTCTTAGGGTCTGAAAGGTATGCAGAGCAAGCTCTGAGACCAGACTACATTATCTTCCGCAAAAGTAGAACTACATTTTCAAGAGGAAGAAAAAAGGTCTGATTTATGGTCGCTGTCCATAGTGAAGGCTTCTACACTTGAACTGCCAAAGGTTAGTTTTATGGAATGGATGATGTTGCATCGAAGCACACATAGTAATGATAAGCACGCTAGACATACTTTTATTCTATGTTGCAGAAATACTGTATGTAACTCATGCTGGATCCATAGCCTTCACCACCACTGTGTAAAATCACAAATTAGATTTGATTCTGATCAAGTCATACCGTACGAAACACATTTCCCTTTTCACATGATGTTATTTTATGAGTCACATTACACATCCCTAGAGACATTTAAGTAATGGTTGCTACCAGTTTTGTAAAAGAATATGTCATATTTAGATCTCTTGAGCTTCGATATTTCTATATTTCAAAGACATTTGGCATTTAGATTTGTGGTTTTGAAATCCCTGCACAGTATTCCACCTATTCCACCTTTGTTGAAAACTTTTGAATATTTAAAAATCTGCTCAAAACTGCAACTCAGCAACCGTCTATTATAAATTTACAGGTGGTACATTGTGTATGTTTTTATATTTAATAAGTAGGTGTCTACAAATCAGTTGATATATCAAATATACTGCACAATATCTATTTTATTACAATTATGTGTTTAATCCACCCTTCTCTTTGCTGAAGACAGAAGTCTTTCTATAAATAGCACTCAGAACTGAATCACATCCTTAGTTCTTCATCCCCATTGAGAATTGAACTGTACTTTCTCTGATCTAAATCCAAACATAGTCTGATATATAATTTTCTCACAATTAGGTCACTTGCACTGCTTTATGCCTTAGGTTTCATAGAAAACATTAGGACGATGTATTTTTTCCTTGCATCCTTGCATTTGCATCCATATGTTGTTGGTTGATTGCAATCCATGTTACCTAAGGTAAAACACATTTGCTTCACTTTGACACAGCCATCATGTTAAGATGAACTATATTGATCAATTATGTTTGGAACAACATATCACATCAGACATTCACCAACGCATAAATCAGTCCATAGCTAAAGACTTAAGACTACCATCATTTTTCTGCCTTCACACCCACATGACAACCGCATTGCAGAAATTAAAATAAATAAATAAATAAAACAATTTGAAGCAATACAGCCAGATTTTGTATTTATTTGCTTAGCAGACACTCTTGCTAAGGATTATATACAAATTTATCATATTTTAGTAATGTGGCCATGAGCTTCATGAGCCCCATAGTGGGTAGAGATACCATGCACTTTCAGTCATTGACTTACCTTAAACAAATCTAAAGAAATCCTTATGCTTCAAATCAGTGAGTCACTGATAACACGATAGCTCCACCCATTTAACTCTTCTGAAGCCTCCCTTTCACATCACTATATTTTACATTCAACAAATTTATATATATATATATGATGATACACAAGGGCTGACATGATAAAACCTGCAATCACATGTTCAGTCAGCACAGGCTTGCAGGAAATGCATTGCGATCATTGCAATGATTGTGTATGTTAAATCAATAAAATATGGGCAATGTGATTCCTGAAGTAATCAACAGAAATAATGCATTTCAAGACAATTTCATCATCCTCCAACTGGGCTTATTGACACTTTTTATAATCAGCTAGTAAAAATTCAGTATTCTAGGGTGAAAATGTACAATAAAGTAAATTGTATAAGCTTTTTGGAACTGAAATAGTATTACTGTACAGAGGTTTCCTCAATTACACATGATGTAACTTAATCCTAGGCATGTCGATTTTTTTTTGACAAATGCTCTTGCCAGATGACATCACAGACCAAGAATTAAACCTCTGTGAACTAACAAATGTGACCCAGAAATTGAGATTTATAGCCGTGCCTTTCAATGCCTCGATTTGATCCCAGAAACATATGGACACAGGTAATGAGAATTTATCACACCTCTCATTCTTAGACACCAGATATGCTCAGAAACCTTTAATGTCCTTTTTTTCTCATATTTTTTGTTTTATTTTCCAATAAAAGCTGAACCATACACCTTTATCTACCACTGCCCTTTCAACTGAGGACCTGCCAAAGAAAGCAATGCATTCTGGGTATTATTTAAAAGAAGGTAACTACAGTTGGGCATATTGTAGTGCTTATGCAACAGATGACCTTTACACCAGATGGTAGTTTTAATTAGACACTATTAGCTTGCTGTTTTCTGGAGCTAATTTATATGTGTGCGCTCTCTAATTATTCCTGTATTCTCCCAACCAGACTTTTATTTTGATTTGGTGCCAAATGACTGGATCCAAACTTATTTGAGATTGTCTTTTGAGAGAGAAATGTTTAAAGTTGACAGTCCATTGTGTACACTCTCTACCAATGGAACACTAACTTCTCATCAGATTAAGACTAGAACAAACTTAGCTATTTGAAGGTAAATTTAAACAATAAATTTTGCAGGCCAACTGGCAGCCAAACTGTAACCTATATTCCTGGATTCAATCAACAGTTGTTCTTAATGTTGACTTACAAATGAATGTTACTTTTTTGATGCAAACACTTATTTTTGTCATTACTTTTTGTGATTGCTGAACTGACTAAACTGCAGTTCTGATGAGGAAAGTATGATGGAAAAATAAGAGCTTGCTTTATAGCCTGAGTCACTGTTAAAAGTACACAGTTGAAAATAAAACATAAGTTGAACATGCTCTTTTAAGAAAACAAGTGCACACAAATATAGGCAATCAAGATTCAAATGGTATTTCAGACATGGTTCGTCTTTTTTTATTTCAGCATCTTGTCCTATCAGCAAGTATCAACTAGCAAGGGGAAAAATGCAGCTGACAGCAGTTCTCTTGTACATTCTTGGCCTTGAATACAGTCCTGCTAAATTCCAAACATATTAACACAAGGCCTTCTACTGCCTGCTGGTTCACACTGCAGCAAACTTCCCTGGGTCTCACACTCTTTTAGGACCTTGTAAGGCATTATGCAAAAAGGGCCCTGTCTTGACTTGCTCATTCTGCTTGTGGGGGAGGGATACTTGTGATACTTGCGGGGAAATAGTCTGGTAGTCAATTAAGTGTCACATTGCCACACTTCAGAAGTATGCCTAACTCCATCTGCCTCACAGATGCATAAAATAGAATGATTCATTACACCAATAATTGGGGTTCCATTATAATGCCCTTCAAAACTCAAGCACTTGTTTAATAAAATTTCAGCATGTATACATTTTACAGCTGCCTGAGCAAGCCAGGTGGTGTTATCAAAAATAATATTTTGGTTTTGAGGGAATATATATAATTTTTTATATAATATATATAATGTTTTTGTTATTGTGATACTTCCTAAAGGCCACAAAAACGGCTGCATACTCTTCTATGTAAGATATAGAATGTATCCTATGATTATATGCTCTTAACTAATCTAACACACCACCAATCCCATCTCATTTCCATTGGATATAAAAGACAAACTAGTAAATCTATCTTGTGCAGAACATGATATTGCCATCAACCACCTTCCACCTTTTTGAGATGGTAGCAGATGGGAAAAAAGAGTACAGTAATATTTATCCTTCATTTTCTTGCTCACTGTCTTGGGAAAGAATGTCTGCGTATTGGTATGTGAGTGGTATGTAGAGTTTGTACCATAATTTAAACGACCTAATTAGGCAGAATTAGACATCATTGATTATGTCCACAATAATTACCAATGGTACGAACAGAATGTCATAGATTTTGACCTCTGTTACCAACACTGGTATAATGATAGTAAACACTCGTGTCATGCCATCAGGTTTCATGTTGTACATTTATTATGTTTAGAATTAATTTTTTTGTATTTCCCTGTTATGTTGCATGACACTACTACCATGTTCCAGTTTTTACAGAGGTCATGTTTAGGATTGACAGCTGGCATGAAATATCTGCGTATAACTGTTCACATTCTTCAACAAGCAAGCAATACTTTCAGGTCGACATGCGTCTTATCACCCGTATCTGATCTTCCTTGGATCTTTTTTTACTCATCTCCTAAACGTATAATCTTGCAAGTCCACTCTGTGTGATATTCAGCACTGATTCTTTTCCTGTTTATTATGTCATAAATCCATTCACATTTATTGATTCCCATCACCTCGCCATGAAATTTTATTGACAGGCTAGCAACACCATGATTACCTTATGCTTTCATCTCACAGTTCTAAAACACATTGGGGCATATTATAAACACTCCCTCAAACAGAGCTTGTGCAAACTGATGATCATTAAGATTGTATTGAGTATTGACATCCTTTCAAAAGGTTTCACATCGTTATTATCTTCATCTTCTTGAATACAGCATAACCTCAACTTATATGAGAGTAAAGAAGATGGGCCTATGAAAGAACTGAATATTTTGAATCTGTTAATATTGTGTACAGGTGGTTACTCCCTTTTGTGATTTTATAATAAACTTGCTATTGCATTGGTCAAACATTTTACACAATACTACACTTCTTGGGTGTCAAAATAAATCAATGATGTTCTTTGTCCACATGCCACCTCTCACTTGTCACAGCAGTTAAGTCATTAATAGACTGGGTAGACACGAAACCAGCTAATCCTGCTTCCCTCAAAGGCCAGGTTTTTCTGTCCCTGCTATAGGCCTACTGCTGATGCTAAAAGACACAATACTGTCCACAGGACATTAGCAATAGATGGAGATACTGTTAATCTGTAAATAAATGTTTGATTGTCAAAATATAATTAAGCACTTATATTACTTAGTATAATTATTTAGTTCATAACTGCTTATCACGCATACCTTGTCTACATTTCCTTGCTGTGGTGTCCCAATCTATTAGTATATTTTCCCACTGAATGCAGATCTTGGACTTAACACAGACAATTGCTCTGTGGTGGGTTTTGCATTATTCATGGGGTGAAATTCATTGTAGATTTTGCATTTTGGACAACACATTCTCATCAATGTTTGGTTTGAAGTGATATTTTTCCTCTCAACAAAGTTCATTCTTGTAAGAAATATTTACCTACATGTGTGCATCAAAACAAAAATGTTCTTTTATCAACCACAATTTTTTTTATCAATTCAATTGAAGTGTTTACTTAATGTTGTTACATTTTGTATAGCATAGTATAATGACAGTTTTTAATGTAATACATTTCCTCTTTCTCCTTAAGCGTTAGATGAATTAGCCAGTAAAATCTTTATTTTGATGTAATAAGCTGAATTTAATTAAATAATTGATTTAATTGGGCAGACAATTTGGATTCTGCATTTTTAAAAAATTGCCAACCATATGATAGTTATAAGGACTAATTTGTTGTTGAGAAGCAGAACAAAGTATTTAATCAAATTATTACAGAGAGTCATTTATGATAAGCTTGGTGTATTAGTAGAACTATGTCAAAACTTTTAAAATGAGTAATAACTGGTAACACTTTAAAAGTTCCTAATGAAAAGTGGGGTTCATAATCCCCTGTAGCTTTAAGAGAGAACTCATCACTACAAAATGGAAATAATGAGCCATATTTTCCATTGCATAATTAATGCATGACTTTTTAAATAACTGAAGCGCAAAATGAACGTTATAATTGGTTTTAGTGTAACCTTGCTGAGGCATTTTTCTCTTTTTGGCTGAAAGATCCTTAATGCACTATGGTCTGCTTTAGGATTGAGGCAGACTTTTAAAAATGTTTTTTTTCCCCTTTGTCTTGTTTTCATGTCTCATTTTCCTATAGCAATAAAGGATTGTGTGCGTATCCAGTGCAGGAGTATTACTATATATCTTAAGCAGATGGCCTATAATGATACAATGCCTATACAAAAGAAGTGAGAACTAGATAAAACATAATAATCTGTGAAAAGTCAAAATATTTGGGGGCTTGTTATAATCCTCTGTTGTGAATTATCTTGTCCTTTGTTTTCTGGGTCTGTAATCTTCTTTGTAAGTGTATACTATGGACTTACAGCGGCATGATTAAGGACAACAAATTTAAGCAACCACAAAGCTCCTTTCAGAAAGCTCTTCTTAAATGATAAAGCATTGCACTGTTAGCATGCTGTGGTGTAATACCCATGTCTGCTAATACCCATGGCTGCACTTAATATTGCAATGCAATGATGGCATCAATACCAGCACGTTTTATGAACACTACTATAGCTGTTGAAATATATTTTTTGTATATATATATATACTGTATATATACATCAGGTGGTATACATCTGCTTTGTTGTTTTTTGCTGTTTAAACCCCACTGAAAAGCTTCTCAGATGAGCTCTCCAGCTCTACCAGTACAAGAATTCTAACATGGGAACTTTAGCTGTAGGACTTTAGCTGAAACAAGGGCATTTCTCATTTAGCAACATTATAAGCGCACTCTCTTCTGACACTCAAGTACATTTTCTTGTGACTCATTCCTGTTGCTGAATGTTCATGTGAATTTTGAGCTTTCTGAATGTTGAGTCCGAACGAAAACAAAATGCATCAGCGAGATATACCACATTGATTCATGAATGTGCAAATAAGTATTGCAACCAGTATATTCAATTACTTTGGCTACCATAAAGCGGTCAGTGGTCATATGTATTCCCACACATGTACATATATAACCTCAAATAAATAAATAATCTTTATCACATGATGTTCTATAATAGCAAATAGCCATATGTTTATCACTACATGTTTTTATGTTCCTGTGGAAAGCGTTGGTAACGTGTTGTAGTCAGTGATGCAGAACTCTCAGGTTTTCCCTGAAAACACTAGCTAACTACCTTAATTACAGCATGTTATATTTTAATGTTTTCATTGAAATGAAAATTCAGTCATTCTTTTGACAACATTATAAGTTAAATCAGGAGATTTCTAGCTCCAGACAACCCACAGTACTGCAAATGAGCTGACACAGTAGGTCAGGAGCACTTGGAATATTTAACTAGCTAACCCATCCTAACTACTAGCAATTGTTATAAATTGCCCAGAGCAAAGACACAGCTTGCAGTTATTGAGGAAGAGGCAGGAGAAAATCCCCAGGTCTCACTTAGATAAGCTTTACAGACTGAATATTTTCAACACTTTTGGATGGACCAAGGGGCAATTTATGATTTGTGCAAGATTTCAGCTTTGCTCAAAGGATGGGTGGGTGGATATTGTGGGCATCTCATTGGCAACAGTGTCTGGGTGCTTCAGCCATTTTCTGTGTGGGATGCTATGGTACACCAATACAATTTCTTCACTCACAATTTTAAATGTATGATATTGTATTAAGAATTCAACAAGTGACAGCACATTAAGCTCACAATGTAAGATGTTTCACGAAATTAAGTTCATGGTACAAAATTATCACAAAACAATATTCCCCAGAGAAATATGCTAATAGAAAAAATAAAATATAACATGATTGAAGGAATATACCTTGTCTATCTTTCATTCGTATGTCAACCCCCGAGCCATGTCAATAATTAGGATATGCTATGGCTTGAGTGCCATATTACGTCCATAAAATGAATCAATGAACTTAATGTTAGCTACTTAACTACATAAAGTAAGAAGAGAGACCAAAATTAATTTGAAAGCTAATGAGTAGTACCCAACTTGTCATGACACTGTCGTTATAATACTGTTCCTACCATTATTTAAAGAGTGCTGCTGGATTCCCCAGCCAGCACATGAGCTAGCTAACAAACTGGCTTTTGAGCCATCTTTGTTTATCTTTGTTTATTTCATATTACACAGTACAGTTCAACTGTTGGGTTAGAATTACTTACTTCTCAAAAATATGGTAAACATTTCCATCTTCTGTAACTTAAAAGTTCAGCTGATAAAGTACAATATTAATGAGTGTCAATGCATAAAGACATTTATGTAATATACAAAAATTCCATTGCCGTGAATGGAATGTGAACTGACTAATTTGGACCAGAACTAATCATTTTACTGTTCATCATAGCACTGCAGAGGAATAACGGACAGAATGACAAAAGCGAGTAAAAAATTCCACTGTTATGATATTTTTGGAAAATAAAATATAATACACATCATAGCCAGTTTTAGTCTGTCATGTGGTAATTTGCTTTTGTGGTATGGTCTCAGGGCTATAAAAAATTTCATCATTGTATGATTTTACAAAATTCAATATTGCATCATTTCACTTCATGCCTATTCAAAAATACATGTGGTAACATCAGTCTGAGCTAATTACATCCTGTAACTCAAATGAGCAAAAACTTTCAACCAAATAGGTTGCCGTGCCTTTTTTTTTTTTTTGACATTCACATATTTCATATTTCCATTTTTTACTGTTATCATGCAGACACCTTGAAAACCTTGCTCATCTTGGTCACAGAACTGCTTCAATTTCTGAGAATTATGTGCTCAGCTTTCATAATTAAAACTGTGAGTGCCTTGTGGTCAGGTTCTGCAAATGCGGACAAGTAGCTGTAATGGAACTCCATGAGAGTATCAGCCACCAGGCTCTCAGAGGGCAGGTTTGGTTTTTCCGGGGTTAGGTAAATTTATTCATAGTGCATAACTTTGTACCTCCCATTTGAAGATATACACACATGTGTAAGTCTGAATACCAAAAAGTAAAATCCACAGAGTGAGACGGAATGGGAGCTCAGCACTCTTAAGTCTGAATTGGCCGCTGTGTGAATATCTAAAAGGTCAACACAAGGACAGACTGATTAGGAAATGCAACTCAGAATACAATCTGTTACAGCTGAATAAAATGATACCATTGAAATGAGCAGGAATGACCTTTTGGAGGAGGTTTATGGTGTTGTTAGTAACACTTCTTTGAGAGGCTAACATAAAATAAAACTGAAAGAACAGATACTTTGAATATTTATATGTGTATATATAATAAATGTATATTTACACATTTATCTAATAACAGGTTTTGTATAACTCCATCATGACCAGAATAAAAATGTCCCTTTTTTCTTCCCAGTCCACAGGAGGTTCTGGTTCATTAGTGAAGCCTGTATGTTCTCTACAGTTAGGGAGGATTGTTTAAGCTATTTGCATTTCCCTGCATGGTTCTTCCCCTGAGAGTGAAAATGGCCTGATCGTCTACTGCTGTCGGAAACAGCATGGAGCTCTGAAATCCTTACATAAACGCTCCTCTCTGCATTTCTGGTAACACAATGTTCTCCACATCTCACACATTGTTTTGCACATTCCCACTAAAATTCACAGATTTTTCACCTTCTTTAAGCACTGAGGAGCAGAGGGGGAATTCAAGTGATAATGTCATTTAACTCCCCCGAATGTATACCTATCCTGGGTTTCATATTGCTTCTTCACTGCTTCAACAAGATGAACATGACCAGAATCACTGAATAGTTTATTATTACTGTCCTGAAAATGCACTGACATTGTAACTCTCAGTATACTGAGTGCTGGTCTCTGTATCTGTGATCTTAAAAATTAACATGCCACATGTCCAACAAGTTCTTGCTGCAATTCCTTTCTTGTAGACTTTGTTGCTGTCTTTAACAGGTCCTTCAAATATGCTCATCTGAGACATTTTCTTTTTTGTTTTTATGTTTAACTCTACAAAGGGGACCTGGGAAACCCATGTGGAGAAAGAACGGTTTCTTTTTTCTCTGTACAGTGTCTCCCTGTGTGAACAATCGTGTACTCCGTTTTTAATGGAAATAAGTTAACTAAATGCTTGGCTAAAATTAAATGGGAAGTTAACTGTTACCCTTCTTTACTCTGCACTTGCCTGCAATCAGAAAAAGAGTAAAAGGGGGGCAAATAGGCCAAGTGGAAATACAGAGTATATAGAGTATATGTGTACTATATACTATATGTGTCTGTATAATGACTGCAAAGAGAAATAGAACACAGCTTGTTCTGGTAACTTTCAATATTTACTGCACAATCCTTTAATTCATTCCACTCTCAAATTAAAGTCTTTAATTCTAGCCTCAGCAGAGGGATACACAGTATATCACACTTCTCAGTCTGGAAAGAATTGTCCTGTTTCGTCATAAGTGAGATATTCATGGTTCAGCCTCAGGGCATTGCTTACCCTTGATAGGGTGACCTTTCTGAGCTACAGTCCAGTAACAACAGCTAAATTTCAAACACATGCTCACAGGAAAAAAGGAAGCCAAAAAATGCCCCTTAGGTCTTTTCCCAACCCTGCCCCAGATGCCTGTGTGCGACAGACAAGACAATGACCAATCAGGTGCCTTGTTTAAAAACTGTGGGGTGTGGGAGACCACATGTTAACAGCATAATCCTTTCCAGTGAGGTGTATGGACCTGTGACATCACCGGAACAGGCTTTTCATTCATTTCCAAAGCCTGATTTTCAATGTCGAAAATCAACACATTTAATTTGTGCAATGCAAATATATGGATAGAATGCGTGCAATAAGGAAGCTTTCCACATTATAAATGAAGATGTTATATAGCACATTGGTGGAGAGGAGCAAAACTGGGCAATCAGACTTGTGCTATAATGTTGCCATTAGGGATTATTATCTGTCACTGTACTTTCTTGTGTAGTAAGTGCCCGGGTTTGAATGCAGGATAGGTAGGCAGACTGACATGTTACTTTATGGGAGTGGTGGATGACATATGATGTCCACACAAGAAATGACTTTGTAGAAGCTGCAGTTAGATTCAAAATGTGATATGCAACTCCTCAAACACAGGATTCAGGATAATATTCTTGTCTTTGTGTTTTCATTTGCTCGTTGTCAAATTGCATTTGGCATCTATCAAAGGAAAGCAAAATGAGCCCTTAATTGCTTGCATGAATATGTAAAAATAAATTGCATAGCTTGAAACAAAGTGAGTTGATCACAGCTGATAATGAATGGTAATGTCATTGAAAAATAGTGTTTTTTCGAGCATGAATTACTTGCAGCATATTTAAAAGTGAAAACAAACCCCAGTGTTTGATCAGATTGAGGACACTGTTAATATCAGTCCTACACCATGTTATCCTAACATTTTTTTTTGTTTTATTTTCAACCTGTGGTAACACACCAATCAATAAAATGATCATTGCTGATCTTTGTTCCATAAGCCAGAGAGATCCAACTGCTCTGTGCTGTATGCCAGACATTTGAGTCATTAACATTTCTCATAAGGATTCATTACTGTGGGAGTGCAGCTGGCATCATAATATCCATCCCTATTAGAGAAAAGAATTGTTCCCTTGGATTGCTTTGGATGTCTACTACACAAACTACCTGATGTGAATCTTAACAAGACAAAACGCCTTTATTTGTATGGATCTCTACTGCAAAGTTCATTTACCCTTTCATCTTTTGATAGGAACGGGAAAAGGAGCAAGATTATAACATGCATTATTCATATTTATTTTGGGAAGTATGCATATATTCAACTGTCCTTAGACAAATGCCCGAGGGACATAACAATATGCTTCTTTCTCTTCTGAAAACATTAGAAAGCAAATTACATTGTTCAATTGTTTATGCACCCTCCAAAGCACACACTTAACAACCTGCTGGTTGCAGAGATTGAGAAGAAATCAAAACCTGTAAATGCCTGCCAGATAACAACAGGACTTTTTTTCATTTATAGTTTGTGATTGTCAATGTTAGTTTAGGATCAATTTCACTTTTTCATTATGCACCATAATATTTCACATTTCTGCAATGAACGCAACAATGTATTTCTCATAGCAAGACTTCTGTTTAACATAAAAAAGGTCTGTAGAGGATTCATTTTCTTAAGCATTTTATCATTGTATGGAAGAAAAAACATTACTTGGATTCCATTTTTCTTACATTTTGTATTTTTGTATCCACGCCAAGAGGCCATTTTCACAGTTAAGAAAATAATAAAGCTGCATTCCAGCAGAGTCCACAGTGGCCCCACTTCGTGTTTGTTATGTGACCAACCAGCTTATTTTCATTTGTGTTGCAACATTTGCCTATTTATATCCTTTTAGTTCAGTAGCCTCATGGACCAATCCCTTAGATCTGCCCTTAAATTCTGGAGTGGACACACAAGGCTATCATAAACAAACTGCATGACCATTGGTTTTAGAGCCATATTACATAACTCACTTATTTCCTGCATAATATCTTTATATTTGCTGAAAAAATGAGAGAATGTGCAAAAAATAATAATAAATAATAAACTTCAGAAAAAAATGGGTGTCACCTAAGAATCTGTCTCCTATAATAAAAAGCACTTCAAATACCAAAGTAATTCATTCTTGTTGATTTTGGTCATCTGAAAAGGAGAAAAAGAGAAATGTCTGTTGCATGGGTCTGGTAGGGTCACTTTAGAAGTGAGTGAGAGAGAGCAAAATGTTTTACTGCGCTCAGTAATGGGGGTGGGGGGATGGGGAGGGGGAGGATTCAACAGCGCTTCGTCCTTAACATTCAGTGATGACTAGGCAAGAAAGACATGTTTTATCCTTACACACAAAATTCATCAATTTCAGTACTATGCTTGTGGTCATATGATGGTATGTAATGACGAAGGATCAAGCCAAATTAAAAAAAGTATGTGCTGACATTCTTAACTCATATGTAAGGACAGAGAGTCATTCAGTCACTGTAACAGTTAAATACTATAAATTGCATAACTACGATTATAATAACAAGGTGCCATTAATGAAAGGTTATCCACAATTGTTCTATTGTTTATTATTATGAATCTATTATTTTATTAATAAAATAGAGATATTGTAAATTAGTGTAAGAAAGACTGAGGTTATCGCTTACCTAACAGTGCCATGCCTCTCAGCCAGATTTTCTGGTGGTCTACTTGTCCTGTCTCCCATTTTTAACTTGAGATAAAAGTGCTGCAGATAGATTAAAATCACCCCGTGTGCTGCTTTTGGGTGATTACATATCCATTAAAAGAAACTATACAGTCACAAGTAATGTCTTTCGAAATTACTTCGCTAGATTTTTTTAAGGAACTCTATTCAAACAGGACATATAGAACACTATCCTCAATGAACTCAACTAGTTTAATCTGTTGCCCATAGTTAAGGACAAAGCACATTTCCCAACTGTCTATCTACACTAGAGATCTTGGATCTCAAAAATAACAGCCTCGGGCAGCAAAGGCTCCACCCTCAAGTCGGTGCACAGAGGAAACAAAATTATGCGAAAACAACAGTGAAATCTGCAAAGTCATATGGAGCATTCCTTAAATGTGTGGAAAAACACACTTGTCTCATCTATTCTCTTTCATCTCCCTGTTTGGTTTTATACATCGAAATAAAACCCTCCATCCCTGACCTTGTTTTAATAACCTCGCTGACGATAACAGTGTGCTTCTTGATCAACTGTGCCGATAGGGCTCTATGCTGGAGGAGCAGTTCTGAGCACGCCACGCTGGAAATGTTTTCCCCTTTAAATTCTACACTGAAGCAATCTTCCTTTGGAAAAAAAAGTGCTAGTGCTAACAGCATGTGGCTTGCTCTCAGCTGCGGTGTTCTGTGGGGGGATGGGCTGCCCAGCTGCCTCCTCTAGCACCACCACATTAAAAACAGCTTTTGCTGAAAGGAGGAAAAAGAAGTATCAATCACGGATAGACATTCATTAATTCTCTGCTGATGCAGGAAAGAACATACAACGCACATGTATATATTTGGGACACCTTCTCTTCCCGACAACATTAATGTATTCATGTGTCCTCTGTTTTATCACACAGAAAGGCTCGAATAGGAGCCTGTGAAGACCATTACATCTCAGCTCAGAATAGCAGCTAAATGACTTGTGATGTAATCACTGACCCGCTGTCAGAATGACACCTTGATGAGGCCTGAACTGAAATAAACCTCTCAGAACGTCATAATTATTTTATACCCCATAGTGAATGGCACTCACTGGACATTTTGTGAGCAATAATGCACAGCAGTCATGAAATGATCTGCAGGTTTTTTTTTTTTTTGAATGACTAGCACATGAAAACGAGCACATTAAATGAGCATGTCAACAAGAGGGAACAGAAAATAAAAAAAGTGAAAAAAGTGTGTGCGTTTCAAAATACGGGCAAAGGGGCACAGTATTTCCTATTTCAATGAAGGCAAAAACAAACACTTTTCATGTTTTGAGCACAGTATGCATTGCTGTTGGTGATGTTTCAAAAAACTGGTTTTTAACCCAAAAAGTCCCCTTACCCAGAAGGATGAAGGTCAGTTCTGTTTTATTCACTGAGTGAGATGTAGTCAAGCAAATGGCTATTTGTCTAAAATGAACTGTCACATGACTTTAACCTGATACATGAGTGATTCCCACTCACATTTTTTAATTGTTTTACTATTCTTCATATTCTTATTAATAAATTCTTATTATTATTCATCCAGGTTTTTTTTTATTTCAGCAGCCATCAAGCTTCTAATGATGTAAGAAAGAATAACCTGACATGACATGTTAAAGTATGTATTTATTATTTAAAGTTGAGAATACACTTTTAATATAAGTTTGAACGGAACACTCATCTTATGGACACTTTCTTTTTCATGCTAAGTTGCACAAGTCACTTTTGAACTGTAAGAGTGTTATTGTGCATCTGGTGTGCATGCTCACACATACAACTGTATTTTGGAAGAACCTCTAAAACTGAAGAAAATCACACACAGGAAGTCAGAAGCATTTTATGTGCTGCAATAATAAGAATAAGAATAATAACAATTTCATTTTTTTATTGTTATTTTTATGGTGCAAAAATAATTATAGTAAATGCTGAAGAGCATTGTAACAGTACTAAGGCATGGAACACACTTGTTTAGATTGATCAGATTGGAAATCATAAGTAATGAATATTGCAGTCCTCTGAAGTTGTTTCACTTTTTTACATGATTTGTACACTCATTTGTATTTTCATTTTGGTGCATTTTTACTCTAAAGCAATTTTAAGATGAAAATATTTTTTCCACTCAGATATAGATTTTCCCCAAGACTCCATTACATTTTTCTGCACATGATGCAGCATATCATTGATACACATGAATACTTTGTAGACATGCGAGAACAATTTTGCCCCTTTGGACCTTCTGGTGCAATTAAATATATTGAAGATTTAAAACTGAAAATATCCTGCAATTACTATCAGCCTTTGCCAGACACCAAGAGGAGTTGCTACAGACAAATTAAATCTAAATTTCTCTTCATTGTCTGATCCTTTGGATGAGGATACTGAAATGAATTTATTTTCTAATGGTTTAAAACTAATACCAGAAATAACTAGCCCCAGCTATCTAACAGTATTCAGCTAGTGGAGTCAATGTGTGTAAATCAGGGAAGTGGCAAAAGCTTACAAATGCCACAATGTCTATTGTTTTAATGATAAGTTACAAACAATTGAAGGCCAGCCAATAACTCCCAGACATGTTATTGGGCTTGGACTGTAACAGAGAAAGGCAGGGAAATGTGCCATGGTCACTGCATTTGTGTGGCTGGGCATTGCATGTGAAAGAAATATTAATCTGTGTGAAATGAAAATTCTACCATAATTTAAGATTTACTTACAAAAGTGGTAAGAGGCTCAGTCAAGTCAATGCAATTCTGGTCTTGGACCATCATTATGTAATGAAGGGTTTAAATGCTGTCAACAACCTATAAACTAAGAGTGTCATTGAAGATGAAAAGTAAATAAATACAGGGCATCGTCAATGACATAACTTAGCCAGATAGCAAACTAAATACAGTAATATCAAACATCTCATGTCAAGTGCTCCTGTAAGTTTTGCAGCTACCTGGAGTGCTCAGACTCATTCCCCTTAGTGACAATATGCTGCCCATCCACAGGAAATGTGATAGACTGTGACATATGTATGCATGTGTGTGTTGGTGTGTACACAGTACAACACAAGACAACCCAGCAAGAATTTGATTCACGGTTCAAAGTTATGCAGCTCTACTTTGACTTCAATGAGTTGCATTTTTTTGCTTTCACTCAAGTAGTTTTACCTCTCCTGCCTCACATTTTCTCTAAAGCAACAGTACTGCATGAGTGGAATTCTGGAGGAGTTTTATAGCCACTGCTTCCAATTAATGTCAGCTCCCTAAAGCCAAGGGAGACCCACTGCTGTTTCACTGAAGACAAACGCAAATTATAAATATGTTCTTTGACAAAAAAGCCAGATCAATCACATAGGCAAAAAAGAAAAAATATGATGAATTATGTCTTTAGTAAAATGAGGCTGAACAGCACTGTACTGTAAGTGAATAAAGGGGCATTACAGCACTTGGCAGTTGCTGGTATCGTTTTTTCCTGGAACGAGTGGTGAGAATCTTCATCTGTCTTCTTCCGCTGCACAACAGGGGCAGAGATCTGGGTCATGACTAAGATTCGTGACTAATTTGTCATATTATGTTTTGTGCTGTGTGCATGACATCTCTTTTTGAGTTCCTTAGAATATTAGCAAAATGTGGACAAAATAAGGGTATAATAAGGGCGTTAGTAACGTAATCACATTCCAAACCAAAGTGCATACTATAGTATAAAGAGCTTGTTGATCATCAGAGATAACAGTAACATTTTCTCACATCTTTTTCTAAAATGCTTTGCATTTTGCATTTGCAAAATGCATTTTATGTGTTTCAACTGGAAATGCACAGAAACACACTATACCTTGCTATTTATCTTAGTAATGTCATGGATCCCTGGCTTTATAACCAAAGTAATGGGTGTGACCAGCTAAATGCAATGAAATCTGTAGCCATTCATTATGCATATTGTGAATGTCATGCCAATCAGCTTCTCAGTAAAAGCATTGCAAAGAGAGATGGTGTACAGTTAATGCTCTTGTAGATAATAAGGACAGTCAGATAACTTGCAATCTCTAATGAGGCTGAATTGCAATCATGTCTCCAAACAATTTGAAATTAAGCAAGAACACAGGCTATTTCTATCTTGGTACAATATTACATATTACATCAATGACTTAATCCTCTCCAAGACCATGAAATCTGTGTCTGTTTATGATTCTGGTTGTTTCTCTAGCAATTGACAATAGTTATAATATAATAATAGCCCTATCCTTTTAATTACTGTAATGTCTGGACTACTGAAAAAAGTATTAATTTTATTTATTGGTCTCAATGTCATGGCTTCTAAGGACATGAATGCATTGATTGCCCTTTATAAAACGTTTGTGTAGACACTCAATGCTTTCAGCTTGAATGTTTCGCTGTTTAATTTGCCCTAGCCCTCTGCGAATGTTAATGCTGTCTCACTGAGTTAGGTGACGCTGGTTTCTTGAGTGCTGACTTTGGAACAGTCTGTACCATCCCATTAATCATGGGCACACTGATGGCTCTCTCAGCCATGGCTCCCTCCTCGTCTTTCCTTGGCAATACAAAGTACAGTATAGGGTGCTGGACAGAGAGAAGTCTGCATGCTGTTGTCTCCCAAAACAAATTTATTTTCAAGGTGCACAAAGGGCAAAGTTTGGTGGATCTTGGTCCCTGTTTTGGTTCGTTGATATCCCCTGCTCACCTTTCCTTTCATCCTGACCTTTAGTGTGCCAGAATGGTGGTACTCTTGTTTCAAAGAACACAAACTATTAACACAGGCTGAGAAGTCTCAGCAACACTATGACCCTCGCTTCTAATGATCAATAACATGAATATGAAGAGACAGCAATGGTGAAATTGGCATGAATTGAGGTTAGAGAATATTTTCAATGATGTAACACATTATAATGGAGAAGAAGGAAAAAATGGTGAAACTTATCCATGTTTTAGCATTTACTGTGTGGTTATATGAGATTTTTCCAAATTCTACATGTTTAAAAATGAGGTCAGATGGCAAAAATGGTGTCTGATATTACATGAAGCAACTTGTATTAGTATGTGTGCTTGAACTAAAGTTGAATGCACTAGTTGCATATGAAACCATCAAACGCAGCTTTTCTGTTACACAAAGCAATTTACAAGTGATTCAAATGAGTTGTAAATTGCACTCAATGTCCGAATCACATTTATCTTCAATGTAATGTCATTTGATGCTGCGTCCATCAATTCTAAACTCGTTACACGATATTAGTTTTTGAGTTAATTTATTCTTCAGCAGTTGCATTGTTAGGATACTACAGTTTTTTCAAATAAAAATCAAGTAAAAGTCATATGTAGGTAGTGACCTAGCAACTGTTTATTAAAAACCCCAACCTAGCTAGCTAATTACCTTGCAGATACAGCAAAATAGCTGGTCTTTCCAACTAAACTTATTTGTTTAGTTAATACAATTTAATGTGGGTGTTTCATGTTGACTTTTTATTTACCACTTGACCTACACAAACCTTTGTAAAACTCATTGGACAAGATTTCTTACTCTTGAGTCTACACAGCGTATCATTCCCCTCTAACAGTTGCAACAGCTGAATATGGTCTTGATAACCTAAATGGATTATCTATGTACTTAATTACTTCATTAAAATGTATTATTTTAATCAGAATGCCAGCTTTTTCAGTAAAATATGAACAATTACAGCATGTTGATTGGCTGTGAAACAAGTTGCATGAAGTTGGATTGCTGTCATCTTATCGACGTCATAGGACAGGTGCTAGTTAGTTACGGGGGATGCTACAAAACAGAATTAAGGTACAACTTTGTTGCAAGTGATAAAGGTTATGTGTAAGTTGTTTCATACAGCATCAGCCTAGTGTCTGTCAGACCTCATGGTAATTGTGGTTATTTCTCTATGAAACCTGCAAAACGGACTAGTTGTTGGTGCTACATAGATATGAGATATGCCTTGCCAACCTGAAACTTGGTGTATGGCATATATACCATCCCAATACAAAAGGTTGTGTTGGGATTTTGTCTTATGTTCCTTCACTCATTGCAAAGCTCTGGCTGTTGCCTGTCATTGAAGTGTATGATTTACTAGCAGAGCCATGTAACAGGATTGGTTTCCTGCAGGTCTCACGGGACCTGACACAATTGTTGTGGGTGTGGGACATCAGCAACTGATGTTGAGAAAGCAATACAAACGAGCCATTACACTACTTAAAAGAAAAATGGGTGAATCAGACATCTGAGACATCTTTTCTATCATAGTTGTTGCAGAAGGAAAGGAATTGAAATTGAATTGAAATTCTTGCAATAAATACAGCAAAGTGTTAGAGTACAGAAGGCATGGAATTAATGTAAGGGAAGCTCGTCTTTCAAGTTGAACAATCATATTGTGAAGCTTGTCTTCACAATTACCCTGATTTTTTAGGTTTTAGGCACCCTGTTTTAATTTGATTTAATTAAAAACATCCCATAGCTTAACTGTGAGGCTCATGCTATATTTTTTAAAAACATTCAAGAAATGCTTCTGTTTTTGATTTTCTAAAGCACTCATTTGAATGTTTTGATTGAAAAACAATATATTCCTCAACACGTATTATTAATATCACTAAAATTCAAAATGATTTTTCCCTGTATTAAAAGTTCAATTAGTGCCAATAGGATTTTTTGCAGGGCGGGAGCAGCCAGGACATCAATAGAATGGTGTGGGTGAGTGTAGACAGAATCTCAGTGGGAGCAGGACAGAATCTTTGCCGGACCTATTGGCCTGGTCAGAAATGTTGTGGGTGTGGATGGGAGTGGGATTGGGGAAAAAAAACAGTCCCGTGCAGAGCTCTATTTAAAAGTTACAAACGAACAGTTTTATACCTCACTAATTTTTACAAAAACATAATCAACTGAAATGTTATTTCTTGCCTTTGGGCATGTTTGTAATAGTGCATTTGCAATCATGTGATAAGTGTTTATTGAAAAAGTCCATAGCTCTGTACCATAATAAACACACAATACTTATCGAGAAAAGGCACTTGAATCATAAGCAAAATTGAACCATTAAAAACAAAATAAAAACAGAATGCATGGATGATGGCGCAACCTGCATGATTTAGATAATTGCTGGAGTAATCTACACTGCATGCAGTTTTTTATAAAAAAATAAATGCCATATCAGGTGAAATAAGGATTTGTGTGCTAAGTCAGTGGAATAAGGGCATACTGCCAAGGCTACATAAACAACAGGAGATGGGCTCATAGCTAGAACATCTAAATAAGAAAAAATGACTTTCCAAAGAAATCTTTGACCAGGAATAATGCAGTACGTGGTGAGCAAGCAGGAGCACTTCAGGAAAAAAAGACAGATATAGAAAGCACACATTTATTCTGCACTGTAGGACTGTCCTTGCTGCACAGAATCCTCTCTAAAGTTCCGTGGCATTGAAAAAGTCCACCCACCCAGTAGAGGTGGAGATATTTTTAATAAATTGCAGTGTCAAGAACTGTATTGGTTATATACCTCAGATACTCTTATACCCAGAGGTTTGAATGAGACTTCTTCTCACCCCTTTTCTGTGAAGTTATTTATTTTATTCATTTAGCTCTTGGATATTTGTTTGGCAGGATCTGTTCCTAATATATATCTAAATTCAAAACAGAATTCAGGGGTGAGGAGAACACTTGGGAAAACACACAGAATGTTAATGTGTTAATATTCGATATTTATGCTTTGCACATTCCAGGTTGAAATTTGTAAACAATGTCATGGACTCTGTTCGCATTGTTAACGAGTGTGAGGGCATAAAAGCCTCTGTTAACATTTCCCATGTAACTCTGTGGGAGATGTCAGGCGGGCATTAAATCATCGGTTCTCCCTGACCCTGTTACCTGTTACCTGAGGTCTGTCCTCTTCTAGTGCAGAATGAATGGGTACTAACTAAATGCCAGGAGCAAATGCATGCTTTCCTGAGTGCTCCTGGTTGCTTAGCATGGATCCCTCCTGCTTCACGTTTTCTGGGGCATTGCATTCTTGTCTCTCATAAGGCTTTGTGTGGCATTGTTGCCGAAGTATAGACAGCGAAATGCATTATACAAAAAAAAAAAAAAAATAGACAAAACAGAAACAATACAGACATTGGATTGTGTATCCCGGTGTACATCAATGTGGGTCATGTTTTATAGTAGATCTTTGCTTTTATGTGTGCCCCAGTTTTCATTGTTTGTTTTAGGGCATAATTGATGGACATGCATATTTCACCTAAACATATATAACCTAGCATATTTAATGTGATGGGACCAGAGGTGAGGCACGGTGTTGTGCCTAAAAATGAAATGATGGACCAAACACAATGTAATAAGAAAAAGGACCGTAGGACTTTTACTGTGACAGGTATGCACTGCCCACAGCAATGGCGCAAAACAACAAAAAAGAAATCAAAAAAGAAAACAAATCATAACTCTGTTAGGAGCCTACCTTCACTTCCCTCAGTCCCTCGCTATTACTGACCAGCTAAGACGTTTCCCACTACAGCAAACAAATCCAGGCAAGAGCATAGTCAAACACAATCCAGGATCAAACACCAGTTTCTCATACAAAGTTATTCAGTACACAGATTCACTTGTCAGCTCTGCATGACTCTGCATTCAGAGCTGGAAGTGCTTCTCTTCTCCTATTGGTCATAGAGATACTCTGACTCTGATGTCATGCATCACAGTAATCTGCTTCATGCATCACAATAACTGCATTCAAAATGAACAGCAAAGAACAGCAATGCTGAGTTATATGAAGAGATTCACACAAAAACAAATGACAGGAGAACATAGTGTTCACTAGTTTTGAAATTTCTGCGCACAAAAAATGGGATGCAGTGATATGTGGAGAAAAACAATCCAGAGAAAAAACAAGTCAGTTTTCTAAACTCCCAAGAAAAGCTTGTGCTTTATTGACAATTGTTTCCTGGAAATCACAGTATGGCCTTGAAGAAAGACCATAAAATATGCTATATTAGATGTCAAAAGTAACTATGAATTACTTAAAGACTAGAAAAAAAGTTGTTTTCCTTTGAAGAAAAATTTATCCAAGAATTAGTGTAGAAGAAATCCCATTCAAGCAGGATGCTCTTGACAGCAAGATGAGGACAGAAGCTTCCAGCAAACACTAAGCACCTCACTGATGATAAAGCTATACAGCTATCTCATTATGTAAATGTAATAAAGTTTCTTTTTAATAGGCGCTTAATTGTCTGAATTTGTTATTAGTACTATATACAGTAGCTCTTGCTGGTGGACTGAGCTTGCATCAACAATGACATGACATGCCCTTGGTTTGTCATTTGAACAGCTATGCAGATTTCCTATAGTGCTTCCTAGATCCAATGTACAACTCCACAGTCAGTGTGGATTTTTCGTGATCCAGTGAAAAGGAGGTGATGCCATATTTCCTCACAAATATTTTTAGCTCTGTAAGTAAGCTGCCGAAACAAAACACCCTGTGTGTTGCTGATTAGCAATATCCTATAGCTCAAGCAGGAACACAGTTACAAAACTGGGCAGCAGTGACTACCTTAACACTCTACTTCTATCATTCAGAGCATGACCTACTTAGTTTTACGAAAGATTATTACCAATGGTTAGTGAACTAAAAGGATCAAAGTGTGCAAATGCACTGAAATAATTTAAATAGCTATATAGGAACAAGGGAACCATTCTGTTTAAAAAAAGCAAAACAATGAAAGGGAAATTACATGCACAATCACACATATGAAAACACCAAGCTGGGGAAAATGGAATCAGCTGAATATGAAAGAATAAAGATGCAAAACTCTAGGACTAGGAATGAAAAACACTATGAATATGAATGTTTCCTACACTAATGTTCTACACGACACTAATTCTATTTACAAGAACCAAGCATTTATTGATTAAGAATCATCAGTGGCGTCGTTAGGTCCAGTCAATTTGGGCTATAGCCCCGAATATTTTAAGCCTAGCTCTAAATATTTTTGCCCTGAAAAAGGAGGTGTTTATAGCAAAACAACAGCCAGACTGTGTAACAGAGCAAAACTTGACTTGCAGCGTCCAAAGGTGTGATAATATTTATTTATTATGAAGGTAGATATAACCTCCCCAACCTATTGATGCCGATCTCCCTTCAAAAAAAAAGACAAGCCCCAGGCAAACTTGACTTAGCCCGGATCTTTTCAATAGCTAGAAACCTCCCTGAGAATCATTATACTCTTGGCTCTTTCAGAACATGTAATATGATACAAATCCATGTCAGTGAGAACCAAAATTAATGGAAAAACATAATTAATTGGAAAGAAAATAAACATGCCCTGACAAAATGTTATGATGATGGGAATGAGGATGTTGCTGTGGCACTGGGGACTCTGAGTATTCTGGTCAAATAGTCCAGTCTGGCTGTCTCAATCTGGCCATCTAAGCATACACTAGTGTAATTGGCTAGATAAATCCCTCACTCTCCACTTCAGATAATACATGCTAAGCTTTATTCCTCCAAATGTTTGCTGTGTTAAGGTTGGAGCTACACATCGGTGACTGAGGTGAACACTGTACAAATTATTATTTTAATATATAATAATATAAAATATTATATTATACCAATAATTATAGAAGAATGCTATTAAAAAGAGGATTATTTTGACTACATTTTTGGGCAATGATTCACCTCATTAATGTCAGAAGTGATAGCAGTGCTGTCAGTTAAAACATACAATGACAATAAATAGTGCTTGGATATTGCAAATTTAATGTGATACCAATAGCTATGCACCCCACCTGGAGAGGAGCACAGTGGACTTTTGACATTTGAATGTGACATGTTATGCACTTATAATGTATTGCTACCATAACAGATGCAAGATGAAATAGTTAATATTCTGTCAGAAGCCAGGAGTCAACTTCACCACCAGACACTCTCAGTATTACCTTGATATAAATGACAACTAGATCACAGTTTGTCTGCCCTCAATTTCAACCTAATGATATTATTAAGGAGGTTATTTGAGGTATTGATCGGCCTTGAGCAGGAAAGATTGCCTTCTTTTGTCAGTTACTGTCCAACCAAGCTTATTGATGAGTTTGCATTTGATTCTGACATAGGAAGACTAACTGTATGTCAGGGTTAGAGAGATAGGTGAAGGATCTATCTGCCGACAATTTTTTGATCCAATATCAATAAGATAACCTCCAGATCAGCAACGCATCTTTAAATGCATTCCTGCAATAAAAGGAGCTGAGAGGTTTTCTTATCTGTGCAGTCAAACCAAATCAATTATGCTGTTTAGAAAACATCCATGCATGCTGTGCTATACTATCCATGGGCTTATTAAAAACATTTTCAGTAAGCAGAGATATGAGAGTTTGTTCAATTTTGTAGAAGAACAAGAACAGATTAGACTATGTTTATATGGCATCATTACATATTCAACAGTCTTTGCTTGAACAAAGGATCTTTTATTCTCTTATTTTCTTTTTTTTGTAAAGCAAAACAACCCTAAAACATAATAATGCCCCACATATTTCACAGTGTGCAAGGGTTCTTTGCCAATATAGTCTTCATCTTTTTACACCAAATAAAGCTGATAAGCATATCCAAGAATCTGTTCAATTCACCTGGCCATGAGACATGCTTCTATGTGTCATTTAGATAGGTAGTCTAACAAATTCAAGTTGCCTCTTGTTTTGGCTTGCCTTCAAAAGAGGCTTCTTCTCTGCAACTTGTCTAGGAATGTAACATTCATGCATGGAACTTCGAATGATCCTTTTTGACACATTCTAATCTAAAGATGCCAGTTTGTTTTGGAGGTCTCCAACTGTTGCTGTTAGTTGTATGGTTGCCTCCAAAATCACCTGTTTCACAACCCTTGGCGGCAAGATGGACATAGTTCTTCTTCTTGGCAGTGTTGCCACTATATAAATAGCCCTACATTTCTTCATAACAGACACTGCACTGGAAAGGTTTAGATTCAGCTTTTTGTGAATTTCCTTATAGTTATTTTCCAACTTATGAATGTCAATGGCCATTTACCTGCAGTCCTCAAATAGCTGTCTGACTTTAACCTTGATAACTGACGCTTATGATGAATCAATTCAATGTGTTACTTCCTTTTAGACCAGAGAAACAGAAAGCCTTTAGATGCCTCTAAATAACTGCAGAAGCCTTCCAATGAACAAAATGTCCGTATAGATTTATTGTGTTGGATTTTTTTTTAAAGGTTGTTTAAAGGTTAAAGATCTGAATACATGTGACTCTTGATTAGAATTCATTATTTGTGAAAAATATGAATTTCCTGCCTGCAGTTGTATTAAGGTTAGCATGTTTAAAGTATATCCAGGATATCCAATTATTATTTCCAGAAAACGTATGTACATTTTTTTCTGAAAGAGCATGTTTGGATTCTTATTTGCATTATATTACAGTATTGTCATGTAGTGCATGCTCTTATCCAAAGCGACTTACATTGGTTACTAAAAAGACATTTAACCAGGGGCATGAATAAATATGGATGGCAGTGTAAGTACATTTTACATACACACCTGCGTTGAATGGCCACTTACCTTTACAAGAAACAGTAATTTATTAATGTACCTGTTCCTGGGGTTTCTTTCAGGCATTTTTCTTGTCAAATGCAAAGTCTGCACACACAAGCAGCTTGGTTGAATGGTCCTTGGACATTTTGATATTTTTTTTCCCTGAAATGGACACAATTGAATATCTGTTAGCATTTAGCCTATTTAACTAGCTCATCTTAGCATGATGGATGCCACACTGCAATAACACCAAGACAAGTCAGTCAACAGATACACTCCCTTGACCCTTGTAATTTCTCTGGCCCTGACTATCCTTTTCTGGAAAGCAAATCATGACAAATGCTTGACTTAAGATGCATTGTAGATCACGCCCAGTAGCAGGTAATAGAAAATGAATGAATGAAATGAATGGCTCATAATGACAATTTCTGGTATTCTCTTGGTATGACTTCCATTTAGTAGCTCGGCTCTTCCTTTATTCAAAGTAAACCAGCTTTAACCAGCTCAGTAACATCAAGTCATAAAACATATGTTTAAAAATACTGATAAAGGAGAGACTTTGTTACTTTAAAGAACATAGACTGTGCCCCAGATTACAGCTAATCTAGATCTTACTAGATCTGTGAATTCCCCGTGTCTTCACTAGTCTTGGGATGCCGACAGAGAGGTTGTGTAGTAAATCATAGCTTTTTTCCATTTGTTAATTTCCTCCACGTTGAATTGGATGATGTTATTTCCATAGACACACGTTTTATTTCCACATGAAATGGCCATGGTCAAAAAGAAAAGAAATATTGTTTAGGGTATTATTATCATTGATGAGGGAAGTAAGATAACACCACCATCACTGATTATCATTATGGACAAGCTTAAGACTGACAGCTGTGAAAGATTATTAAGTCTTAAACATATAACTAGAAGAAATGTACAGTAAAATGCCTTTGATGGTGCAATTTAAATGGATATATGGATTTAATAATGGATTTTATACAGAAGAATTGTGTATGTTTTATTAATAGTCACACTTTTACATATTCATGGAAGGCAATCTTAAGGAAAAAATCTACTATCTACCACATATTATTGCTATTATTAATTGTACCAAAGAATATTATTAATCCACCAAATAACTTCAGAATGAGAGTGTAAGGAAGTCTTTCCATAGCCTCTGTACTTAGTCCTTAATGTAAGAATGAAATGCTTCAGATAATGACATTCTCAATCTGAACTTTTCACTGCATATCTAATCATTTTATTTCATTTTTCAGAGCACACACATTACAGTATGGGTGACCTATACTGTGGCTTGATACAGTAGCCAAGGTTAGAGTTAATTATCAATTTAATTCCCACCCCCACTATACACTGATGAGCCAAAACATTATGACCACTTGCCTAATATGCTGTTGGTCCTCTGTGCGTCGCCAAAACAGCACCAAGCCGCCGAGGCACGGACTCTACAAGACCCCTGAAGGTGTCCTGTGGTATCTGGCACCAAAACATTAGCAGGAGATCCTTCAAGTCCTGTAAGCTGTGAGTTGGAGCCACTGTGGATCGGACTTGTCAGTCCAGCACACGCCACAGATGCTCAATCGGATTGAGATCTGGAGAATATGGAGGCCAGGGCAACATCTTGAACACTTCATCATGTTCCTCAAACCATTCCCGAACAATGTGCGCAGTGTGGCAGGGCGCATTATCCTGCTGAAAGTGGCCACTGCCATCAGGGAATACCATTGCCATGAAGGGGTGTACCTGCTCTGCAACAATGTTTAGGTAGGTGAAACGTGTCCCAGGGTTTCCCAGCAGAACATTGCCCAGAGCATCACGGTCCCTCCACCGGCTTGTCGTCTTCCCACAGTGCATCCTGGTGCCATCAGTTCCCCAGATAAATGGCGTGCACATGCATGGCCATCCACATGATCTAAAAGAAAACGGGACTCATCGGACCAGGCGACCTTCTTCCACTGCTCCAAGGTCCAGTTCTGACACTCGCGTGCCCATTGTAGGCGCGTTCGACAGTGGACAGGGGTCATCATAGGCACTCTGAACGGTCTGCGGCTACACAGCCCCATACACAGCAGGGTGCGATGCACTGTGTGTTGTGACACATTCCTCCCGTAATCATCATTAAAATTTTCTGTGACTTGTGCCACAGTAGAGCTTTTGTCGGTTCGGACCAGATGGGATCATTGCCCTCACACATCCAGCCTTGGGCGCCCAACACCCTGTCGCTGGTTTGTGGTTTGTCCCTCCTCGGACCACTGTTGGTAGGTACTCACAACTGCTGACCAGGAGCACCCCACAAGCCTTGCTATTTCAGAGATGCTCTGACCCAGTCATCTGGCCATAACAATTTGGCCCTTGTCAAAGTCGCTCAGGTCTTTACTCCTGCCCATTTCTCCTGCATCCAACACGTTGACTACGAGAACCAATTGTTCGCTTACCATCTAATCTACCCAGACCTTGACATGTGCCCTTGTTTGGAGATGATCAACGTTATTCGGTTCACCTGTGAGTGGTCATAATGTTTTGGCTCATCAGTATAAACCTGGCATGATAACATTTAAGACCTGCTTCCTATGAAATCTTCAGTTTGTGCTTTGCTTGGTTTTCCTACTGCTTTTAATGGTAACTTATGGAAAGACTTTGCCTAAAATTGCATATGATATGTGTAATTAGGTGGAGGAAATTACATACATTAAACAAGCAGCTGACTACTGGAAATTTGAGGCATGCAATAATGCACTGACCAGCAATGCCATTACAACAATGACCATATAAGTTCATACATTCTAATGATAGATACCAAGTAAGTCAGAGTTATTGCCAGAATCCATACATTGTCAAGTGCAAGTGGTATGTTAATAAAATCATGTCTTGCATACATATATGAAGTCTACTGTACGTGTTGGCTCTGCAAACCGGGCTTTAACGATGACCATTGTCCTTCGAGAAAACATAATAGAGTCTCATTTTTTTTCCTCTGGGTAGAGGTAATGTGTCATTCATCGGTGATTCATTCCTGTACAGCTTAAAGGTGAGAGACAGTACATATCAAGGACATCCTCATCTTTTCCTCTTCCTGTTGTAGCGTCATCTGTAACACCCAATACATCATGGACACTGACTCTGTGTAATTATTTTCACAGGAGACAGGCGGTTTTCTCTGAGTTCTGCATTTCAATGCCGGGCCCTCAGGGGGATTCTCAGAGTGGTGTGACTGCTGGTATGTTTGTAATGAAGAGTTTGAGGAGTGTTTTTAGCCTAGGTCAGATTGATAATGGAGAAACATCATTAGATGACCTTCGGCTCAAGATCCGGTGCTTAGAGCCCACTCTCAAAACTCTGCTCATTCAATGGCTGCATGAACGCCACCGTTGCAAGGTGAGGAGCGGGTAACGCTGGGTAATATTCATGACACTCAGTCCCCCACAGTCAGGTCGGTTAAATGTCAATTATTGATGTTGGCAATCCCAGCGGCATCCATAACTGCTATTAGATGCTGAGCCCATGATGCTGACACATGATGAGAGTGCTATTATCACATCAGATATCACACAGACGTCAGGGAGAGAAATAATGTGGCAGTGTTATAACTGGCAAATTAGGAAGGGTGATAGAGTGAATCAGTCAAAAACACTTTAATCGTTTTGCTTCATAAAAAAACTTAGATTTGGAAAATTGAATTGATTTTACACAGTCTTTTTGTTTGCAGTTTCATTATATATAATTTTAGAATATACTTCATACAACTTTTTCACATACTGCAGCACAATCTTTAAAATAAAGGAAATGCACATAACTGCTTTTTTGTTTTTCGTTTTTCATACAAATTGGCTGTGATCAAATCCTGTTTTTTTTTTAAATACTTCCAACAATAGATATAAACATTTTAGAATTGTTCTGGATTCTTTGGGGTTAATGCACATCGTTATTACTGCTATTGCTGTTCCTTTTGTTTATTGCCTTTTAAACTGGAACCTGACAGCATTTTGTCACGGTAGACTCAATTTGGCGAGTTACTGTCAGCTTAACTGACAATTGCATTGGAAAAGATTTGGCCTCATCATTATTAGTTGTCATGCTTTTGTCAGAATGTTTCCACTATCTGACAACAAATCAGGCAAAATACCACACCGCAGGTGATGTGGCAATATATCTTTTCCCAGTTATGCTGTATCCACAGTTCATTCAACCATATATGGAGTAAACCGTGACAACAGTGGTAATTTGCATACTCATCTTTCAGCAGAATGATGCTTACTTTTACCATGCAACAATTAAGTTTGAAATTATTATTTATCAGTGACATCATGTTAGTTGTTATAAGTTGCTTATTAGACAAGGTGGATGTTCTCAGTATGTATCGTCAATTCCTTTAAATTCCAGGAGTTCAACAGTCTATGCAACTGATATGTTGATTACTAATCTGATGCAAAAACAAATAAATAAAGACAGTGTGGAGGTGTAAAGTTGTTGCAATAAATCAATTTATCTGAGGATTAATGTACTAAATAAGGTGCATTTGACTAATAGAATTTGTGGGGTAATGATGAAAAGCTGTTATATAGGTGTTAGTGCAATTGGATTTTTCTTCCACAGTGTACATACTAGGAGCTGCCTTGAAAACTCAAGTTTGTCATGACCTCAGTGTTTTGAAACATCATCATTACTGAGTAAGCATTAAAGCAAGTTTCCAAATGTGTCTTGAACCTGTACATAGTAGTGTAAAATTGGAATATCAGAGCAAACCCTCAGAACCGCATTTTTGCTTTTGGAGTAGTCAACTCTGACATGTCTAAAAGCAACCAGTGCTCTGACAAGTGTGCTTTGGACTTGCTTTGGTCGTGCATCTGTCTGCTGCTCTGGAGAACAGTTACCATGGAAACATAGCAGACAGGAAGTTATGTTGCAACCCAAATTATTCTGAAGGTCATACCTGCATACTTTAAGCCATTTCAGAATTGTTTTAAAACATATATTTGCTTTAGCAATTCTCTTTTAGGGGTTATATTTGCTACCCAAGGTTTTCCATACATGAACACACATGTATACAAACACTTACATCCTTCCAACACCTCATACATCCACAGATGGAGATTACATTTTCTCTATTAATTTCTTACATTGGTCTTTATCAGAACTGCAAAGAATTCACCGATTGCTTTGGTATTGCAGTATCATATGAATAGTAGAGTATCACAATTCAGTTGTTTAGTGTAATATTACATGTATGGTCTAGTGCAAGAAAGGTTGCTGAAGCCATATCTTTGTAGAATTATTCTGTCCAGTACGGTTGTAAAAGAGAAGTACCAACCAATTCTCATTTAGAAATGAACCCCAGTGGGGGACGTATGTCTCCAGCATTCAAAATTGCACATAAAATCCATCTGCCCTTTTAAAAATGTGTGCAGTTAATAAGAAATGTTCAATCAAAATTCTGGGAATGTATGTCGTCTTATGAGATTGATTTTACCAATATAAAAGAGATACCTTGCTGAAAGAGTATCAACATTACGCATTTCTGTGAGATATTTCTATATAATAAATCAGTAAATATGTAAATATGTTGCTGTTCTATAATGGGAGAGACATGCAGAGATATGTATTGATTATGAACACGGTAGCACACAGTATGGTAATTAGAATGTAGAATGCAAGTTATTTTTATATCCCTGCTAACAGCCTGCATGCTGGTACCTGTAATGCAGTTCCTCACAACACCACACCTCAACACTGCCAATGTTGCCACTGTGTGATATATATATATATATATATGGTAGATAACAGAATAGCAAAACACAAATAATAATTCATCCTTTCATCCATAGGTGGGTATAAGTTGGTGAGCAGTGGGGTAGACAAAATATTATTTTATCAGATCCTCTGGTGAGTAACATTAAATTTGATCTTCTGCAGAACTAAATCAGAGCACAAAGGATGCCACCACTGCACTGAATATTGGGTGACCGATTCAAAAACAAAATATTTAAACCAATTTTTCCCATTGAAAATGTCAACAGAAATACATAAAGTGTAAGGCATACTATGAAGCGGACAGATCTTTTGAATCAAGACCCCACAAATATTGTGACAGCATAGCTCTCTTGTGATTTGTATGTGCAAAAACTTCAAAATATTTGTTTTAGGGGGGAAAAAAACTCCCCAGGTTCAGAGATGCTCATTAGCCATTACAGTCAATCACAATATTACTATTCTAAGAAGACTTCTTACACACTGTAGTCATTTTTACACAGTCAAAGGTTCAGCTACTATAACAAACAACTGCTCTGTCTTTTATTGCTTAGATAAGCGCCTGTCTGTGAGCTTTTAACTTAAATCCCAGGCTCTCTTGCAATACCACAGATGATCCAGTGAGTTGTCCTGAGGCACATTAGCCTTGCTTCATTAGCCCGGTCGTGCTTGAAAAATCGCAGAGTTAACTTTGAAACGCTTAATGAGCAAAATATTTCGCGGCATGTCTCAGGGAAAGGGCTGTTGACATTCAAAAGCCCAGAACACAACCGAGTCTTTGTCAATGTTAAGCAATATCTCCGGAATCTAATGGGAGTCGGTGGTGCTATTGTGCTCAGCTGTGAGCGGGGCATGAACTGTTTACTGCCACGCTCTGTGGGCCTTGCTGAAAAGACACAGCTCATAAAGGATGTACATTCGCCTCCTCTCTGTTTGCAGAATCACCTTTTCAGAGTGGATGTTAGATTTCGCGAAGCCAGCAGCTACTGCATTTATATGTCGACATTACATTCCATCTTCAGCCCTGGGGTACTGTGTGGCCACGTTTGCTACATTTGTACGTAAGAATGGAAGTAGCGACAAAATTAAAACTAAATACAAAATGGTAAATCGTGGGTTACAATCATCATTAAGGAATCACATATCATGGGTATATATCAACAGTGGCATTGGTCATGTATTCTCTGTGTGTAGTAAGGTAAGTTAGTCTCTAGCCCCTTCTCCAAACAGCGTGAAAATTTAGCAATAAACACGTTAGGTCCTTGTGACAAACAAGTTCAGGAAAACACTTTTTTTTCCCAGACTTGAGTGAAGACAGGACTGAAAATTATCACAGTGCTGTCCTAAATGCACACCTCTCTCAGTGATAAGATTAGACAAATTCTTCAGTCACGGAACCCAAGGTCTGCCACTGAGTTGGCAGTTCTGGAGAGGAAACGACTGTAACAAGCAATGCAAGAAAATTGATGCACCTTGCTGTCTTCTCTTTCTAGATATAAGTGCCTGTGCACTGCATACTGATTGAGCAGTCTATTGCTTGCTACAAAAACTCCTCTGCCAAAAAACCTCTCAAAATATCACAAATGTTTTTTCATCACATACACCAATCCAGAAGGATTGAAACCATTTAAAATATAGGCCTATATTGTTAATGTGATTCATAGTATATCCACCTGATCTTTACATGCAATTCATACTGTAACATGTATAATAGTCTCTTTCATGAAATTATTTTCTCCCTCTCTCTACATAAAATAACACGAGGAAAAAAGACATACTGCACTGAAGGCTATTATAGTCCTTGCAGGCATGGGTATTGATCCAGGAAGTTGGCTTCCTTATCTTTTATAAATGAAAAGAAAATACACCGTTGGTCTGTGGATGTGATCCAAAATCTCATTTCTTCTGTTGCAAATTATGAACTGTATGGAATTCCGCAAATGTCTTTTCGTTTGTGTATATTATTTCTTTATACTCTGCGCTAAACCTCAAACATCTTTCAATGTCATAACACATATAAGCAAATCAGTGTTCTGGAGTTAAAAATAATACTTACATCAATCTGCAGTAAATGAATGAATCAGTTAACAAGTAAATGAATGAATCGGTTAACAAGTACAACTGAACAATCCAACAATCTTGCTTCACTGCTTATCATTCATTATTGAATGTCAAGTATTTTATAGCTGTTGTGTGATGCAAGATCTAATGGCAATGATTTTTAATGGGACATTATGCAGCGGGGAGTGAATGTGTAATAGCATGATGACTGGGAAACTGTTACAGTAGACATCTTTTTAATGAGGGCTGAATATATTATTGGCTTCCTTTGAGATTTAAATCTAGGGTAGTTCTCCAATGGGTACCTATGATACTCATTTCAATTATAATTGGTGTTTCATCGATATAATGTAAAGGTCGGCATCTGAACAGAGCTCAGAATCAGATCATCCATCAGAGTGAGTGATGATTGTATCCCTCTTTATTTAAAATGATAATTAGCTTATCAACTCTCAGCTGATCACCGATTATTCAAGACTTTTGCAGCAGGTTGATGGGCAAAATCACATTATAAAGCTTTCTGTAAGGACAAGACTAAGAACAATATACATGGTTATAAATCACACATACATATGTAGATGGTGATGATAGACTCTGGTTTGGTTGACTGAACCTGGTATAGCTTGTAATATTGATTTATGATATACATAGCTCATGGTATTTATTCTATATACTACTACTATGACTATGACTAATAATAATACTATGAAAAAGAAGAAGAAGATAAAATATTATAAGAATGTTCTTAAAATCATTCACACTTTCAAGGTGCAGTTCATAACTCATTTATTAAGCAAATCTTTTTACAAATTCAGGTTATAGATGCTCATGGATATTTAACATATTGTGACAAGATTATATCTAGGGGGGCTATCATACACATTTGAAACAGGGTGAAAAGTGGTTTGACAGGCAAATACGTGCTGTTTCCAGGTACTGTAAATTAAGCCCTCCAGTCAACACCCAGTCCCAGTTCTTTCCATGCAGTTAAATCTTTTAATTTCATTACTTCAGCACATAGTGACAATGGAGGGGGGGGGGGGGTCATAATATACATTTTCTACATAATCCATTGATATTTGCCAATACAGACAGCATCATTTTTTTCTGACAGCTGAATCAGTCTTCCCATTCTGGTGACACCTTAGTTTTGTTTGCGTAGGTTCTGACTATAGGTTTTTGCCTAAATCTAGAGGACTTGAGCGATGAAATTTCTGCAAGTCCTACCTGCCTTCCACTCTGATTAACACAGGCAACTCTTGATAGTTTCTTAATTTGGTTTTGAAGTTTAGGAACTGTGTCTTTATTTTGTGTGGCTTTATTGACACATGTACTTTGAATTTACATGTAGATTGACCAGCGCCTGAGTGGCTCGGTCAGCTGAGGTGTTCATTCAGAGCCGTGCGTGTGATGAAAGAGTCCATAGTAGTGGAACACAATTAGCCTCATCTTGCTGGAGCAAGGTGGTGAAAGAATGTCCAAGTAGGGACGACTCTGGAGGCGGTTTAAGGACACAAAAAGGGGTTTTGTTGCCCAAAAAGTAAAGCAAAGCACAGCTCTGAAACCATGCCTGCAATATCCACACATCAGTTCCTGCCTCCTGAACCTGCACACAGAGACCTATACCCAGAACTGCATTGCTCTGAGGATGATGTCCCTGTATAACCTCAGAACAAGCCATTTGCCTCCACCTTGATTCAAACATATTTAGTTAGATCATAAAATGAGTGACATTAACCATGGCATGTACATATATATACTGTAGGTTACATATATTGGTACCCTTTGCCATTTCATAACTAGAGTAACAACAGAATATTTACCAACTACAGTAAAATAGTTTATTTAGCATTGGCATCATAATAATAGCCTACCACTTCTCTAGTTACAACTGCCCAATCAGCCATGCCTACATATCCCTTGCTGATGTCAGAAAACAATGTGACTCAAATACCTGTGCCCCTTTGTCATACCCCAGAAATCATGTTGTAGCCTTAGCAACCTGTGAGAGAGAGCAACAGATGCAAGCAACCTGTAAAACACAATATGTGAAATAAACATTAGAATCTCCATGCTAACATGGTAAGCATCTCATTATATGTGTGAGTGTGCACTTCTGGCAAAGTAATAAAACAATCAATGGAATCTACAGTACCAGGATTATGCAATGTTCCTTTGTATGCAAGAGATACTCATTACTCATATGCGTACTCAGCGGATTGCTCATTTTCACTGACAAACATGATCATGCTAGAAGGTTAGATGAGAGTTACAGGTAGCAGCATTCACCTGTTAAAATTATGTTTATTGGAGAACAGGGAAAAATAAAGTTGATTAACATATATAACATTTTGCTTACATTTATGTGGATATTCACTGGCACCCTAAGAGGTGAATGTGTCTGTATGCAGTTAAATGAATAAGGATGTACCGTTCTATGTGCAGCTCTTATGGGACTAGATGGGGTTTGTCAGTTAGTTCCCTTGTCACACTGCACAGATGACACAGGGGTAAACCCTCTATCCTCCGTTCGCAGTTTACTCTCATGATACACTGTGAGACTTGTAGTGTGAAAAAGTCATTGTTGCAGCATCTGTATTGAAAGATTGCATACACTGCACTCCAACTCCCCTGCGTGAGTGCAGAGTATACTGTGGTGAGATGAGGCTGTACAATTGCACCATTAGCAATTCCAAACAAAGAAGCATAAAGTATGAAAATTAATATATTTCATTCCTTTATATATATATATATATATATATTTTTTTTTTTTTGCATAGTTTCTTACTGTAGGTTCATACCTAAATCTAGAGGACTTGTGAGGTGAAATTTCTGCAAGTCCTACCTGTCTTTTATTCTCTAATTAACACAGGCTACTCTTGATATTTTCTTAATTAGATTTTAAAGATTAGGAACTGTGGCTTTATTTTCATAAAAAAGGACACATTAATTGCTCATTTATGCCCTTGAAGGGACATGCTGCGTTAACATCGAACTAGGATTTTATTAGATTTTTTCACAAAAACAAGCTGTTGAATAACCTGTCAGGGTGAAAGAAGGTGTCATTGCCTATATTAAGAAAAGAAAACTTAATGTAAGTGCTTGTTAAATAAAGCTACTGAACAACCTCACTGGTTTCTCTGCAATGTGGCAGTGTTATTAATAACCTCCAGTGGGTTTGAGAACGGGCTCTTTAGAAAGTAGACTCTAGAGGAGTTACAGACTCTCTAGAGGCCAGAGAAATCCCACCCCTTTCTTTCAGTCCAAGAGATAGATATCCAGTCTATGTTACATATTTTTCACTAGGGCAATTTGATGGTTTCAATGAGTCATGATCTACTAGCAGGTTGTAATGGCTCTTCTTCTGTTGCTTAGAAACAAAAGGTATTTTAGAGTATTCTAAAATATGGTTTACGTATGGAAACAATCTAGTCATTTAGAAGTTTATGCTAACAATGCCGAAGCACTCACTGTGATCCCAAGCACCAGGTAGTATGCATGGTATATTCCTCAGCTACTCAGCAGTATTTCGTGTTAAAATTTTAGGAGAGATTCGGCACTGTGTCTTAAAAAATAACTCCCAGTCATAAGCTCAACTGTGCAAGATAAACAACACACACTGGACAGAGGATTTTGATGTTTTTTATTATTATTATTTATGACAGGAGAATTTAGAACTTTTACCCACAAGAGAAATTGCAGTGTTTATGCTTTTACAAATTTTAGAAAAATGTTAGTTCATTGTATTTGTAACCATCAAATACAACTTGATTGATTTATCCACAATTAATCATTATTATTATTTCCCCAGTGTTTTACCTTTGGCAGCATCATAGACTTGAGATGTGAAGCATATCAGAAAATTACTGAAACATGAAGCATACCAGAGAATTGCTGAAACATAACATTGTGTGTGTGTGTATATGAGTGTGTGTGTGTTTGGGGGGGTATTATATCTGGCTCAAAGCTCACGTCTATTCCTCTTGCTCACTCTAATTTGCCAGCTCCACAGCCTGCTGGCATTCTCTCCTAAGTCACCTTGAGAAAGATGTCGGGTTTGTTGGCTCTCCGCTGTGCTCTGTGTCAGGGTTTCTTAATAAATCATTAACGGCTCATGAAAGAAGGTAAACTTCCTTCAGGCCACAGAAGCCGTGCGCTTCTCACAGAAAATACATGGGCACCCAGCCAACCGACCTGCTCTTTTCTCTGTCACTTGATATATAAAATAGAGAGGGCTCCTATTAAATTCTACACAAATTAAACACAATGGAGAGCCCTTTCTTAGAGACCCTGCATGACTTGTGATAATACAGATCTTTTATGTATACTATCTCCTGGTTTTTTTTTTCCCTACGGTAAGTAATGGATTTTGGTATGGAGCTGTTGTTTACAGTGTGGTTTTAGAATTCTATAGGCAGCCTAGAGCCATGTTGGAAAAAAAATGTATTGTTGAGTGACACATTTTCTCTCTCATACCACACATACAGTAGCATGAGTTATGTTGCAAAGATAGAATGAAAAGAGAGCACAACCCTCAAGGGAATTTATACAAGATACACATCGTCTGGCTTTAATTACAAGGAGGCATTTTAGGCATTGCATGATTATTTATTGTTCAGAATAAATCAAGGCTTAACGCAAAGGATATTACACTGATTATAAAATACAACTCAATAAATGCACTTGGCTTTCTATATTTGTTTTAAAACAGTTGGAAAATTGTTATACATTATGTATATTGGCAACCATGAAAATAACACACAATATTTTTGTCATAGAACTAAGTGACATACCAGCATATCACCACATTAGATGTAACTGAACACCATTTAAAACCATTGACTCAAGTATACTATTTTTTATTAGATGATTACGTTGGTATTTCAAGAAAGATTAGTCAAAGACTTCCTATAGGGTGACTGTCTCTGTACTGGGGCATAGAACTTTCAGCTTTGTTGCGTGATTTATAGTGAACAATGGACACTAATGATCTACATTCCCAATGTGTATTCTTACTAGGGTTGCCTTGTATAGAGAAGAAGCAATTACTCATTTTCAGAGTTAAAGAGTCTGATAACAAAAATACAAAGCATGCATGGATTTTTTCGGAACATGCACACAATGTATTGTAGGCCAAATCATAGGACACTCAAAGCCACTCACTGCGTACATCATTAGGTTACTGTTTTATTTTATTTCTGAGCCTCTGAATAATATGTACAGAGAGCAACCAAAGTCAAATTAAATGTAAGTCCCTCTGGATAAGAGTATACACTCTTACACACTATACTATTTAATGACTGAATGCAATTGAACAGCTCTGACTTACAGTACCCTCCATATTTATTAATACTAATTAGGAAAAAAAATGAAACCTATAAAAGAAAAAATGTATCAGCTCATTCAAATTGTATATTTGAATGAGGGTCACATTTATTCACACTTTTAAGTAATTGTCTACCAGGAGTCTACATGTGTGTTTCATATGAAAGCCAACACTAAGTACACTATATGGACAAAAATATTCGGATGCCTGACCATTACACCAACAGGTACTGTAATGACATTATATTCAAATACATATACTTTAATATGGAGCTGGTCCCCCTTTTGCAGCTATAACAGCTTCCACTCTTCTTGGAAGGCTTTCCACAAGATTTTGGAGTGTTTCTATGGGAATTTGTGCCCATTCATTCATTCTGTAGAGCATTTATGAGGTCAGGCACTGATGTTGGACGAGAAGGCCTGGCTCGCAATCTCCGTTCCAGTTCATCCCAAAGGTGCTCGATGGGGTTGAGGTCAGGGCTCTGTGCGGGCCAGTCAAGTTCTTCCACACCGAACTCATCAAACCATGTCTTTATAGTCCTTGCTTTGTGCACTGGGGCACAGTCATGTTGGAATAGAAAAGGGCCTTCCCCAAACTGTTGCCACAAAGTTAGAAGCATAGCATTGTCCAAAATGTCTTGGTATGCTGAAGCATTAAGATTGGCCTTCACTGGAGATAAGGGGCCTAGCCCAAACCCTGAAAAACAGCCCCATACCATTATCCCTCCTCCACCAAACTTCACAGTTGGCACAATGCAGTCAGACAGGTAATGTTCTCCCGGCATCTGCCAAACCCAGACTCGTCCATCTGACTGCCAAACAGAAGCGTGATTCGTCACTCCACAGACCACGTTTCCACTGCTCCACAGTCCAGTGTCGGTGTGCTTTATACCACTCCATCCGACGCTTGGCATTGGACTTGGTGATGTGAGGCTTGCATGCAGCTACTCGGCCATGGAAATCCATTCCATGAAGCTCCCGCCGCACAGTTTTTGTGCTTACATTAATGCCAGTGGAAGTTCGGAACTCTTCAGCTATGGAATCAGCAGAGCGTTGGCGACTTTTATGCACCATGCACCTTAGCAGTCGTTGACCCCGCTCTGTGATTTTACGTGGTCTTTCGCTTCGTGGCTGAGTTGCTGTTGTTCCTAAACGCTTCCACTTTCTAATAATATCACTTACAATTGACCATGGAATATCCAGCGGGGATGAAATTTCACGAACTGTCTTATTGCAAAGGTGGCATCCTATCACAGTACCTACCACGCTAGAAGTCACTGAGCTCTTCAGAACGACCCATTTTGTATCACAAATGTTTGAAAACGGAGACTGCATGGCTAGGTGCTTGATTTTATACACCTGTGGCAATGGGTCTGATTGAAACACCTGAATTCAATAATTAACAGGTGTGGCCAAATACTTTTGTCTATATAAGGTGCATCAATGTGTTTTTGCTGTAAAAGTTTAAAATCGACATATAAACACATGAATCCACACTTCCATGACCCGGTCTCAAGAAACTAATAGGGTACGATGAGTAGTCTTTTACTGTTTTTCCTACATTCGGAATGGTTATGTTTGAAGAAAGCCAAAGGAATCTTTCAACCCACATTCTCTAGTACCAACTGTTAAACATACTGGTGGATGTGCTATAGTATGGGCAGCCATTGGGTCCAGTTATTACTCTGAATAATAGAATTATGGCCAAGGAATACAAAGCCATTTTTGGTGACCGGGTGTATGGTGCAAACATTGTTTCCAGGTTTCAATGGCAATAATGCCCCCATACCCACTGCAAAATGGATTCAAGAGTGGTTTCATGAAAAACCAGGATGAAGTCAAACACCTTTCTTGGCTTTCCCAATCACTAGATGTGAGCATCAGTGAATCTTTAGAGAAGTTCTGGAACAGAGAGTGTGCAGTAGATTACTGCCTCCATCTCACAAAGAACTGGAGACTCTCTTGAGGAATGGTCCAAGACCCCACTAGAAACAGTACATAACAGTATTCTAAGATGGAGAAAAAGGAACTTCTTGTTTCTTTGTGGTTTAAAAGGAAGTGACACATAAGTGGTCCATTAGAAGCATGCATTATCAAGCACTACTAGTAATGCTCAAAAATCTCAGATGTCAGAACTTTACAAAACAGTACAGGAGCATGTACAAAATCCTGCTGGGGAATAATTTTAATTTGGTCTGTGCAGTGATATTAAGAATCATGTTGTAGTTCCATTTTAGTGAGGGATGTGAATAAATATGGAGAACACTAAATAAAAAGTTTTAACTATTCTGTTCAATAGTAGTTAAATCAATCTTTCAAATCAAATCAAATATGTGCTGTCACCTCATCAATGTAACTCCCATAAACATTTCATGAATGTCTTTTTTATTTACACTACATTCATTCAGCAAACGCTCTTATCCAGAACGACTTCCAGCACAATATGTCAAACTGTCACTTAAACATGTTTGTACTGATAAATAAAGCTATATATGTTTGTCTTGCACTGGTTAAGGCATAAATAGTCAGCAGCCTATACATGCTCGGCTGGGATTGAAATGAACGTATTGTTTATTTTTAATAGAGTTGTGTAGGTTTTTCTGCTGTGAAGTATGTTCAACGTTGTATATTCAATGGTTCCCTGTTTGCTTTCCAAGCAAATTTTAATATATTATTTAGTATTTTGCCATCATTTATTTAAAAGTGTAAACCCTTGAAAACTGGCAAGACAGGATTTTTTTCTTGCTGTGAAAAACTGTTACCCTTGATGTTTCACCAAATCATTTGGCTTCCTCCCAAGAACAGGGTGAGGTTAATAAATTAAAGAAATTTTACAAGAAATCCCACAGAATCTGGATGTGTAATTGATGCAGGCAACACCTCTAAAGAATACCAAGAAACACTGATTCCTGATAGAAAAGAAAATAAACTTTTATTGCAGATAAGTGGTATCCATCTCATCCACACACAATAACATTCATTTGTGTGAGCAAACACCTATTTGAAGAACTGGTACAGTGCCGTTTAGAAAAAAGGTAAAGTTTATAAAAAAGGGTATCTCAAAGGGTGTCTCAAAATTAAGGAATGTTCAGGTACAGTTGACTTTATTTGGTAAAATCATGTCATTCTACAGTCTTTTACACACACTAGAGGAAGCTCTAATTCAATGAAAACCTAGTATAAAATTCAATTTGCTCAAATTAAAAACTGTGTACACTCACTCTTACTGGGCTATATTTAGATCTCAGGCTGTGTTCTCAGGATACAATATTTGGGTAAACATGTGGAGCTAGAAGTTACATAAGAGGATGGGACAGGGTGCACTGTAAATGTAACAATCTAGGAAAGGACTGTAACCTCTGGTAGCTACCGGGACAGTTCAGCTGGGAAATAAAACAATTTGTCAGTGTGACTGAGATTAATTTTTACTGCAGGTACATGAAGATAATACATTGGTATGTTGTGGTGATTTTGGAGTGAACTCATGTACTCTAAACAAAAAAAAAAGTAAAATGCAGTAAATGACGAGAGTATACTGTGTTAATAAAACAACATAAATTGCAACTATAGCTGCATGTCTTGCAGCCATCCTGGACAAGTCATTCACTCCACTCAGACAATGTGTAGCCTATAGATCACTGCACTAATCACACACGTCCATGCACAGTTTGAGTAAACATCCTCTGTGGTTAGTCTTTGCACAAAACCAAATTAGTTCAACAGCATTCAAAAAGCACGCTAAATTTAAATTTCCCATTAATGCCATTCTATCCTAAGGATGTTTATTAGTAAACAGCAGATGTCCTTGTTTTCTTAACAAATTTACATAACATGCAGGGTGGAATTTCTTCCTGTTTCCCACCTCTGTTTACCGACATGAATTCCCTGAAGATACACGTTTCATTTCTAAGAGATTACTGGCCTGGACGATGGGCAAGGAGACAATAATGAGACTGGAAGAATATTATCTTGTAACACAGCTGCACAGAACCCTGCATAGTGCTTTTCTTTCACTTTGTATGTAACTTGTAACTTAATGCTCCAATAAAATGAACCCATTCATCTAAATATTTTCTTCTCTGCCCCCTTCCTACCTCCTCTTTCATGTTTTCGTTATTCACAATGTTCTCCCTCCTCCTCATCCTCTCTTCTTCATCATCTTCTTTGCTGCAGTTACATACTTATGTAGACAATACATTTTGCTTTGTATAATTACAGTGTTACCAACAATAATTTTCTATCTCCTCTGTTTTCTTCTATGTTTTCTTCTTTTCCTCTAAAATCAATGATTATACAGGCGCATGACTCAGTCATAGATCCCCAGAGCAGTAGTTGAAGCATCCTATTACTGTAAAATGTTACACCCAAGGGCATATTTCTCCCTATGTCTGCATAATGTACCTGCATTTCTTTTAAAATAATCAAGCCATAAGCTATGCCTTGTATGCTGTTTATTAGCCAGTAGTTCTATTTATGTGGAAAATTATGTTTTATAACCATATTTAATGGTTGTAGGTGGCTGGGCAGGTCTACAAAAAGGAAACTGCTTGCATTGGCACTAACTGAGTTATTACTTCTCTTTTCATTAGATCCATTTCACCCCTCAGTGCCATTATACTACAATTTCCTGATAATGATAATAATTGAAACTTCAGTTCACCTAAAATTGAGCTGGAAGGCTATAACCTGCCTGATGCACATTGTGACTTCAATACAGTTCATAAAAACTAGTCCTGTGGTTCTGATCATATGTATTTGTGGGTAAAGCATAATATTGGGCCTACCACTGGTGATGTTGTTCCACTTATTCTAAAACAAGTATTTATTTGTATCATAGCATGCATTTCACTCAGTACTCATTAAATGAAACAGATGGTGTTGATGTAAAAAAAAAAAAACCTCTACAGCGGTTTCTCAAGCATGAATGTTCCTCAATAACTAATTTTAAACAATATGCTCAAAAATAACTACTATATTTGTATTTGAAAAGAGCAGTTTACAGAACAACTGTTCAAGTACATAATAGAGCAATGATGATCCCCTGTATCTTTGGATAAATATAAAGATTAGTATATAGCTTATACAGTACAGAAAGAAAATAAAACAGGGCATATTCTTCTACTGTATATTATAACCAGTCTTCTTATGATATACAGTAGATATCATGTTAAGAGTAAATAAGGAAATTCAGAAAACATTTGCACATTCTTTGGTGAATTTAGGCTTTCCTATCAGGCTTCAAAATAAAATTGAGAGGAATTTTCAGAATTGTATTTACTGATTTGGATAATATGAGTTCCTCAATATATATGGCAGACGCCACACAAATCCATGTATTAAACCTTCTTTTCTCCCTATACTCTGCACTCTTTATTCCATGTCCGCATTGTAGACTTCAGTAGATTTAAGATGTTATCTATGCAAATAGTCTATGTTACTTGTGACAAACCCTGAAAATAAAGTACCACAAATGAAGACACTTTTTATACTCCATTCTTCACAGGTAAAGGTAGTAATGTTTGTGGTCACCAGTGTTTGTCAATGCAGTCCAATCTGCAGTAGCAGAGACAGAGATATTAACATTAATACATTAATAGAGATCAGGCCTAGAAACCGAAAGACCTCTGGCCAGTTTGATTTTAAGCATCGCATGGCTATAGTACAGACAGCAAGTAAAATCAAGACATCTTCATTTAATGCCTAAATGGCAAGTTAGCTAAATAACAACAGCATTTGGACCTTTCTTGGTCTTTTAACCCAATCTGTACAATGCTCAGCAGATTGTAAACAGAGTCAGAATTTCCAGCATGGAGATTTTTCACCAGATATAGTGTTTTAGTGATGTTTATACATAATAGTCAAAAGATTTTTCTTTTCCAAGTAATCACAAAATGAAATCACATGAATGAAACATGCCAGAAATAATCCAAATTTCCCTTTGGATAACCTACCATTTCATTCTTTTCAATTTCTGAATATTATAAAGGACTTTTGGAGGATGATCTATTGCTATTTTGTTCCTGAGGAATATTCTTCTTTCCTTAGCTGAAGGAACTGAGTTGAAATCAAGCGTAAATTTTTAGCTTTTTGTTCACAGTGAAATGAACACACATGAACACAGTGTGGAAGGTTTAAAGCTTTAAGCCAGATTAGGGTTTGGATCCTAAATACACATTACATAATAATATTAAGTAACATAAAATTGTCAGCTCTTGTGATCCAGCAATGCTCTAAATACTTAGTTTTCAAGTTCTTTTTAATTGGTTGAATTATTGTCACAAAAATGCACAACACAGGTAATTAGTGAACCTGCTGACATTTCTAGTTCCAGTTTGTGAGAGAATCTGTCATGCATTTTTTTTTTTTTTTAAATTTGGAATGCTCAATGGTTTTCTCCCTTATGCTCCCAATTTGGAATGCCCAGCTGTATCATAGAGATCACCACTCATCACCACAAAACCCCTGCTAACTTTCCAGGAGCCTGCCAGGAAGAACGTGCCCTAAAATACATGATGCCAGTCACTGCTTCATTAAACACCATAGTGATCATGCTCCATGTTTGCACAGACATGAATCAAAGGATGACACTTGCACGCAGCATTATGCAGGCAGACTGCAGGTACCCAAATGACCAGCAGGGGATCAGTAGTGTGCAATGAGATGGACATACCCCCCAGCGACCTACCCATCCCTATCCCCTGGCAGAATAAAGCCAATTTATTTGCCCGTGTGTACTCCTGGTCATAATCCGCCGATGACACATCTTGGATTGAGCCAAGGCTGTAGACCTCAGTTTGTGTTCAAAGCAAATGCCTTGACCGCTGACCTACTCTGGACGAATCTCGGCTGTACTGATGGTGAGCCATGACATGTTTACCATATTATTTCCACATCTCACCTGTCTAGTTGCGGAGGACACGTACTACAGGATACTGGTTTAAACAGGACTTTATTTTACAATGCAGTAGCCTCATAGCACCCGTCACAGACTCTTAAAGAACATCTCTTTTTAAACTCTGTCAAGTTCAAGCAAGGGTCAGTTAAAAACGAATATGTGCAACAATGCCTGATCACGCAATCGTTCAGGTTACAGGTATAACCACTGAAGTTGAAACCCTAAGTCTGAATTGGCATCATGGCCATACCCTGTAAATTTGTCTGGAAAGTATTAAATTCTGACATGTAGCTGGCAGTAGCTACAACTGCTTTAGGTGGGTAAATTTTGTAAAAAAAAAATAAATAAATAATGACATATCAAACACTGTTAAAATGATTTCTTCCAAAATGGGAGAAATCATACATATTTGATTAATTGCTCACCGCTACAATTTTAAAGTTTCAAAATCTTTTTTCAGCCGTATCACTGGTTTTCCATTCCTGACAATGCAGTGCTTTAGTTCATAGCCAATGATACATGGTGGTATGATGATACATGAGAGTTGTTCCTTATATATAAAGTTTTGTCATACATTAATTAGAGCATGGACAGATATTCATACACTTCTTTTCATACAGGTCTCTGTGTGTCAGGAGAAAATGTGGCTACATAAAGAGAAGATATATTTATAGATACATCTAATTACATGTTTCAGTGCACGTACTTGTGACAAAAATTTATCTGTGAGCATTCTGTGTCACCAAATAACTGTACTGCATATTTAGAACACAGATCTAATTTTTACACAAAATAAAACTATCACAACCTCACAACAAAACTATCAGGAGACATGTATTTTCCCAGTTGCAATCAGCTATGCCTCTTTATATTTAGAAATTCTAATGCTAAGAACTGAATATGTGTGACAGTTGATGATGTTAGATTTGGATTGATAAATCCTTGACAGTTTTTTTATGCTGTACACAATTTACTTTGTTTCAGTTAAATTAGTTGCATGGCCTTTGTTTGATCTTCGTGACATGTGTGTGAAGTCATTGCTAATGACTTACTTTCTTGCTTGTGTAATGATTTTGGAAATGTTTATGCTACTTTCATTGAATAATATCTGTTGCTGCTTTGTGAAGGAAACATATTTTCGCAGCTCCATTATTTTCGGCCTTTATGTGAATTTTTAAAAATGCTTAATGTAAAATATTAATATCTCTCTGTCTCTCTCCCTCGGTGCTTGGAGAAGGGCAGCAGCAGTCTGAGTAAAGCAGAAATTGGCTTGCAGTTAAGTGTGTATTGTGACTCATACAGTCCCATTATTGGAACACATATATCTGTTTCAGTAGTCTGGTTTCATGAAGATATTTTATCCATTTGCAATGTAATTGCTGGCATTAATCCACCAGAGAGAAAATACTTCTCATTTTTTTTAGCTTGTACAGATTCCATCTGAAACCAATATTTGGGATAATATATTGGAGCTCCCACATGTATTTCCACAGATGTATCCCAACAAATCCACTGAAAAGACATTCAGCAGGATACATTGTGTAAAACTGGAAGCCATTTCAAAGCTATTTATCAGATGGATATACAACAGGATGGGGCACCCACACAAGTCTTATGTTGCATGCTATTTTTTAGGGGGGAGGGGTTGCACACCCCAATCTTAAAAAGTGCTCAAAGGTATTTTACCATAGATTCATAGAATTTAAGTCATCCATGGTCAGACCATTTAGCCTGCTAGTGTGGAAATGCTTCACTAAAGTCCCATGGGCAGGTTGTTTAAATGAGTTACATGAGGACTGGCTCTCCTAACATGCACAGACACAGGTAGAACTGACATAACTTGTTTAGAAAAACTCCTATAACAAAAGATAAAAATTGCACCTACGAGCAGTGAAAGCGATTTGATCATAACATAGCTGTCAAGCAAGAAAAAAAGAAGGCCATAATGGCTCAACCCATACTGAGAAAGAAGCAAGCACCCAGGAAGTTTCATTTCAAATTGGCTTGTCCAAGAGCAGAAATGGTTGCTACTATGATTGGTTCAAGACCTACTACAGGATGTTTGTGGGGCATTTTGAACACTTCACATAAAAAACAGAGGACCAAATACAATTATGCCATTGAGCCATAACAATGTATGGAAGTGTGTTTACAATGAATTATATATTCCTCAAGATGTTCTTAAAGTGAAATGCAATGAAGTCCTAGTGGCCAGCTAGCTATCATTGCAGTGAAATCCAGCAGATCCCTTATTACCAACAATGTTAAGTAGCTATCCAGCTAACATATCCCTTATTACCAACAAAAGCAACCACTAAGTAGCTAGCTAACTAGGTTCATAATTAAGATTGGATTTAAATGTTGAACTGCTAGCCAGCTAACAACAGCTAAGCTAGCCAGCATTAGTTAATTGGTTATCTTAGCTTTTTCAGCTTTAACCCAGCCAAGACAATAAAGTATATCTACAGTTGCTCCACAGTAAGTTAAACTGATGTAAACAGTATTTTACTTCTCTTTATATTTATTTGCAATCATGTATAAGTTGGCATTATTAGTAAGCAGTTGCACATTGAGTTAGTACGTAGGTAGGTAGCCAGTAAACGTAGCTACTTACTGTACTGATACCACCATTTAACATTACCCTTTATCTTATCACATTCAAACGTTAACTTCACTAAAAAAATTTAATATTAACTTTAACTACTGTTAACTTTTAACAGATATAGCTTGGTAGCCAGTGAAATAGTCATCTCAGTCCTTGTCATATCTGTGCTCATTTTCTATGGTAATTTCATATCATAAATGTAGCCCTTCATAGTATTCTGCAGATCCTTTTGGTAAAAATCACATGGAATTAAACAGCTCTTTTACTTTAAAAGCCGTTTCATACTTCATGATGAAGTTCACTCAGGGTAATAGCTGTTCTCTCCATTGTCTCTCTGCAGCACACATTGCTTAGGTTATGATAGCTTGTCCATCTTAACAACAGTAACTAGGCGGCAAGTCGTAATGACAATTCTCATGAGTCTCATGTTGTTTTCATGAGTCGAACCTGATCCCTGTCATATTTGGGCAGTGTCTGTAAATCCTGCTCAGACACAGGTCCTCTGAAATGTCCACAGGTGGCACTAAAAGCAGTAAAATTAATACCTGCTGAGATGTTTTTTGATCTGGGTGCTTGATCATTTTTGCAAGGGTGTTTCTGAGGGAATGAGATGAAGCTGGAACAGAATAGAGTTACCATGAACACAATCTCTGATTTAAACAAACAAGCTTAGGGATGAACTCCTAGAATTGAAAATATATAGTGTGTGGGCAGTGTGTGACTTGAACTCAGATTGGCTTCAAATTGTATGTGTTCTGCAGTGATTACAATTCATAATTTCATTTTCAAATTCATAATTACAATTTGAAGTCAAATCTGCAAATCTGAGTCAATCTCTATCTCTAATATCCTTTTGCAGAATCCTTTTTGGTTTGCAACAAAAATGAAATACATACAATTTTTTTTTCCACCCCCCCCCCCCCCCGGAATTAACGCATATATATACACATGAAATAACTATGATATTCTGTGATCTGACCAGGATGTGTCAACTGATACACAGATTAGGACAAGGAAGCCATCTGAACTGGCCACCCAAGCACTGCATTATATAGGTATTACCAGGTAACGATTTTTCTAACAGCTAAAAAGCCAATTATCAAAAAAGTGACTCCCCAGCTATAGTACAAAACACTGGCACAGTAGCAATCCAGTACACCTGTGATACACCAGTCCATAACCTTCCTCTGGTGACAGTGAAATGGCGGTGTAATCACTGTGATCGATTGGTATCCAGCTAACCATTTCATGAGCATTGTCAAGCACAGCAAAATGTACTTGTCTCTACACAGTGGCAACTGGGGGAAGGTGGAAATGCAGAATTACAGTGAGTGATTGATTGCTGAAGTACTCCTGGCTGTAGCACGCAGGCTTGTATTGGATTTTATTAACAGTTGGTCTCCTTGGAGGGATGGATTCAGGTTGGGTTGAGATCAGGCATTTAGAAGCTGTAGTCTAAGGCAGTTCAGCAGCAAACAAAAATGTGATGTTTCTACGTGCAAGTACATATGTTTCCAACAGGCAATTACACTGTTTATGAAAACAATAGATATTCCCTCTTAAACCCTGAATTTTTAAAATATTTTAAAGACAAAAATGGTGTTGTTCACTTTTTTACATTACTTCACATTTACACTGAATGAATCCTTATATATATATAATATTTCAATTGCATATAAGTAACACATGTCAAAACATGTTTACTCTTTATTATAATATATTTTATGGTGAGCAATGAACCACCGTGCATCACATGGCTTAATCTGTCTGCAGCCTAATCATATACTACACAATATACAGAATGATATCACTGCTCAGAAAAATGCTTGGAAAAAATATGAATACATTTTATCTCTTAGGTTGTGCGTGCAAGGCCCTCTCTTTGCGCTGTTAGTTGTAATTGTCTTTCATTCAGATAGAAAACACATTGTTTCTCACCCACTGTTTGGTTAAAGTCTCCACCTCTGTGCACTGTCAGTCATGCCGTTCTTGTTTACCGCTGTCATTTTGTATAACAGAAATGAGCACAGACTCGTGTAATGCTTCTCGCAAGGATATTCAGATACAGGAAGCTTGGTAATTGAGGATTATGTATTTAGTACGTTTTTTTGTCGCCACCGACTTTTGTCTTCAGCTGGTTATCTGTGTGGCCATTCACATTTGAGTGTATATTATATATGCCGTAGGACGGCCTCTTAGGACAAGTTGTGCTGCTCAAGATTTTAAAGAAAAAAGGAAACTAGCATTCTGTTGAGAGATGTGTGTAGACTGTAACAGCAATGTGGGACAGAAGAACTACAGTGAAGTTTCTGATGTGATGCAAGGTTGGAGCTTATGACCGAGACTGCTAGCTAGCAAGTTAGATGCTAGATGACTTGGCGATGCAAGATGTGTGCTTAACTTATACAATTATTATATTATATATTATTCATTAAAGTTGTTCAAATATTACAATTCCTTATCCTTTTGTCCAAATCCCAACCCCGAGGAACACAATAGCTTATCTCGTGAACCGCATCACCATTACACTATTACTATTACAAGTCTCATCATCATTCTTTCTTCAGCCTTGAAAATCTTCAAAAATATTTTCATCCTGGAAAGTCACATAAAGTCCAATTGGTCCAATTTTCCATTGTCCTTGACAGGTGGGGAAATTTCCTAAATTAAAATAATTCTCCTTAGTGTCATTTGCTGTCAGTCAAGTCTAATATCAGTGTCCTAATACAGTTACAAAATGGTTCTCTCTCTGGCTTGCATGGTAAGCCCCCTACCAAAACTGGTGGATAACATTTCCAAACCACAACATCCACAAGTGTATGTTTGCATAGACAGACAAATGTTAAAGCAATATGGTCCTAAAAAAGGATTTCCTTCTACAATTCTATCATTAGTACTCCAGTTTTATAAGAATTTGACTTTTGCAGTTATAAAAACAAATTTGTAAATAAAGCGACAAATATTAATAATCCTACAAAAAAGACTCAGGTTTGAGTGGGAAGGATGATTATGTATATGGAAAATTGCTAATGGAGCCTTGTGCATGGTACTTATCCTGAATGGTTTCAGATGAATAATGATGATTCATTTATTATGTATAAATGAATAATATTAAGAAAAATGCAACACATGTTATGTAAATTGCCATCTATAACTTTGTCTGCAAAGCGAATAAGCATTGTAAATCTAATATTTTAGTGAATAAAGCATGCCTATGTTATTCAGCATTCTTTTCAAAACTGGTCTAATTCAATGATCCAGTTGTTCTGTCAGATGCTCTTGAAGCTGAATATTTCAACAAGTGGTACCGAAATCACTGAAATCATTTATTGACATATATTTCAAAAGAAAGTAAAGGGTTATCAGTCATTAAGATAAGACTACATAATGCTTTCCCTGCCTATATCTTAGCCAAAGAATTTCTACAATTCTGAGAATTGCCAAACATAACAAATTGCAAGGTGCAAATCTGGCAGAGTGGTGGTTTAGAGAGATTGTAAGGGATTCTTACGGGGTAGCTCCAGTATCATCATCCACTGGTGGCCCATACCTGTGAGATATGCTTGAACTACGTCCTTTTGGTGGAGACATTTCTTCTTGACAGTGGAAGCTCATTACATAGTCCAAAGGGAGACTTTCCTGTTCCTGTAAAGTATTTCCTGTCTGATATTTATTTATAATGTTGTTTTTAGTGAAAAAAAGAATGTTGCATCACCATCCTAACCCTACACCCTGGGCAACTATTGACTACTAACTCTTATGATGGAGTGGCGGAAGCAGACATCTTTAAATTATTACATTATAGCAGTGGTAGGAAGACATTAGTGTTCTGCCATTGCCCTGTATTTCTGCCAAAAATATTATTGTATAGGCCCTTCCTGATAGCATAAGGATTCTCTGTGAAAATGAGGTCACATGTACCTGTCTCACCTATAATCTTTGCTAGCTAGTTAAATGCACGATAAATAACTTTCAACAGAATGTGTACAAGAATGTGTCAGACTTTCTCACTAGGTGTCCAACAGGCAGTGCAATTGTTGAGACACGCTCATAAACCACAGCTATTGCATAAAAACTGAATGAAAATAAAGAGGAGGTATTAGTATTAGTAGGCTTTTCATAACTGATGCCATGAAGGGGCAATTGTTCTCATGGGATTTAATGTTACACTCAACATTGCATTACTTTTTTCAATCTCAGGTGTATATACATTGCAATGCAGGCTTTCAGAATTGAAATACCATTTTCATCCAGTTTCTGTAAATCTCTGACATAATTGCTCTTTTATTTGGAAGTAATGCTCGATGACTTTTGACCATGTGGGAAAGTTGCTGTCCCACTCACAGAGGCATTTATTGCATGGGTGTGTCAAATTCACACCGTGCAACTGAGACAGTCCCCAGACCAAACTGCTGTAAAATAGAGCTGTGATGTCATGTTACACTAAGCTTTCAACATGTGCTGAATTTTATTAGAGACAGCATAACCCTAATGTTGCCTGTAAATTTATCTCTCTCCTCTCTCTCATATAATATATATAGAGCAGCCATATGAACTTCCCTTACTCTTCACTGAATAACTCACTCATTTTTCCACACAGAAACTTCCCATTTGTATTTTTAAGTGTGCAGGAGACCACAGTATTGGTGCAAAGTCTGCCTATATTTTTTTTTATCTCCAGCAGTTCTCTCATTTGCTTAAAAACTCCAATTTATTTCCATTGAATATCTCCATTCATTTTTTTTGCTACATACTCAAAATCTGGGTTTTTATGTGATGTTCAATAAGATGTCGGTAAGCAACTGGATTTTATGCAATGAAGACGTAATCTCTGCCTGTTGATACCTGCAGTATATTCAGATGCATGTCTCTCTCAGCTCAGCTGGTCAAGACCAAACCTGATGATTATTGAAAGCCATTACAAGCAAGGGAATGTCCTGCTGGCGTGATTTTTTTTATCTATACAATCCAATATATACTATCAGTTGAATAGTATATATTGGATTAGTTCAACTGATCAAATGTTGAAAATGGTCAATATGACTGTTACAGTGATTTCACAGAATCTGAAATTGAAACTAGAGCAAGATGAAGCATATGGTCTTTGGACTGCAGGACTTTCCCAGCCATGCCAGTGATGACACACGGGAGGGCCATTTTGCCCACTTCTGTAGGCAAGATCCCCTGCCCCAGAAGTATAATCAGACTTATCCTTATTAGTATTTCATATGGGCACTCAATTATCCATTGAAAGGATGGTGCGCAATGAGAACGATCAGAGGTTTGGGCCTCAGAGAAGAGAGTGCAGCGGTCTACATGCACAACACTTATCACTGCGAAACACATCCCCAAGGAACACTGGTGACGGCACAATAGAGCAAGTTGCAAGCTCAAATGGCCGTGGGCTGTCTTCAGCAGGAAAGATAAAAAGACAACAGAAACTACAAAGGCAACATTTTCAATCTTAAAACACTACTGAGGTGCTAATTTGATTCTTTGCCAGTTGGCACTTATGTTTATTAATCTGTGATTAGCGGTTTCATCAGGAGCACTCAAACGTAAAAGGAGGTTGAGCATATTTCTCACCCACTGCAGATTTAGTCATCACAGTACGTTTACCAGTTTCACGCAGTGGCATTCAGTACTCACACCCCCTGGTGCTGTTTGGATTTTGATTAAGGCACACGTCTTTTGATTCAAGTACTATTCAATTGCATTTTTTCATGTCTTGATTTGCCAATCAAAAATGTCACACTTGTATGTTATATGACTTGTGTCAGTGGTACACATGTTGCATTGTAACAATATCATTTTCAGACAAACTGAATAAAAAATATTTTTATTTGTTCTGGTGTATAGTTATAAAAACAGGAACACGCCTGTTCTCTGTCAACTTCTATTCAAAATGTTGGATATCAGATGCCTTGATTCATCTCTGAAGATAACGTCACTAGTTATTTATTGGTTTGTTTTCCTCTCTCATTGAAAAAGTCCCCCATTTTATGGATGAAAATATTTTTTATACAAGCCAGCACCAAACAGTGGGTGGTACATATGTTTAACATTCATGAGGCAGTCTCAGTTGATATGCAGCAATATGGCTACCTGTTATTAATGAGTCATTTGCATATTTGCTGAAAACAGTTCATTACCTTTTCATGCACATTTTACTTTAGCTTCTGTTAATCAAGGACTAAAAAAATAATTGAGCTGCCATCTTCCACATGTAAACATTTTAGAAACATTTTATTCATAGTTGTCATAGAAACACTAACAGTTACTGTAACAGTAGTGACATTTTTGTGAAAAGACTAGTGAATATATTTGCAAACTTTTTAAAAACATCCCTTTTCCATAAACATTTGCAACTTACTTTCAGAATGCTATAATTCTGACTTCATAATTGATCTCACACTTAGGCTTTATCATTACTAAATCTCCAGTTTGTTTTTACATTTATCTACAATTGAACATGAGCCTGGAAGATATTTGTAATAGCAATCATGACACACAGTGCCCTCTATATTTTTTGGGTTCATGGAAAAAAATACATTGGTTGGACGTTGGAAGATGGCCAGAAAGGAATTCATGAAAATCTGAATCTAACACTTTCTACTGTACGGTCCATTATTAAGAAATGTAAGGTAACTTGTACAGCCCCACCCTGCTAGGCAGAGGTCATATCTCTTTCTTTTTACCATAGGTTGTCAGATAAGTGGTTCAGGAGGCAACTGTATGTTCAAAGGAGATCTTGTGGAGATCTGCTAAACATACTGGTATCTTCAGGTTTCAAAGTGCCAGAAAGAATTATTCAAATTGAATTGAGCGAATGTTGCATTCATGGCTGAGTCACAAGGAATAGACCACAAAAGAGGCAACCTGAATTCGCCAAACTACGTCTGAATGACAACGGGAAGCATGTATCATTGTCAAATACAATGAAAAAAACCCACCAACTTTATGTTTGGCATTAAGGAGAAAGTTATACTGAGAATGAATCCGTGCCCACTGTGTGGAGGGTTCATTAGGTTTGGGGCTGTTTTGCATCTTCAGGTTCTTAAGACCTAGTTACAGTAGAACTGTAGCAGGACATTTTGGCCAAAAATCTGGTTCCATTTGCCGAGAAGCTCAAACTTGAAAATAGACATTCTATCTAGACAATGATTCAAAGTACTCCTCCAAAGAAACAATAAATAAAGAAGAAAGTAAATGTTCTCAAATAATCATTTCAATCTTCAGAACTCAATACAATCACATATTTGTGGTGCAGACTCAATAAAGGAGTCCAACATGAAAGCCAAAAGATATGAAGGACCTAGAGCAATTCTGATAGGGGGAATGGTCAGAAATCCCACTCAGAAGTACCAGATCCTCATGACGGTAACACCACATAATGTAATCAGTTTAATCCATGCCATGAGTAAATTTTCAGGAATAATTATGTGTGGAAAAAAAAACTTGTGCTATTAAGCTATTATGATATTTAAGAATTAGCTGATAAAATATTCAATATATACATTTATTTTTTCTTTCATGGTATATTTTTAGTGAAGGGTGTCATTCAATATGGGGGTTGCTGAATTTGTATTTTTAGTCAATGCATTTGATATTTAAGTGCAATGCAATCCCTGTAATCTAGGTTTCTATAAATGCATATATAAATAATATAAGCGATAAATGATATACCTGTAAAAAAAACAAAGGGTTGCAGCCAAAGCCAGTAGTCAGAAATGGAGGTCCTTTTGGCTTTGTTCTTAAGTACTCAAAGTTGAAATAACCTCTAGAGAGGTTACAGTCGTATAATTCTGGTTTTCTACTTCTTCAGATTGTTTAACTCCCCCCTTCCCCCCTCCTTTTCCCTCCGCTCCTCTCGGGAGTCTCCACTTTAATTTTTCTCCATGAGTGCACTAGATTTATTGCTCCAGTAAATTTCTGCGAAAGAGAAGAAGGCGCTGCAGGGCCCACGGGACTCTCGGCAGGAGATCACCTGATCACGTTGTGGCCACAACTGCAACAAAAACACATTCCTCAGGAGTCATTTGTTATTCCAATTCTAATCCCGGGCCTAAAGGGGGGGGGGGGGGGGATGCAGAGAATGCTGGATGCTGGGAGAAGCAGAACAGCACCACCAGCTACAATGAATCTGCACAAGGACATTTTGCCTGCTAACTCTGCAGCCAGAGATGACAGTGTCTCTACGTCTGCATGTTACAGCCACAGACAAGCCTAGAGATCAGTTGAAACAATGAAAATGTATTCCTGCCCTGCTCTTGTATTATATAATATCTTATGCAACTATTTATAAAACAGGTATCAATCTGAGCTACTTTAAAATCACACTTGGCTTTAGAATGTATCAGATTAATGGAAATGTTAACAGTGTTTGTATTCTACATAAATGAATTCTGAATTTCACTGTGTTTAGGTTGCTGTTCAGGTCACATATCACAGTTTATTTTTAATTAATTAAGCTGTGTAAATCAATAGTCATGGTTCCAGCTATAAGAACATGCGGCTCGAAGTGAAGGTTGTGCTGGTGTGGGGAAGCCAGACAGTGTTGGTTCATTATGGGCAGATGTGTCATTGTGCTTTGAAAGTGCTTTGTTTTTGCACAAAGTACTCTGAAAGTGAAACTGAAACCCTGTAAGTATTACTTTCTTGTAGCAAAGATACTCATTTATCAGTGGTTATCAGTCTCAAGCTGTAAAGGATTTTTGTCCCTAATTATGCTCAGTATTGGTGTTTTAATAGTTCTCCACCTTCACTACTTCAGAACAGTATCAGATACTTTATACCTGAGCTCACAGGATGAACCCCCCAACCCCCCCCCCACCTTCACCCTTCCAGGAGTCAGCATGAAAAAACTCATAGATTGCCCACCACTTAGCAAAGCTAATGCTCACATGTAACATAATAAGAGGCACTGTGCTGTAGTTAGCGACTAGCTACAGATTATCTGATGATTATATAAATTATCTGATGACTATATAACATGTGCATATGTGGCAGTTTAGCTGCAATGCAACATCTTCAGCCCTACATAGCTACTCCATGATTGACATGGCAGCACTGCCTACACTTACCCCGCATTGGATCAGGGCAATGGGGGGGGCCTTAGGGAAAGGATCTAAAGCACCAAATTAGCCTTTCTTGCACCCAAAAAAGACAAAGGCAGGATCAAGCCTTGACATGCCTTGGTCTGGCCCTGCAGGGGAGATGAAGCTAATGACAAAGTGGCATGAGCAAGACTTAAACAGACAACTTATTTGCACCAATACATTTGTCCAATCTCTCCTCATCCAGATCTTGACTTCCCGAGGTCTTGTTTAGTACTGGTGAAAAGCTATGAGATTTTATGAAAAAAAAATATGTATGTCAATGCTGTCAGGGCTTTCCTGGAATGAACAAGTTTTACATTGTTTGAGTCTTACATTGTTTGAGTTACAGAAAGCAAGGGCAAACATGCCACCCATATGAAAATATCAATGAAAAATACAGCATTGCGATTTAATTTAAATACTTGAATATTCTTCTCCATATTTAGGCATCAATAACTACCATACTATATAATTTCAATTTCAAAGTGTACAATTCACATTACATGTTCATGGTGTTCAATAGAGGATGATAACTTTACAAGCGCAAACAAGTTTCTAGTTTGACTATATTGTCTAAACATAATTGAATAAACACAATCATGCAACCCCACTTGACCAATCAATCAATTCACTCCCTTGGCTGTCTGACTTGAGCCGATAAGTTCCTGCTTTTGGTAGCGAGGACATTTGGTAACACAACATGCTGTTGCAGACATGGAACATGAACTATTTAGCCTACTGCCGAATGTGAGGGGGGAGGGGGGGAGGGGGCCAGCTGGATTTAGAAGGATGTAGACATGCCAGCAAGATTAGGGAATGTGCCTTCACTGGGCCTTGAGGCATATCAAGAAGAACAAATACTTCCAGATCACTGGAAATGAGACGCATGTGGCCTAGAGCAACAGGAAGTCATTTGTATCTGCTATTTTGGGTTTTCACACTTCGATGGCATAATTCCTGAAGCCGACAGGATGAAATAATGACACTTTGTTATGTGAACCAGTTAACTGTTAGCTGGTGGTGCTACACATACTAAGTGCATAAATATGCTTGCATTTTTCTTGCTCTGCATACATTGAAGTATACCTGTAAAATCCTAATCAACAAAGCAGACTGTATTATCTATTGATAATAGATAATATTGTATAATATATATATTATACAGTAATGATGATGCCTCCATCTTTAATACCCAACTTGACAATATTAAATTTATATTATATATTATATATTATAATATATATGGTATATTGTTGAATTTAGTGTATGAAATGGTCAATTTAAAATTGAGTGCGGAGGAATTTTATGAAGGTACAGTACCTGTGTGTCGTGCCATGCAGGAACTGGTTGAAGCATCTGGACACTAATGAAGAGGAAGATGTAATATTTTGTGGTCCATGGTCTAGACCACTTAATTCGTAGTTTGGACCACAAAGTGATCCAACATGCTTCCAAACTATTCTGGGACTAGTGTACTAGTTCATGCATGGTATTGTGTTCTGGCTGACAGGGTTTTTTTTTTTTTGTTTCCAACAGCTTTGATACAATGGTCTTGTTGTGATCTTCAGTGTGCATGGGCCTAGATAAATAGTTAGCTAAGTAATTGGTATGGACAACTGGCTAAGGGCTCTGAACTATGGACCACTAACTGCATCACTTCAGTACTAATGGCTGTAAGAGGCTATGTCCCCTAATATTCGCTGGAAGTACCCTGTGGGCAAGAAAAAGAATTCACAGGTTATTTTTAGTGTAACTGAGATTGAAGTGAGATGATTTATGTAGCTTTCCAGGTCTTTGAACAAAAGTTGGCATAAATCAGAAACTGTTTCTTTGTCCAGATGAAAGCAGTGGACACACCCCCTGTCTGTCAACCCCGTAACACCGAAGGGAGGCCCGGGGATTTATTCAGGCCTCAGCCCACTATGAGCTGTGTTTTGTCTGCGTTGCTATTTTGTATTTGCTATTTTAGCAATACAAAATGTGTAGCACCGAACACATGCCATTTTATTCTTAGAGAGAATATAATTTTTAAGTGCAAATTTTATTGATAATTGTCTAGAGCCTTCAAATGTGACAAATGTCATATTTACAAAATAGAAATTCAGTTTCCAGTTTTTATTTTAACTGCACATTACACAATCACAACTGTCGCATACTTTTTATTCCACCCTTTCATAAGCAAAATAGCTGACTTAAGTGTCATAAGTGATTATGTAACCTTAATAAAACCCAAAGCTCATGTATAGTCTATGTATGCCTGGAAGCTTTATAAAGACCTTATAAATGGACACAATATACAAGTAGCCATCATTACTTATCATTATTTACAAAGCATGAGATGAATTATCACAATATTGAAATTCTTAAAATCAGGAAGGAATGTTTCAAGGCCCTGAGAACATGCCATGAAACCAAATTACCATGTGACTAATATTAAAGCAGGCTAGAATGTAATCTAGTTTTATCCCAAAAAGAATCTGTGACATTTTACTTGATTTACATGTACTATTACTCTTTTGCAGTGCTATGAAAAAGCTTCCTTATTATTCCTTCCTTTAATGTCATTGCACATTGACAAACATTGTAACTGGTTCATTCCACATCGCTAAGTGCTAAGATTGAAATGTTTAGCACCACTTTCAAGAACTAAATAGTTCTAAGAGGAAGCCAGTAATTGATCACTATTGTGTAATGTTAATATGAAATAAACAAAGATGTCCCAGAAGCCAGTCTATTACCTGCCTTTTTTGTTGGCTAGCTAGCAGATCCAGCAGCACCATTTAGGCAATGTTAAGAACATATCAAAACAGGCAGTACTACTTTTGTTGAAAGTTTCATATAATCAATACAACTTGTTAAATTTGGTCCCTCTTAGTTTCTTTAGCCAAGCAGCCATAGTATACCCATAGTATTTCATGGATATTAGGTTTGATATTTGAATAAAAGAAAGAAAAAGAGAAAACTTGTTAAAACCTGTCATATTTTTCCCTTTCTTTTCCTGACTGTTTTGTTTAATTATTTACATATAAAATAGGTTCAGTACAGATCATTAAGAAAATGTTACTTTGTCGCCAAATTTGGCTATATGGCAAAGTAAACATTACAGTGGTTTCTTTTTGTGCTGTATGAAGACATATAGTTTATTAGAATATATAACATAGGTTTGCATGTTTGGTTCCTTGCCATTAAATCTAGAAACTGTAATACTTTGGATATGCTTTATTGTGTAGGAAAATATGATCATTTGCCCTATATATGGGGGCAGGTATGTTGTATGTTTTGAGAAAAAATAATGAACTATTCAAAATGTGCATGTCTATAGCTGTGAAGGATAGTTTTCACCAATTATGCAGATATACAAATTGTTTCCCTTTTGCCTGTCAAATGTGACATATTTAATGTTATCTGTATATACCTAGCTTTATTTGCAAGTGTAATTGTCATGGCTCTGCTATGTAACAATTACATACATACATATTGTTACACTATAGCTAGTGTAAAAACATTTGTGGTTTAACTTTATAGTAATGCTACCTAACCCCGAATCCAGTCATAGCACTGTAAATATCATTATTTAATCATGATTACAATTGACACTCTGTTTACTGTAGTGTCCTTCAATGAATTGTGTTTTTTAAGCAGTTGCCCCTGACATGTATTGGCCCTGTACAATGGAGTTGATCTGCTGGATATTTGTTTGTGGTCTGCATTGTAATATTTCTTGTTGCTTTCCTGTCTTGTATTGTTTTAAGGAACTCCTCATGTGGTGATTTGAATACCTCATAATATGCTGCATACTGCTTGATTTGTGTATGCTATATGAATATCATGTGTGTGTATGTTTTTTGGACAGCACAGAAAATGAAAGGAGAACAGTAATGCAAAGCACTGTGTAAAATTTTGTTATTTGATTCAGATTTCACTTTATTAGCCTATCAAGAGGAAACCTGCCTCACATCTGAAAGAGAGACATTGATGTGTAGTACATATAAGTGTAGACACAAGAATGATGACCAATACATACCAACAATGGAAAAGAATTGTCTAAATGAAAAGTATAGCAATATGTGAACATGTATAAAATTAGAATAACTGAGGGATTTTTCCAATATGATTGCTAGGTTAGGAGTTTGATGACCATTGGAATAAGACTCTCACTAAAATGGCCTTTCCTGCTTGGTACATAGTGGAACTGTGTGACATGAGTTTTTCAAAACAGAGTGGTTTTCTACTGAGCATGAGGGGGTGTTTCATATCAATGGGAATAATATTTGCCTAGAACATAATGGCAGTGTTGTTGAGCTCTAAAATGTTGGAACAAATTGTTGGGCCTGTGAAAAGAGAAGTATAAATTGATTCTGCAGCATAATGGAAAGTTTATCCCTTTGGTTTAACAGGTTAAAACGATTACTCCTCCACCCCTACATCACCCACAAATAAAGCTGTTTAGGTTGACTGGCATTTACAGGATGGATACTCTGTCTGAGGCTCTGTGCCAATCCTGATCCAATACAGATGATATATATTGATTAGTGGATCAGTACAGGGCCTGCTTTATTATCTGTTTACATAGGTACTTACAGTTTACTGGTAAAACTGTCTTTGATCTGCATGATTATAAATCATTGTATAGCTTAATTGGATATCCATTGTTTCTTAATGACCGGGTTTGATTTGAGACCTTAAATAAGGTAATAAGAATCTCAAGTGTGTGGCAGGTGTGTTTTTTACTAGAGTCTATATGTCTTAATGCTCTACTGTATATATCTAATCTCACCTCAACCAAATTAAACATGTCTCCAATCTATGCATTCATGAAACAAAAAATGTTTTCCTCTTTTGAAGCCTATGTAGTTAGCCAAGCAAAACAGTGTGCCACAGTGTCTGCTCTGATGTATAAATGCATTTTTATCATGACGGTCACATAAGGAAGATGCATTTGACAATCTCTCTAGCGCTGTGAGATATTTTTGGATAGGTTCCAAATTGCAGTTTGGTCTGGATGCCTGTTGGATCTCGGACCAGCAGACTTCATGGGTGAATACCCCGTGACCACCTTTTTTTTGCCAGCTGGCTGAGGCTAGGAAAAGGGGTGGGCGGCTTGGACTGTCAGTGCTGTGTATGCGTTTGATCTTGCAGCTCACTATAAACAAATAATTTACCACAGAACATGACAAACTGCTAACATTGTTAGGAAAGCACAAATAAAAGCACAAGCCTCGGGCCTTGTTCACAGTTCAGATCAGTGTCCTTTCATGGTGTTGCTAGAGTGATCATTATTGAACCTGTAGGACTCTGCTGACAGTCATTTAGTGGAATGAACATGAATGAATTGTGTTGCGACACACTGACAGGCATGTCAAGAAACATGAAACTAATTTACATGCCTGTTTTTTTTTGTTTTGTTTTGGCTTTTCAAACTGGGAAACAGAGGAAGTGTAAGAGCCATCAAAATATGTATTATTATCAGACACACATTATTTTCTAAAGAATAATGCTATCTCTGCATGCTTTCTGCATGCTTTGCTTGAGACTGAATTGGCCTCTTGCTGTTATGCTAGACTTTTAATAGCTATTTTAACAAACTGTTATAAAGTTGCTTAGCACACTGCCTTATCCAAATCATTTTATAATATGCATTACATTAACTGCAACAAAAATCTGCAATATTTAAGGTAAATGAGCATACAATATTGTATTTTATAATAAGACTGAATTGTAGAAGGTAAGGAGAAAAGGAGCTATGAGAAATAAATAGAGCTAAATAAGTTTAGAGGATAAAATATTGTATTTTTTTTATTTTGATAATGCAGATAAATATAAGGCCCAAGGGTCAAACTCATTTTTACAGCAGAGCAAAAAGCAAATTAGCTGTCCCTCAGGGAAGCTGCCATTGTTAATTTACATCTCAGAATTCATGTGACTCTTATAATTCATGTCACCAAGGAGATTATTTAGTTTTGTACCTTTCTGTTGTGGTAATTATTTTGTTCCATGAGAATTATTGTCCTGCTGGTATGATGAGACCTTGTGAAATAAAATTGGATGATGTAAAACATAGCATCACCTTGGCAACCGCCGTAAATATGTCAATAATTGCATCAGATTCTTTTTCACACATACAAAAACCTTCAACACCATCAGGATAGTTATTGTTTTGCCATCAGGAGATGTCTTATACAATACATCTACCATATGCTCTACAATTTTATAAGCACTATAAGCTATGGTATATAACCCTGGAGTTTATTATTTGTCATTTGCTTTTAACATAAACTGGACATTAATTGCATATCAGTTAGATAAGAACGTCCTTGGAAATAGCTTTGTTCTTGAAAATTTCCTTTGTGGCACATACCGTTTGTTTAACCCATACTGCCACTTTCGAGTGTGGCTCTTGCTCTCTGTGGCATCTGACAGATGAAGCTGCACGAAGCGTCCTGCTCCTGACATCTGTTAAATAGGCAGATGTGAAAGTGTTAATGGCGGTTGAATGCTTAAATAGTGTTTACGGGCAGGAGGCAGGGACCCCTGAGGAGCAGAGTGCTCAGCTCTGGGCCCTAATTCCACTAAGAGGGGATGGTCTGATGGTCTGGGCGCGATTCATTTCACAGCAGCATGTCCAAGAGTAAATGCCAATGGAAATCAAGAAGGCATCAGCTCCCCTGAAGATTTGCCCTCAAAGGCACACAGCTCTTATATGAAGGACACACACAAACACACACATTTGGTGTGTGTGCACACGTGTATTACATATAATATAATATAATATATAATACACATGTGCACACAACCCATAATATTCTTTCTTTTAACATTTCATAGGTAATCAACTAAAGAGAGATGTCTAGTCTTAAATTCAATACATTATGCATGAGAGGTTCAAATTACTCATGTCAGTGTCAAAGATTTAACGGTAAACTTCCTCTTGACTGATGAAATCTCGTGCAATTGAAATATTATTCCAACTCACATTTAATGCGGCACAATTGATTGCACTGTGCATAACTCAAGATCTGTTTGATACACTTTTCATTTAACCCTAATATCTCTTGGGGGCAACAGCTGTGAAAAGCATGCAGGCACCGAAATTGCAGTTTCTTCAAAACAGGATTAAAATAGGAAAATAAATAACCTAGCAACACGTAGTATGCGTTGTGTAATCTCTCTGTTCAAGGATTGGACTTGTACATGCCAATGCCTAATTACGAGGCATGCAACCTTCAAATTGCTGCACATTTCATGTGCGCGAGTGTTCTGGGCTCAAGGTTTTAACACTTCATTAGCCCGATAATGACAGTGTAGAGCACCGCATGGGCAGGCTCTGCACTGTTTGTAACCGTCTAGCACAATTCAATTCTCAGATTTATGTCTTTATTATCTTTTCATTCCCCCTCCTTAGTAATCTGGGCAGACGACGGCGCAGCCATTACGTCTTGATCAAATCCCATCTAGTGCTACACAATTTGGGAGCGCAATTTGAATGCAGATTATTTCACAGTTTGCATCCTGCCTGATGGAGCCGGCTCATTATCGTGTCAGTGTGGGAGGAACGGCGTTTGGAGAGCTTGTAGAAAGCACAGGAGGGAAGTGCGCCTCACAGGAGAAGGACTCCCAATGCGAGCACAAGGCACCGAAACCCCAGGAAGTGGTTGCTGTGCCGCTGCTCCGCCGTCAGGGGAAAGATGATGCTTTAATGTGTTCATTACCTCCCCGCCACTCTTCCCAGGCTCAGGAAATCTACTGATTGAAATGCAGGACAGGACTCAATGTGGAGAGAAAAAACAATGTTGATGTGAAATATTGCCGATATGTGACTTGTATTGCAGTTTCATGGAATCACTTCATTTGGACTATTAAGCATGCATTGAATGTATTCATGTAAAACATGTATGTGAATTCCAATCATCATACTATAACAGTGTGCTAGACATGTAATTATTATGTGCACATTAATATAACAGGCTATAAATGGTTTCATGGTCTTTTACCAAAATTAATCAATAACGTTTGTTTAGCAAAGGCATTGTTAAATTGTGTATTAGATTGGGTGTAATCATTTTTTTTTCAGTTAAAAAGAACTGAAAATAAAACAAGGAAATGAGGCAGTCACAGGTAGCATTCTGTATATACCACTGGACTCAATCAACATATGTCCTTAATTTCCAAAAACAGTTTGGCAAGTTCAGCAGTTGAAAGAATGTCTGTATTGAAAAATGTAGCATTTACTTATATATGTATGTACTTATATAAGTATAATGTAAAATCAAAATTAAGGACAAATGGTGATTGTAACCAGTGTGTGAAATACCCGGTGGCAAGGACCCATACCCATACCTGCCAACATTTAGGTTTTAAAAAATTGGGGGGGGGGATAGTAAATAAGTAAATAAATAATTGTATGTAGTATTGAGTGCGTAGATTGTGTTTCATAGACGATCTGGCAACTTGGGTAACGTCAGACAAACATACAAAACTTATGGATCCATGTATGATGATTATTCATAATAAAGTTTGCCTTGCAGATTACGGGAGTTTCCCAGGAGAAACAACAAAACGGGAGTGTTGGCAGATGTGCCCCTACCTAGTGCTCCAGTGTTATGCTGAAGTCTTACACAGAGTCAATACGCAATATACAAGATTTCATGGATGCAAGCCAAGGCAATCAACTAAGCTGTACACACTTTGCACACACATCACCAAGGCTTATATCATTAACAATAAGGCCACTCACACAACTACACAACCATGCAACAACTATGCCCTGTAGAGTCCACACAGCACACTCACCTAAGGAGTGTGAAAATGGGTGAAGAAATCAGTAAAGATATTATTTTGCAGAAGTTTGATCTGTCTTCATAAGGTGATTACTTCAGTATGTACAAATATGTGACTAGCATCATTACAAAGCTCCAGTTCTGCTCTTCCTTGTAATATGTGTTCCATATCTATGCAATGACAAGTTCATGAGTAGGCTAATTCAAACAAGAGTAATGGGTGTGGAGATGGACGCAGAGCTGTATGCAGATTGTAACTATGATTAAATCTGATGTGAATTCAAAATTATTTTTCTCGCCAGCACTTTGTCGCATTGACAAGCAACTAGCATTGTTAGCGATGAATCCATTCTAAAGCAATTCAACTGAGAAGAAGGGATGTGAATTTGGACGCAGGCTGCGTCTGTCGGGCTTTAAGGGTTAAAAGACATTTTAGTGACAATTGCAAGTGACAAATAATTTTTTAAAGATTTTTCCAGAGACCCCCCAAAATTTTGCTGTTTAACCCTGCTGACACTCTCTCTTTTGATTTTTTGTTGTTGTACATTTATCATAATAAATGTCTGCTCTTTTCACAACAGTTCAAGATTTTGTACTTATATACCCTGATAACTGATAAAAAAGCTAAGTTTACACAGCAGTTAAGTTCAAGAATCTAGAAGTAAGCCACAAAGGATATAATAACCTTGTGCACTCCCCTATGCATGCATTAAATGCGAAACAGAAGAAAAAAATATTTAATAAAGTTAAGTGTGAACATCACAGCAATTATGCCTGCCAAGAAACACCTGCTACATGTTCTAATGTTTAAAAACACACAAGATTGATATTACCTTATTTGAGGACTGAAATCAAACCTGACAATTAAGAATATACTGTCTATCACAGCTTACAGAGGTATGAATTGGAACTATGCTTTGTGTGAAAACATTGTTTTCCAAACATATATGCATATGTCATACCATATCATTCTAATGATGCGTACTTGCTGTAAATGTAGCCACCTCACACATAACCATGTTAATATAGTCACTTCACACATAATCATGTGAATGGAACCAGCTCAGACATAACAGCAAGTCAGTATGTTTTACATACCTACATCCCACTCAGTATTAATGATAAATGTGTGAGCGTTAAATCTCTTCCATAAGACTCGTTTCCATACTGGTGATGAATCAGGCAAAATAATAATTTGGATGACCTTGGATTAACCAAGACCATATTTCCACACCATTAAAGGGCTGCTGAAGCAATAATGTTACAATTTCTTTAGCTTGAACTGTAGAATTTCATATCCATGTCCTCTTGCCAAATCAATACAGGAAGGATTACAAACCAGCTGAAAAAATGGATTGTTCTGTAACCTGTGAAATGACAGCAAACTAGCATGGTGAACATTCATATTTATTCTTTCTTTCTTTACATTTCTCTTTTTGCTGTTGTCCTCTTTACATGGTCAGACAATGAAAATATAGACCAAGACTTCTAATAGCATGTACCAATGGCTTGGCTGTATGAGAGAGATGCACTGTTGCCATAACCAAAGGCTAAAGACTTGCAGCTGTTGTGGACCTGTCAGACAGCCAGCAACAACAACAAATAAGTCTTAAAATAGCACTATGGTAAAGCTGCTCTTGTACATGGTCACATCTGAAAATGAGGAGATGTTTCCAATGTTCATATCTATGTATTTATTAATGTTCAGCGTCATGGGCGTCTTTTTTGAAAAGTGCTGAGGGCAGCGATGGGTTCGACGTGTCCACACCTTTTTAAAGGGGCGAGGACGAAATGGGCCACGACAAAAAGTGGTGGGGACACGTCCCCAGCATAAATGACGCCTATGGTCAGCATTGGCGACCATCCTATCATTTCAGCTCATTGATTATTCACTTCAGCACGTTTTGTTATGGGGGATGCCTGTTTAATCATCTTCTCTCATTCATGCCTGGACAGTTTAGACATTCTTGGCATGCTTGTACCATACATCCTAATAAAACCTTATTTAAGTAGTTCATTGAAATGAAAAGTTTTGTTCTCGTTGGATGTATTGGCGTGACCAAAAGAACACACATAATTTGCCTTTCAATTTTTTTCTCTGCTGAACCTACCTGAGAAACTATGTTGCCCTCCATTGTTTTGACTTGGTAATTCACTGGACCTCACTAATGATTCATAATCCTGCACCCATTGGTGGCATGCATGACTCAGCTGATTCAGTTGCCCTTTAAAAGTAGATATAGCCCAAAGATGCACTTTTTCTTGGTGGCACTGACACAAGCAAAAGAAACACACTTCTTATAACAGTAAGTATTATGCACACATCATTCCGTTTCTTTCCACTTTGAGATGCAGAGCAGGAGAATCATTTTAAAAAATAGAAAAACGCTATTGGATTCAGCTGACTCCGCACAACCAACTGCATTCCTGACATGGTTGATTCACTGCACCATCTCCCCCCAGCCTTCCCTCCACCCCCACCCCCAGCGACATACACACGAAATGTCATTACTGGTCAATTACCGAGTTCAAATATAGCACAGGAGCCAAGTTTCCATGAACAACGGTTACATTTTACCTCTGGAATTGCCATTGAGTGTCTTTTTTTTTCTAACTCTCTTGTGACAGGCAGCTCATGACATTTGCACTGAATTCAAAGAGCAGCCAAGGTGAAATATGTGCTTCTGCCTGCCAATACACCTATTATATACTGCATATACAGTATGTCACACCTGGAATTTAAACATGATTCCACACTTACACATCAATCATTATCTATTAATATCCAGCTGAAGCTGGAAATCTGTTATGATTCACATATCAAAGAGTGGGTGATACTCTATAGACAAATAAAATAACATCTTGGGAAATATATAAATGTTGGACTATTCACAGTTAAAAATAAAATCCTACACAACAAAAAGATTTCACTAGATTGCTGGATTTCTGAAAAATATTGGCAAAATAGCTGTAGAGAATTCATTTCAGAGAAGTTTCATCCTCTGCAGGTTTGTGCTGTGGGTAGACAGACAATGACAGATGCTAAAACTGGGGAAAATGGGCTACCTGTCAACACTTCAGATGATGAATGAGCACCTAGGAATCATTACACAAAAAATGACTATGAATACAGTAGACTGATAACTTAATGAAAAATAACAGATATTGCATTTAACAGAGAGTCATAATTAGGTGTAACTGTCCAATAATTATAATTAATACAGATCTGGAAATTAATCTGGCTGCATTTCATAAATTGTGAAGCTGGGCCCTGATTAATCATTCTGGCATAATGCTGAAACTACCACATTCTCTGCATTTAAGGCATAACAAATGTATCTCAACTCCAAAAACACACAGGGTAACTAACTTAACATTCAAATATCCAATTACTTTGTGACCCATGTGAACAGCAGGCGCTGTAATTTATGGAGCAGATGTTAGCCATCAAATTAAGCAACATCTTTTTTTTTCCTATTAGCAAAAACATGAAAATGTATTCTAAATCAAAAAGTCTAAATTGGCACTAAGTAAACAGGCAGTTAGTCACAGTGGAGATAAAGCACAAAGTCATTTTAAAATAATGGATTTGTGTCAAGCAGTCGCCCTTCAGACAATCTTTTGCACCTTAAGTGCAAGACAGCAAGCACTTCACACAGGGCAGAGATACCTTAGCTTGCAAGGGGAAGAATTAAATTGCTCTCTTTTCTCTATCTATTGTTTTATTGATTATGATGTTCAAATAAAATGTGATTCTTTATTGACAGCCAATGCTGAAAAGTGTATGCCTGGTGTCTTCTTCCTTCCATCTGAGTCTGCATTGAAAGGTCTAGAAGACTCCCAGAATGCCATATAAAATCCCAAGGCTGAAATGTATATACAAAGGGTCAGGGGTTTCAGGCCTGCTAAGGCCCCCATTGAGGTTAGAGGGCAATGCCCTCACTGGGGTTTCAGAGCAATTTTATGCATTTTTATAGAAGTCTGAGTCAATCCTAGGAACATTTCCTAACTTGGAAGCTTTCAAAAAGAATTACTAAGGTGACCACATATTAATGTTTAGGAGATAAAAGAACAACAAAATTAGTCATTACTGTTTAATGTTTTTGATTTTATAAATAAGGAAATTATCAAAACAGTTAGATGCTACTAAGGTATGAATTCTAAGTGGAGTGTTCACAAACAACAATAGCACCCCAATATTTATTCGTACCCCCAATTACATAGGAAAAAATATGATGTTGTGTATTAGATCTTCTTTCTGCTTACTTAAGAATGCAATACTTAGCTCTGTGTAGTGCTATAAAGATTAAAGTCATGCTGTTGACAGATCAAGATCGTTTTATTATTTGTTAACAATACAACACCTAGATTTTATGTATGTGCTTTCTGGCCTGCTAGCTTGATGTCCCTCCAAAAACAGCTCGGCTAGTGAACTTCGCTAAATTCAATAGCTTGTAGTCTGCATAACTTTGTTATTGATCAAGGGTGTAGGGTGGGTATAGATTAACCAACCAGACTCTTGTGCCAGTGTGTATTAGGTTATATGTGCTATATATAGCATATTCATATTAAAAGCCGCAATCACAGAAATGAATAACGTGCATGATTTGACTGACAGTAACAGTCACACTGCACAAGCTATGTACATATTCTGCTGTCAGCGCAGGGATAGATCTCATGTGCAGCAGAAGTAGATATTTATGTCATATATGAGAAGTAATCACATACTAAATCAACAAAATTAAAAACTGATTTTGTATGTGATGCCTGTAGATATTCAGCACTGCACCACTGGCTCCCAACCAGTATAACTGCATATCCTTTCTTCCATCACTGTGGTTTTATCCAGATGCATAGTACATACGTTCGACAGAGCTTAATGTTTGCTATTTCATTTTCAAATATCTTTTTCTCCAGAGAATTTTTTTATGAGTTACAAGAATCAATAGGAAATGCTTGTTAAAAAATACACAAAAGATCTCCCTCTCTGAAGGTAAGCACCGTCATAAACGTTCATGCTATCAGCAGAGCGATGAGTCCTGATAATGACAAACACTATCATCATCTGGAAGCTCAAGTTTTTCCATCTGAGGAGCAGGAGAAAGAGCAGAAGCAGACCTGCTGCTGAACACTGGCTTCTTATTGGGCATCTCTCTCAGCCCTGACCCTGGGGGAAACCTTTCCAGGGATTAATACGAGAAGTGAGAAGAGGTATAGGGATGAAGCAGAGCACCACAGCAGGTATCCCAATAGCTTCTGTGCAAAGGTTATATGTTCATCCATCTAGGTTGAGTTTTGAAAGCTCTTTTCAGGAGACTGTTGAAATAAAGAACAAAATGACAAAATCTGGGTCATCCCATACAGCAAAAGCGAACTCAAAGTGTCCGCTTGTTTTATTTGATTTATTTTTGCCATATGCTTCCCATCTACCTCTCCAAGAGAAGCTAAAGGAGCACAATAATTAAAAGGAAGCTTTCGGGCTATGATGTGCTGCATGTGTTCATATTGATATTTATATGTGGATATTCATTGGTAGGTCACAGTGATTCCCTGCAAATATGAAAACCACATTCTGTAAATCATAAAGAGATTTATTGTCCTGAAAGGATTCACTCTCCATGTACTTTGCTGGAAGTCAACTGCTGTTTCTGGCCCATATCTAAAGGATGTTAATAGGCAGTGCAGTACACTGATGCACACCAAAGTGTGCTATATTGTTATTTTGGGACAGCACAAAGAAGAATAACAGCTATGTTATTGTCCTTTTGCTGTTGTCCACACTGCTTTTCATTGTGCTTGTGCTGAGTAGGTGACAGGGGTGTGACCATTAGTTTTGGAGTATGGATTTACTCAAATTCTCATGATAGTAATATTTAAATGATCCTTAAAAACACAACCACTGAAAAGTCCTTTTAGCTCAAATGTAGATTTGTAACCTAGGGGATAATACTAGAATTCTGTGGTAATTATGAGAAAAATAAACATGCATTGAACGGAAAAGCAAGTCTTCCACACCCAGAAACTATACACACACATACACACAGTGCATAGACTGTATAGTCCTTATTCACTTTGTTACAGCTCTTTTATGTTTAATGTTTGCTGGAATGATAATTAAGGAGTAGGAAATTGATTAGTTGATGGAGCAAGCAATGTTTAAGTACTACTTGTTCTATATAGTCTGTATGCTCCATTTGAAACCATATACTTATCAAAATACATTTTATTGATAATTGAATATTAAATATTCAAAGCCAACGCCAAGTCAAACAATTCTACAGTATGTTACAATTAACAAATTGATGTATGATCTTGTCACTGCTTTAGTACCTTTCTGTGGAAGGCTCCCCTAGGAATTCAATAAATATTAATTTTTCTCATAATCTTACATTGGAAATGTAGCACATTCTGATAAAGCAGAAAGATTGATTTCCTCTGCATGTCAGCTTTTGCTACAGTAGCAAATTCTGACAGAAGAGCAACAATGCTCATATGCAATTCAGGCAACTGACAACAATCCATGGACTTACTTTCTAAAAAAAAAAAACAGCAAGTAAATAAATAATGAAAGAACAAGAAAGGAAACTGAGTGACGATTATCATCCCAGTGCATTACTCTATTTGCATGCTTCTTGGCATGACTGAGTACTAACTGGTCACAATGTTGTTCCTAATCCTTCTTGCTTGGTTTTCAATTTGTAAAGCGATCTTTGGGAATTTCACAGCTGCTGTTTAGTTTGCAATAATATTGTGTGGTTACCATTAAAAGAGACTACATGTTCTTGGAGAATATACAGCCATCATACACTAAAATACAGTACAATCCTACTTACTTAAGAGATACTGTATGTTCACTAGGGTTAGTAGGCTACACTGAAATGTTCATATGTCCAAAATGAATATGAAAAAAAATAGAATGAATCTGATAATAGGTATGAATGGGCTTGCTTTGTATAGGTAGCTAAATTTGTCTGTTTTACAGGCATAACATCAGAATCACAAATAGTTGGCAGCTGGCTAAAGATAGCTCTATGCAGTTCCAGCCACTGTTTGAGCTGTCATTTTTTGTAGGTACTATTTTTCTTATGGCTTCAGTAGATGCACTTTGGTATCTTTGCTCTGTTAGATGACAAAAATGCAAAAAATGCAAATACATTAATAATAATAATCTCACCCTATTAATTGTCATTTTCATTTTAATGTTGTAAAATTCCTAATTGTGGCCCATTTCTGTGTTCCATTCAATTTGGTCAAAGATTTCCCAGCTAAAATTTGTCAAATGATTAACCAAAATGGAGCACAGCACAGTTTATCAAAGTTTTTTTTTTTTTCTTTTAATAAAGTTATATATTGTGTCTTCATGTGGACAGTTTTCAGTTTCGCTGACTAGTTTATGTATGTATTTGTTGTAATTTTTTTCCAATTAATTATTTAATACAAATAATTCATTATTTTTACAGTCAATTAATCATTTTACACACACCTGCTATAACACACAAGGACTGTACCTGTATTCTAATTGCACAGACACACCTTTCTCACACCCTCTCCTCATTATGGGTAATCCCAGCCCATGAGCATTTGTGCCATTAATATACCAAAACTGATTTGGACATGTCCTCCAGTAACACCACCAAAGAGGCAAACCTCTATTTGTAAGCTGTGTTACCCTTGCTTAAACAGGGCCTTCTTTCTGAATTCTAAGCTACTCATTCTTTCTCTGCACAAAGGATGCTGATCACATGTATAGTGTATGACCGTGATGGCAATTTATCACATTATCACAATCTGCGTTGCATTTAATTCAGGTGAAATCAGGGTAACAGTCTCGAGAGTAATGTCAGTATAAAAAAAAAGAAAAAAAGGTTGGAGAAAACTACAAGGATGATTATGAGTAATGATGACAGATGACCTCATCTATAGACATGGTATAAATGATAGCAAATATTAGAAGAAAGTATGAATGCTGATAAAATTATTTGTTACCCAATGTAGTTTTGAAAATTGATTTCTGTTCATTTTAGAAACAACAACAGTGTTTAATATTTGGCTTGGCCAGGGAACAGGTGCCGCAGTAAACAGCCTGTTGTGCTGCGCACTTCATGTCTGACAAATGAGCCAAATTTGAGATGATGGAGTGAACACTATTAAAATATTGATATTGTGCTGAAATACATGTTTTGTGGCTAAATTGTATGTGGTCCTTACCTCAGGTGCGGAAAGTTTTTGTTTATGAGCAATCAGTATGCCACATTTAAGTGAAACTGAGGGCTTTGTAATGAATGATACATGACAAAAAAGAAAGAAGGCATAAATATATGCCTTTTGTAACTCCTTGTGTCAAGCCTTTTGGATGATATGAGTGTTTCAGTTTAACAGCAACGTCTGATCATAAACCATGTTCAATTGCAGTAGAACCACACAGCTGTATGTCAATTAGATAAAGCAGAAGCTCTTCCTTAAACCTGCCTCCAGAGGGTTACAGACCCCGAGCACCACTCTGGAATCAAATAAAACGTTCATATCGTTTGAATTTTCATATTATTATTTGTACTTAAAGTGACCACAAAACTGTCCTTATTCTTCTATTTTCCCTTTAAATAACTCACATTAATAAAATCTATTTTGGTGTCTTGTACTGACTCTTCTGTACTCAATATATAGCCAATTATGGCTTATGTCCAATGATTTCAGTAAACACAGTATGCTTGACCACATGTCATAATTGTTTACCACACTTTAAGACCATGTCAACTACTGCACAGCATTTCTGAAAATTGTGTTAACTTAGAAAGCAAGAGGATCAAATAATTGAACTGTGTACAAAATCATACTGTACATTAATTATTGTCAGGCAATAAGAAAAAGACCACTGACCTTAGAAACAGCAATTCCCTATTTGAATATGACGTTTGTAATTAAAAAAGCAAAAATAAGGTCAACAAGCAGCTAGCCAAACTGATTGAAATCAATGGTGAATGACAAGAGGTTAAAAAAACACAAAAAAATCACATTAAGAGGGTTGTGATATCAAGCAAAGTGATATCAACTGCACTCATCTCTAATTTGGGTGCTATAATATCTGCTCAGACTATAAACCATCCCATAAAAGAGATCAAATTAAAATCATAAGAAAATGTTGCTAAGTAAAACAAGCCCCTGGGAAAGCATTTCACTTGGACATCACACGCACTCACTGAGAAAATGACCCTAACAAGACCAATTTACAGATGCTTGTCATGCCCATGAACATATGCCCTGGGATTATTTCCTTCTCTCAAATACCTTGGATGCCTTTTGAGGCTTTAAGAGATCTAAAGCAAACACATCAGACAAGAGAGATGTTACAGCATTCAAAAAGCACTTGCACAGTCAGTTTCATACTGCTATATTTCATTGTGTACATAGTGCACACGGTGATATAACAAATGTGACTGTCTTGACATCTCATTAACAATGAGGCCATTAACTCATCACTGTTTGCACTCTCGATGAATGAGGAAATAGCCTGTCTCAGCAGAGCACAAAAGAACACAGAAGAGTGGTAAGAACTCTTATTGGGACACCTGCTATGATTCTTCCTTGTTTGAAGTACAATTTCCACAGTAATTGCTGCATTGATAAATAGCGCAATAATTAGTGTCAGGCAACCGCAATGTAATTACACTGCTGCCGACTGCCATGCGAGAGAAAGGCCTTTCAGCACCGGCGACTTTGAGCATCCTCCCTCCAATCACCCAAAGGGCTGATGATTGTGCATTTGTACTGGCAGATCTCCTGCCATGTCATTACCCTTGTGGTTGTTTGTCATTTCCCTCTGTAAAAGGCTATGAAGATCAACACTGCACCTCCGCAATGAGATAAATATCACAATAATGCAGACTTGTTCCCTGCACGACTCTTCCTTGTGTCGGCGGGGGTCTGAAAAGAAGTATAGCATCGGCATGTGTTAGGTTACATGAAAGCACAGATAGTAATCATATCGTTTAGTAAACAAACATATTTTTCTAACAATTCCACGTGTGGTGACTCCTGTAATCCCTGCCATAAGAGCTATGCATTTCCAGTCTGCCATTGTTTAACATCACACAAACATCTGGTGTACTTGCAGGTAATTTGCAGGAAACTAAACAAATGTTTTCCAGAGGTTTGCAGGCATTTGCCAATAAGGAGAACCTCCAATAAACCTTTGCCATCCAAACAGTCTGTTAACCACTTGTGGCAAAGTGTTTACCACTTCAGGCAAACATTGAGTAAACCTCTGGAAACCAAATATTTTTTCAGCCTGAGAGGCAAAAGAGTTTGATACTTGCAAAAAACCTCGGGCAAATGTCAATTTGTTAGCCGTTTGTGTAAAAATCTTTGGCAAACTTGTTTTAAACTTTGACTGAGAAATGCAGGTTTAGCATTTTGACTAAGGCTGTATGCTAAAAGTGCATATAAACTCTTGTAGTATTTGCGACCTACACACAGAATAGTCCAGGAACTTGGCATTTCTAAGAGGGCATATGAAGTTTGTGCCAATATTGTATGCTGATATTTTGAGGTCTATGGTCCAGGCCCTTTCACTGAGCTCTGCTGAGAATGGTTCCTATCTTTGGGCCAGCATCTCTAGGTCCAATTTCAGGAAATTTCAAGTTCACAATAAAGCCTGCCCACCTGTTCAAGCATGCACTGATGACATCTCAACAAACCAGCTGCATGCAGATTTCAAGTCGCTTAAATCCAGAAATGCTAAATGTTTTAACTCTTTGCAAAGTTCATGGAATCATTGAGTCTCAGGAACCTAATGATTCACAAATCAAGTTTATCCCTTCCAGCACAAGACACAGATATCTAACTTAATATTCAGAGTGAAGGTGGAACTTTAAACTGCCATGTCAAAAACACTGGCAAATGTACCTTTGTTTACTGTCAAACTAACACAGGGATTATGACCTGAACAATAAATAACAAATGATAGGCTTGCTTTCACAAAAAAATCATGCTAGGCATTTTATGATGTATGTTTTTTAATACAATTTTAACTATATAGTCATATTTATATACTGTTTAGATCTCTGACTTTGATGTTTGTACATTTTAACATTTGTGTATGTGTAATACAAACATTTTTTCCCATTAATACTGATGTTTGCAGGTCGCCAAGTACCACTATTTGCAGCTTTCCCAGAACAGTTTGCAACACAATTGTCACAATTGTTTGCTACAATGTTGATAATCTCAGAAATGTGCTGCAATTAAAGCTGAGCTTGCTAGAAAAATGCAAGGGTGAACAGTAAACCTGTACTACAGTCAGAAAAGACTGATTGATTCACTTTACCATAAATTAGCCAGAAGCATATCTGTAAACATTCACCAAAAATCTATACAAATATAAATGTATGGTATTAATATGGAATTAAATTGTCTATAAAAGTGCTACAGAGATGTCACATGATAGTTTCAGATGTTCTCTGGTTTTCATTCATGAGTAATCACCCTCAGATCTGTGACCTTTAAATGGGCATTTCCATTAAATCTGTTTATCCAGACATATGCTAATTGGCAGTTAGTACAGCCAGCATCATCCAAACCTATGGCTCATTTCAAAGAGTTAAATTGCTCCATTTCATCCTCCAAATGGATAACAACCTTTTCTGTGTTTCCCTTAGTGAGCATTGACAGCCAGCCTCCACATTCTCAGAATTTTCTCTTAGACGTTGGAGACCCCACATACTATTATATTTCAGTGGTCTTTCCAGGAAGTGAAGAGAATCATAAAACAGTCTTGCCTTTTAGTAAAAAAACAACTTTCACCAACATTTCAAATGTGTAACACTTCTATATGAATACCTTTTTATTATGCTTCAGATAATGTAAAAAAATAATAACTTTAATGTTACATTTCTTAAAGTGTTATGACAGAAAGAATCAGCTCTTCATTTCTGTTGCCTCCACACTACAGTGTGGACATATCCTCTCAAGGTTACATAGGGAACTGAAGACTGCAGATCATGATGTTCTAAAATAACGCCTGGGTCTAATTTTGCTTCTTTAAATAAGTAGATTATATCATCATCAGCTTCCTGTTATTTTTGCCAGCGAGTCTTTTTCCTGCCCTGAATACTCCACTTCTGTTGATTTTGCTTACAGCATCATTTTATGTATTCACAAAAAGTAGTCATTAAGGGAACCTGAAGCTTATTCAAATAAAAGAAGGAACAACTATTGTTTTTGAACAGCATAAAAGCAAATTAAGTTATCAGCTGAATTGTTCAAATTGTTAGAGCTGCATGGGTGAGCAGGAAATAAGACATTGATGCTGATTTTCAGTTTTTTTCTTTCCACCATGCGGTCTTACTGAGCTTGGGTAGTATGACTTGTACCCCAGGTTTTTAGAGAATTTGTTCATTCTTTACAAAGCATCTTAGTACTGAATAAAACTAATTAGTTATAGTAACAGAAATAAACTACTGAATGAGTAGATGGTTGCATCGACCAAAAAAGACACATGATTTGCCAGCAGCATACTCAAGATACCACAATTAATTCAGAAGGAATAACAGTGGTAAAATAGATTCAATTTTTAATTTCCTAGAAGCCTAGAATTTTTAATTTCTTTTTACACAGGAAATCCAAGCATACAGAAGCAAGCTGCTGTGGAATTATGAGAGTGCAGGAAGTGACACAGAAACACTGATATACAGACAAAGGGTTAAATCCTGTTGTTTATTTGCATCTTAACTTAATCAGCTGGTCTTTTGGTTGATTAGTTCAATTGATCTGTGAAAATCAATCAGAAGCTTTACATATGTGTGCAAGGAGATATCAAGAGAGTCTGAAGACACTGAAAAGAAAGGTCAAATTAAGACAGCAGGGGAAATGATTGTTGTAGATAGTTTGCTTGCAATCATTAATGCTCATGGATTTCTTTAAAAATAATCAAACATGAGGATTTTTTAGGCAGTCCGTCAAATGTAGCTGCAAGAAACAGGCCCAGGAAACAATACACATACCTAAAATTGAAGACATTTTTTGTGTTTTTGCCATAATTTTCAGGTTTATTTTATTTAAATATGCTAATCTTGAGGGGAAGGAAAACATGGTGTGTGTTACTTCTTCATCAATCAGTGTGGTTTAGATTGTGGTTCTATTGACCAATGCCTTGACCAAAAGCAGAACAATGTTAATAATAGACTATGGTGTTGTAGTCATTACTACAAGATGGCAGGAATAACCATTTATTTTTGTGAAGTCATTTAAGGTGTTTAAATCATGGGTGGTTTATACTAATTAAAACACGTTAATTTACCCCACAGCAGGGTTTTAAAAACGTTGGCATGTTGTAGCAAATGAGGGAGATGTTTCGGTAATCTTATAGTTCATTAACATAATTGTGTCAGCAGGCCCCCAAAAATGTTTTCTTAAGCTGGGAACAAATGCACTGAGACCAAGAGGTTGCGAGGGTGAAAGGCAGCCATCAGTTTCAGAGGAGGAAAAGGGAAATCGAACAGGCAAACTAATGGTTTGTGACAACTAAATAAAGCAACTGCTGAACTCAGAATAAACCCCTAAGACCCATGGTCTTACTGTAATCAAGTCATGTAGAAAATAGAGACAGAACAAATAGAGTGAATCAGAAAAATTCTTTCTGATCTGTCTGTGTATGCATGATTCTTATTGCTAGGACTGTACTTATTTAAAAGTATTAATTATTTTAAAGGGCAGTGCCAGTCATTTGACATTTCTTTATGCATAAAAATATGAAAGGCCATATCCTTTATGAATGCACTGTACTATTTTCATATTACTCAAATGTTTGGAAAATGTATCCACCCAATTTATCCACCATGGTGTCCCTGCCGTTTCAAAGCCCCCTTGATCTGTGGTCTTTTTAAAGCTGCGTGACAGGCCAGTGGTGCCCTTTGAATGTCAAAGATTTGCTGCTAAGACCATGTACACCCAGCCTACAAAAATACACTCTGTTCCCATCCCATGCCATTATGTAGCGTAATAGGGAGCTGTATCTACAGCAAGCAAGTGGATAATGTAAGACACACGTACTTGCCTTTGCCAGCTTCCTGTCCTCGTCCGCTTTCAAAAAGGTCACTCTGCATTTTCACACAGATGATGCTTTTGAATGTTTATCATTTACTATGGTTTCATACTGAATGCTGCATATGTTTCAAATGTGACATAATATAGCTGTTGACACAGTGGGGAGTAGTCTAATGGTGAATTGTAAAATTGTATGAAAATCGGAGTTAAAATACACATGATGCGTGTGCAAAATAAACTAGATTACACTCTCTCTGATAATAAACGGCTGTTGTTAAAATCTTGTTTAATTTCAAAATTAAAATAAAAAAATGAATTAATTTCAGTGTAATTTCAGTGTAACAACACAGGTCTGCTCACCTTTGGAGTGAAAAAAACCTCTTCTTGGTTTCATATCATTACATAATGTTTCAGTGTTTTGCACTTTAGCTTTCACTTTCTTTCTTACCATTTGCAGACAGCTAACATGCTCATGTTATTATGAAGTGAAGTTCTGTGCTTTAGAACGAGGTGGATTAATGATACCAAACATGTACAGACGCCACCCTCAGAGGGGAACAGATTAGGCTCAGAGAGTGATATGTTTCAAATATTGAGGACTGCCTGCTAATTGTCTCTGTGTCTCAGAGGACTGTGGTTTAAATTTTCTATCTCCATAAAAGATTAACAATGAAGTTGAGATTTATTGCTGCCTACGGAACACTCCACAAGAAAAAGACAGCCACCCTGCATTGGACCCACATCTAAGCTCAGTAAATCCTGCTTGACTGCACTTTCTTTATTTGTCTTAATAGCAATGTTTTACCTGCTGTCTAATGAGTTTGCAAGCACTGTGTGAATACGCTCATTATTTTAGATATCTTTAACATCACAGATTTCCTTGTTTGCTTAGGAATGGGTCAGAGAACAATTTCTAAGTTTTTGCCATACTGGATAAAATCTCCACATTTCCTCTGGCAAATGCCCACTGTGCAGTGCTTTGTGAGTATATGACAATATTTCAATGGTGCTGTACTAAATGAAGATTTATTGACAAACAGACAAGCATTGTTGCGTCCCGTTAATTAACCCTCAGAAATACATCATTTTGCAGTGGACAGAGCAAATACTCTATGTGTTTATGACCACAATTGACTAACATTTTTTAAATGTGGTACATTACAATTACGAGTGGTAGTAAACCAATGCATACATACTGTAGTCTTATTTATGGAGCACCAAAGACATTAGTCCTTAAGTGTGAGGAATACATGTATATCTCTGTGCCTGTACATTTCTCACTCACCAATTTATAGCCACTACCAAAGTCAAAAATTTAACCATATTTTGGTTTGGACACATGTGGTCAGCGCTTGATCTACAAACTTGAATCCACATTACATTACATCAATTTAGCAGATGCTCTTATCCAGAGCGACTTCCAGCACAATAGAACATAAGTGTATCAGTTCAAGCTGAATGAGCAATCTTTGTGAATACATAGCAGGAGAGTATTAAGATCCATTAATCACCTCCTACAATATTCATGATGCACATAGATTCCTATAATTCAGAACTAAGACTTATAAATGATTGTCCAAGAATAATGTTACTCACAATAAGAAGAATCTGTCCAGTATCTGTCCACATCCTTTTGGTAGAGGAGGACACCAGTTTCATTGTTGTTGGTCTTCTGATGAGACAAATGAAGAGCATAAGGACACATATCCACATTCATCCCTTACATACAGTACCAGTCAAATGTTTGAACACACCTTTAGACAATGGGAAACATGCATTCAAAGACATTTTCATTGAAGGACTTGTGCTTAAATGCTTGAAATGTGTTTCTTAGCCAAATATAAATAGTGAAGTTGATGCCTATGTTTGAATTTTGTTCCAAAAAATTCATTTTAAAAAATATTTTTTGGCTCCTTTGAAGAATCTAAAATATAAGATAGTCTTGATTTGTTTACCACTTTTTTAGTCACTGCATAATTCCATCTGTGTTATTTCATAGTTTTGATGTCTTTAATATTATTCTAAAATGTTGGAAACAGTAAACATAAAGAAAAACTCTCCTATGAATAGGTGTGGCCAGACTTTTGACTGGTACTGCATGTCATTTGAATGCTCTCTTACAAAACTGTACGAGTCAATAGTGGCACTGTCTGACTAGATTAGGGTTTAAGGCTTCAGAGTGCAATAACCAGCATCCATGTGCTTTTCATCTCCCAGTACAGTGCCTCAAGACTCTGGGATGAAGTCTACTGGGTGTTGGAGATCAATACCAGCAGTTACCTCGCACAGCAACAAGAAGCCGGGACTAATTTGGTCCCTGCCGCTCTCTCCACGAGGATTTCCTGTCTCTGGATCCCATTCTCAATGGATGAGACCACCGGTATGCCACAGTTTACCCATAGGTGTTGAGCCGTGCAGAGCGAGGGGACAGCCTCATGTCTCTTATCAGGCGGTGGCAGATACTGGAGTATTGATTACATGTTAGAGGGAGCATCCAACACTGCGGATTACGAAAGATGCTCACATTTTCTCATTCCATCACCCTTTCCAATCCACTGTGAGGAGAGCACAGACTATTGGTGGTCTAAAAATCATATGAGATTGTGGCAGAGGTGAGTAAAAAAGACCTCCATTCAATGCAACCACAATATACTTTGTGGTTAACTTTGGCAGAGGATTTAAGCAAGAGTTATGTTTGTTTATTTATTTATTTTCCCAATTTTAATACATTACCCTTTCTTTGGTGGTGACTGAACTTACTTTTGATGCTGTTGTTGTACCTCACGATACGATATAATTACAAGGTGTATATGACTATAGGTCCAATCCTTGGTGGGGCTAAGAGGAAGTGCTAAACTCAACTGTATTGTTACAGCATATCAGGGACACTGCTCAGATATTGCAGGAAGTGACTTTTTCTTGAAGGACTCATACCAAGACTGCATTCCTCTCCCAGGGTGGGATTCCTCAGCCACATACTACAGTTAGGTGCTGCTTAACCTGAGAAATGGCAAAAGTTTGGCCACTACACTGCAAATTACAAAGAAGCGCCTGATTGACTTCACCGATGATTTTCGTTCATTTTGTTCGATTTTCATCATTGAACACGAATGTTAACTAATGTAGTAGAAAGAATAGGGTAAAACAATAATGATAAAAATAAAAACAACAAAACAATAGAAAATTATATACTAGTAGAAATTGCTCTTTGGCTTCACCTGACATAATTTCAACAGGAATAAAACTAAAGTGGCAACAGTTTAGATGAGTAGAAACTGGCAGATTTAAGCATACACCTGCAGCATATGTATGGCCTTTTTGGTCAACATGAAAGATGTATTCCTGAAAATACTGCTTCTCTAGGTACACTAAACATCATATATGATAATAGCTAGTATCTGCATATCTGTCCTGACCACACCAACTACACCCCTACATCTAAAGCCTCTGGACTGAAAGCTAATGTTGTCTTAAGCACTACACAAAGCCACTAGTGTTCTGAGTTGTAACCAAGAAGCATGATTGTTATTTCAGATGCTTTAGAACTACAATGGTCCATGTAATAATATATGGCTATGTTACATAGGTTGGCCTAGAAAGCACAGTTACAAAGAGGTGAAAAGTTCAGTCTTGAGGGGTGCAATTCTCGCGTTGCTATAGCATTGCCACTGCGTTACATGGAAATAAAGTGATGAGACCTGACCAAAAGGCCCTGTTGAAACACCCAGCTGTGTTTTCACAGTTAATCCTTAAAGGTCACATTTTGTGATATGTTAACATCTTGCATAAACTGAAACCATTAGCTGGATATACATGCTGTAATATTTTACATACCACTTCAGCTTGTAAAGCTCTATATTTTATAAAAGGTTAGGAAGTGTTTATTTTGTAAAATTAAGTGAAATGTATGTGTTGCACAGTATATTAATTAAAAACAGCTACATGCTAATAATATAGCACTGTATTATTATATTAGTAAATACTAATAATACTGCAGTCAGTAGGGCCTACAGATTCTTCCTACACAACACCAGAAGTATCCACCCCTCCCTCATCACCTGCTTTTCCCGACTCCTGGTCCAAGCCACGGTCCTCTCCCGTCTGGACTACTGTAACTCCCTCCTTGCTGCCCTCCCTGCATAGGCCTTCATACCCCTGCAGCTCATTCAGAATGCTGCTGCTTGGTTGGTCCTAAATGTCCGCAAATTTTCCCACATTTCACCCATCCTTATCTCCCTCCACTGGCTACCGGCAACGCCTCGCATCCTGGTGTTAGCCTACTGTGCAGTGCGAGGTTCGCCTCCCCACTGTCGTCCATCCATCGTTAGACCCTACATAACAGCCAGGCCATTGCACTCGACCATCCATTCTAAAATTCTCAATCTAAAATATACTTTAATTCTGTTGAATGCCAGAGGTCTTCTACTGAAAGTCTGAAGTTGTGACCAATAGCTGAGCTAGAGTCCCCAGAGTCTGCCAAGGAAAATTTGGATATTTTTTTTTTCTCTTCAGCATACTTTCCCTTTCCAACAAACAAACTATGGAGATGAAATGAAAATATTGAAAAGATGACAGAGTAATTAAAGAAATAATGAAAAACCAATTTTATATATATATTAAAAAAATTCTCTCCTTCTGTAAACTGAATTCACTGCCGGTTTGTCTTGCAGCCACCTTTCCATCTATGTGCTCTTACACTCATAATTTGGGAGGTTTGTGTGCAGAAGCACTTAAATATATGAATTTACGTATGAGGAACTGTACGACTGATGCGTGTACACAGCCTTCAACATCCGCCACCTGACAGAAGCAATGGGAGGGTGATTGAATAGACACCTGGGGTAAGACACATCTGTCAATCAAAAAAAAAGAAGATGAAAAAGAAAAGCAAACAAAAATTCTGATATCAAAATATTAGTGCTTTGATTATTGCAACATTGCATACATCTTCCCTTCTCCCTTACCTTCCCTTCTCTTCTGTCACCACGTATGGAAACCTATTAATTTTAGTGGAATATCCCTATTTAAGTCTACTACAGAAGACTATAAGTCATCTGTCTTATAGACAGAAGTCATTCTTAAATATGCAAACTGTTTGTCTCAAATGTGAGATTTGTACACAGCACAAATGGATGATTTCCACTGCGGTGCATCCCTCGACTCAACAGTCAGTACTTGTTGATGAGCAGGCATTTTTTCCAGTGGTCTGTCTGTTGCTTTGAGGTCAGCGCTGGCAGAGGTGGGTGGGGAGAGTCCAGTGTTTGTTTGCTGTGAATCTGACTTCCACTTCATCTAATAGGACTGGAGTACTGGAAAGGTTTTCTTCTCAATAGCTCTGACGCATAGCGACAGAGGGATGGCTTTCAAGACACCTCAACCTCCATGCCAGCAAAAGCCACGAAAGCCAAGCCTCACCAACAGCGCTTATAACCTTTAAACCTACATTGAGTTCAGGAAATAACTTAATAGGCTTTTAGAGGCTTGGGATAGTTATTTTGACAGAGTGATAACTCCATTTAACTGTCGGTGTGCACTGAGGCGAAAAAATAAAACCCGAGGATCTATTCATAAATAGGAAATTACGCTCTTAGCAGAACACAGAAGACTTGCAAGCATAAAACCCTGTCAGCCTAAGATATGGAAATACAGAACACCGTGAGCATAAAAAGGTAATATATTACAAACATAAAGCAAAGTGAACTAGAGGCAGGAGTTTATAACAGCTATGAAATTTAGTGGATAAAATAGCTGTAACAAAGCACATATCGCAGCTATTGAGACCCATATATCAAATACTGGAGATAAAATACCAGCATTTTTCTCATTGGGCAGCAAGATGAGATGGTTATAAAATACATTGACTTTGGGGAGAAAAGACAGAAAAGAATATCCTAATAATAATAAAACAAAAACATTGTTTCTGTCTAACACATGAAGATTTTTACATGTGTTGATGTGTTGAGTCCAAGCTGTGCAAACTGAACTGGGGTCATTACATGACTGGAACAAAAGGAAATGCTTAAATACACAGTGTGGTTTCATTTCCACAGATCACATTACTTACTGGGAAAAACAGAATAGAAAAATCTATGAGGCCATAAATGAGTTTTATCACTTATTTCTTCTTGTGTACTCTTAAAAAGATGTCTGTTGCTTGTAAAGTTTACTCGCTGATTTTAAGGTAGTTGTTTTCTCAGAAGAATCCCTTTGCTTTGTCCATACTTTCAGCCTTGCAGGATATCTGATAGAGCTTAAAGTTGTGGCTAGCAGGATAGCAGGTTGGATAACTTGGAAAGAGAGCAGATAGGGTGCTGGGATCAGATCTGATTGAAACTGTCAGAGTTCAGTAAAAGACTTCAGATGCTTCTTCATCACTAATGCAACCACAGCAGACCTCAGGCATGTACCTGCTGGAGTCTGCTGGAGAAGATGACACCCTGTCGTCTGCACCAGGGACCTGGGTTTTTAGCTCAGATAGCAAATCTTCTCTACAGTCAGATGTTGCGCTAACCACCACAGTTCTTTTGGTGCCATATCTCATTTATGGTGAGTACACCATTAATAAGCTATTACACAAGCAATAGCTTATTAAACAAATGGATATATACTGAAATTTGAAATATTTCAGGATCTACAATTATCAAAAACCAGGAAACCAAATTAACAAGATTAACAATGCCTATTAAGAAGTGGCCTGGACATCCACATAATCTAATACATATTCACACTAAATTCTAAGTAGTCACAATCTTTGGTGCATATTAATAAAACTGCAATCATTAAAACTGTTATCACTTTGGCCCCCAGGGTGCTGGTTGAATCGCCCTGCCTTATGGTAACCAACCACTTGTTAATCCAAGATACAACATACACAAACCTCACAGAACAGTCACCAAATGTAGTTATTACATACATAGAGATCACAAAAACCACTTAGAGGAATCATATTTGATTTAATTGCAATTACCTTTTTTGACAACTGTTGCTAGCTCACTGTCAGAGGTTTCTGATAATTATTTACACAAATCGAAGCATAGTTATTCAAAGCTCATTTGCAGTGTTGTGCTGATCAACTGCCCCTGCCCAAAGCCTGCAGAAAAAAACAAATGAAGCCTGACTCAGAGGAAATATGTAATGATTAATCTCTGAAGTCTGAGTGGAGAACATTAAAGTAAATGCATGAAAGTACACACAGATCCACGTAAGCATACACACAGACACACGCACACACGCACACACGCACACACACACACTAAAAATAGCTTAGTGTTGTTGAAAAGAGACTGAATGATATATACATGAAAGATACGCAGCGCTCCGGAATAAAATGTCACCACGACGTGGAACTGCAGCTGACGTTTGTGAGCAAATACACACCCGCGCTATAAAGTATTCATGGAGAGTGAGGAGGAATTTTCAATGGACCGATCCCCTTTGAGTCCTCTCCTGATGAATGCGAGGAGTAGCGTTTCAATGCAATGATGGGATCACTCATCCGACCCTTACAAGCACAGAGAGGCTTCACCATCAACAATCCATTATTGATGCTCTTGTTCCAAGGTCTGATTTTCTAAGAGAATCTAACGAATTAAACTAAGACAGGCAATGGGCAAACCATGCCTTGCCTTTAACCGAGCAAATGCTAGGATGACATTTGCCATTTTAAATCAATGCAGACAAACAGCTCATTACTCTATCGCTCTGTGAATAGGTATGCGCTGTAAGATGCTTTGAGGGACTCCATGTGAGTATTTTGCTTGAAAAGAGGACTGCAGATAATGAGGGACACTGGCAGATATATGCCTGTAAAAGAAATGCTGTCGAGATTACAAGCAGAACTACAGAGACTACACAAATTGAGAGGCCCCATCAAAAATAAGGCAATTTTCGGAAAAAATTTAGAATCCAGTGTGGATTGACCAGATTGGTGGGGCTGGGCAGCCCTGCCATATTTTAGAGAGTGTTAGGAACACAAACCAGCTAAATGAGATTCTCTTGTTAATGAGGCTTGATTGCTTCCAATTTTCATACAGCTTTCACTGAGCTTGATAATTCTGAATTTGGTTAAATTGAACCAAACACAGACCTTCACTTAGTACCTCATTGGTGAATTCTTCCATAAATTTGTTTCTAAATGTATACATTCACTTACAGATCTGATTTTGTTTAGCACATGTTCACAAGTATTTAAATGTAATCAAGGCTATGACGCCTGAGGTTTTTATTAGTTTGTTAGATTGTTGTCCTGCTCCTGTGTGTAGGGAACATGCTTTTAGCAGCATAAAACAATACCTCAGAGTAGTCAGATCCGGTCAAAACAACAAAATTTAGCCTCTTAATATCTCAGGGAAAATACATATTAAGATTTCAAGCCCATGTTGCCGGTTGGAAAGATACAGGAATTAAGAATAAAGCAAAAAAAAAACTTTACAAGACCATTATGGAGATTTGATTCTGTAATGTTTTGATGTCGGCAGAGAAATGCATAATTGTATCAGAAGATGGATTTTACTTTACTTTTTTATTTTTTTGTTTGTTGTGCTCCAAAATATTATTTAATAACAAGAAAAACCTTATGGAATTGTGTTAGATCCAAAGAGAACTGAGGTCTCATGTATCTTTTTACATTTCAGAGTTCATTTCAAAATGCACTGAGACAATTCCCCTGGAAAAGGTTTATATGTGAAAACACTGCTAGGATTAACAGGTAGAGCAGTGAATGGCTTTGGCTTTTGACTGGCAGTCTGTCAATAAATCATAATGTACAGATGCTGTGGGGTTTATTGGACTGAACAGTTTTATGATTTTAGTTTGGAATATCATCACACAATTTACATATCCCATTTTCCTTGTGAATTGTATTTCCTGGGGTGCAGTTCTGGGTTATTAATGATGGAAGTCACTCTAAGAATCCCTCCCAGGTTGTAGAGATGTTTAAATCCAGAAAAAATCTACTCTGGCATATATTTACATTTAAGATAGGGAAAAAAACATATTTTATATATAATTATAAGACCATATGAGAACTGGATCCTGTCTGGTCCACCTTTTTATGTGCTCCCTGTTCACATTTTCCACTGTGTTTTATGTATTGTTGATGTTACATGAAAGCACAGTTGCCACAAGTAAGGAAAAACCCTGTGCTCCAGACATATCATTAGGTAGAAGAGAACAATAACATTTAAGCAGGAAAGAAACGGTGCTGATTTTCCCATACAAGTCGGTGCTGTGCAAAAAACATTTCATGTTAGGAGGTGACCTCTGATTTCCCACTATAAAAAGACAGTACCGTCCATGTGCTCATGCCTCTAAGAACGGCATTTTTATTAACAAATAAACCCTTTTAATTATCTTCTGTTTTCTTAAGTGCCCTGCATAACATGAAACAGGAGTCTCAATTGGTACTCCTAATCCACTATGGTAATTCATGTCGTATAACTGATGTTTTTAAAGATGTAGCAGCACATAGAGCTTTGGAAAATAAAGTACATACTGGAGGAAAAGCCTTTAATCTTCTTTTATGATAATATGCTGTACATTGTCTAATGTTATACAGCACTTTCTATTTAATCCTTTTTCACCACATAGCAGCACTTAAATCTTTGATGGTTTCTCTCAACCAGTGGCAGATTGTAAATAATATATGCAAAAGTTATATTTCCTTGTGCCTTCTTTTTTCCAGGCTGTAAAAAAGCAGCCCCATCAAAAATAAATAAATAAATGTAAGTTTTAAAAATGTCTGGATTTGTATGCTTAGGCAATCAGTTTATTCACAGAAACTTAACTCACACCAAGACTTTTGTTTCACCCCTGACCAGGTTACTACCCTTACCTATCGTCTGTATCTGACTGTGCTGACACTGGAGATCTGAGGAACTTTTTTTCAGAACTTACTGACAACAAGAGGGAAGATTTTCATCTACTGCCTCAGCCGCAGGTCAGAGACATGCCTCTCAGTCCCTGCACGCATTTGGCTCTCTGCTTCTGTTCTCGGAATTCTTATAGCGTGGCATTCTTTGCACACATTGTTGGCCTTGAGCGGTTTTCTACCTCGGCTCAGCCTGTTTGGAAAATGTTCCGTCTTCTGTAGGTTTTCAGGAGAGGTGGGCTGAGGGGCTCCAGGGAATGGACTTTACACTGCCAATGCCATGGCTCCATTCCCTCAGGGACAAGAGGGATATACTGTACCAACAGGCAATGAAAAAAATATCTTAAGATATTCATGTAATGCCTAACAAAAAGACAGTCAAGGATAACCAGCCAAGAATCTTATTAACTGGCATGCAATGACCCAGTTTCAGCAGAGTAACGATAAGATTGGCCAGAGCGTTGTTTATAGAGAGCTGTGCTCATGGGCGTTTTGCACGTCGTGCTACACCGCTCTGGAATGCTCTCTTACGCATGAATTAGTCAGCGACTGTGATCAACACCCTGAACAGCAGGCTAACGGCCCTGTTCCTCTGTCTGCTTCACCCACAATCAGCGGGTCTACCTTGGTGTAGTTTTTGTACGTGTTTTGTCTGGGGAAGGACAGGACTGGGGAAACTGGAAAGAGCCCGTTATCGCCAGGACTGGGAAAATCTGTGGTGTCAGACTTAGGTGAATTCCAAGTGAAGACACTGTGCAGACACAGGAATCGAGAGATTATTAGGGAAGTTCAGGCTCAGTGTTGTCGGGTTTATAATTTGCAATGACAATGCAAGTCAACGTTTTTAAAAATAATCTTTTGTCAGAGTTACTGTGTCAGCTGTGTCTAAGATTTATCAGTGTTGAAAATTTAACAGATTAGATCCACATTACCTGATATACTTGCAAAGTATCTCATACAGTGCTGTGTGTTTATATACACCTGAGCACTTGCTTCAGAAGCAGGCTTCAGTGGCACTGGGATAATGGAGGGCTTTAACTGGTTTGAACTCCATGATCAGAAATGGTGTGTAATTTCTAATTTTGGGCTAATTCACCAGAAACATAATTTATTGTGTCTTAGCTTTGTTTTATGTTCCCTGGCTGCATGAACGTGCTCCAAATTGATTGTGTGTCATTCAGTAGAGAAGGTGGTACAGTGATTGTGCATGCAGTCACTGCAACAAACAATCTTGTATCAAGAGAGCTTCAACAACCAGGGAGGTCCAGAGGGACATCCCCGATTTTATTGACACACTATCATTAACTCCAGTCAAATATGAATCTTTAGGCCTACATGCAAGACATAGGAATTTAAACATTTTAAGATTTCCTTATTATTTAAGTGAGTCCATGTCCATTCGGGTAATGATTCCTAGTAATTTATTACACTGAATTCCTACTGGAAATGGATTTTACGATAGAGTCTATTGCTTGATAATGAACATGTCTATTGTCTAACCCATAAGGGCTTGCTTCACTGTCCACACTTGCCCATATAACAAATACATGCACATCCCCCACAGATGCTCCATTCCACTGCAGGCAATTATACCATCTCCAACTTTTAAACAAAAATAGCTGTGGCTTTTGAGTCGCATACTTCAGCGTAATGGATGATGCATTCAGAGCAGACTGCAATCAGTCAAATCAGGCCTGAAATGGGTACGGCTACAAACAGCATGCGGCAGTTTTTTTTATATGACAATATAATCTTAATTCTGCAGCTGACTGATGGAAGACACTGCCTCTGTCCTCTGGGGTTCTTCCGCTCAGTTCAACACTTATATCTGTCAGAGCCACTTCATGACAGAGGAAACAAGAAATTATTCTTCACAGGGGCGGCTTTGCACATTTGTCAAGCCGCCTGTAATACCCATACAAAAGGAACAATTAGCAATTAGCTGTCAATTTATCTCAGCTTTGCCCTTCCTAATTACTCTTGTTGTGTCAGAAGTGGGATGAAATGGATCTGTTTTTTATTTGTTGGTGGCACGATGCCACAGCCTCGTGCCACAGTTGTAGCTCGGATAATTTTCCACCGGCTGATGAAGATCACTGTGTGATATCATCATTATTCCCCCGAATACAGCCATGCAACGAGGGACAGCGGATTCCGCTGGGGAGGGAAGATGTGAATCTCCTCTCTGTCAGCTTACCATCACACAGCTTGACCTTCTTCCTCAGCGTTGTTGCTCTGATTACAGGATAGGGCATTTATCGCCTGAGGGAATAAATGTTTCTTCTCGCCCATAGTGCTGCCAGTCCATCACCTCATTGGTGTGTGGGACCTTTCACTGCCAGTCACTGGGGCAGGATGCTCTCCACTCTCCCTGGTGGTCTTTCAAATTGGAGAGTCTGTCATTCCATTCCTTAACTTCACAGCAAAACTATATTAACCTTTTCGGTCTTGTACCTCATGCTTAAAAGAGCCTCACGCTGAACCTGGCAGACAGCAAAATCATTCACATACCACATCTTCTAATCCAAAACCTCACTTTGTCTGAAAATCTAGTCAGTGGTTGATGCCTATAAAGATAATATTTAATAATCGGGAACATACACCCTTGCCATTTGTCAAAAGATAAAATGCCCTGCCTGTCGGGGTGGTTGTCCTCAGCTGTTGTAGTTTACAGTCAAATCTGACAGCATCTGAAAAAGAGTTCAACAGCTTGTTAGAGGCAGGGCTGCTCCGTGGGGTGAGGGGATTTGAGCAGCTCTCTCTTCCAAGTGACATGAAAGCAGAGCGGTGGCCGAGAGCCCTCGAGACATCTCGTGCTTGGAGAGCTGCGACAGAGTCCAGCAGAGGCCTTTAAAATGGCAGACAAGTTGGGGGTGGCAGGAAGCCTAACTGCCCTTATATGTGTCCATGTTTTTTGGAACAGATTACACATCTTATTGTTGCACAAGAGCAAAACAAATGCCAACTCTATGTGACAACTGCTTTGAAAAATTTTCTTCTATTGTTCAGAGTGTTGTGTTCTGTGGAAAGTCCTCCACTCGGTTTACAGTACATTGATGAATGTGTTGTTGACAATCGCTCCTAGATAACAGTTTTTGAAATACGTGCTTTGCCACACTATCATTTTATTGTATAAAGCATGTGTGAACGTATGCTGTGTAATTCGCAAATGCATTTTTCGAAGAATGTTTACCTGTCATAAAGATAATATAGCCGGTGCCTGACCTTTAGCATACAGCATCTTAAAGGAACCTGCTGACTGAATCTCACAGTAAAAAGTCTGTCATTTCACAGTCTGTCATTCAGTGCAACCTCCACAAGTCTTAAATGCAAGTTCAGAAAACCAGATGTCTCCAAGGAAAATGCTTTTCCAGAGAGCAGCAAAACACCAGTGAAAACTGGGTTGGTGAGCAAATTGCACATAAAATACTAATGAATCTTCCTCAGACATCAGTGAGTACATTGCAGCAAACATTTAAAATTAACAATGCCTCGCGATGACACACTTAAGGACAATGTACATAACAGCATGGTTTACCTTGCCCATATACGACTATTCCAGCTCAACAATCAACTTATGTTTTCCTTCTAATGTTATAAGGGCAACCCTGAAAAGCAAGGTTTTCACTAGAGCTAAAATAGTTACTATCAATAAAATATTTTCACATTAATTTAAAAACTGTTATTCAACCTGTTTGCAAAACTGACCACTCTGAAAATGTCAGCCAGGTCTGCTACATTAGACAAATTGCTCTTCAGGAAGGCTTAATGGTCTTTCATAAAAGCACTGCTTTTACGAACCTCTTTTCCTTTTTAGTTTTAAATCAACAGAAGTCTAGACAGACTCCTAACATTTTCAGAGAAGAAGCCATGAAAGAATGAATGGGAGCGCTTCAAAGGTCTGTGAGACTGCATCTCCCCTGCCACTGCACCACAACTACCGTCAGGCAAACAGACTCTCCAAAATCACTCTTCACACTGTGAAACTAATGATATTTGCGTTCCTGCACTTTCTCATATAGCGTGTCAATCTGTGCATTTTTTTTTTCCAACTGGCATTATAACATCCACAGGTTTGCATATTTTTAATGTAAGTGTATCTCTCTTGCACCTTCCCACTTCTGTTTACAAGATACTGCACTCTGAATCTAAGCACAATCTGGTTTCTAATCTTGGGATCACTTATGTATAAAGACTTAGTTTCCCCAAAAATGAAGACAAATAGGACTAAACTGCATGTGCATGTTCACATGATGGCAGATGTTCAAATTTTATGTTCCCGTTTCAAGTTAAGATGTTACTAAACTGAAGAGGAAGATGGTATTCTCTTTTTCTAACCTTAGTTCAAACTATTTTGCTGAGCCCAGACAAGTATTCTGGGATTGGGCTTCTAACTGCCTCTCTGCTCATTCATCCGCATACCTATCAACCACAACACTGACCTGGATTCTTTAAATGCTGTGGAGAGGCTTCTGACCCATGCCCTTATTTGTTAACACATTCAGCTCTGTGTATTTCCATCTTGGCTTGGAATTCATGGACAAATGATTATTCAAACTAGATTAAAACAAACATTAATCCATGCAAATTCCACACAGATATGTGCTGGTGATGCAGTCCTACCATTTAAATGGTTTACCTCATTCCTTTCATCATAGTTTAGGCCTTGACTGCATTAATTTGTAATACTAAGAGAAATATGAAAGCAATGCTATTCCACTGTATTATACAAGGCAGTATGCCCTTTTAGAAAAGGAAAAAACAATAAAGCACACCTAGATAGCAAATTATTATTATTATTATTATTATTATTATCCCACTGGACATTTACGAATAACAAACACCCTAAACGTCTCCCTTATGCTTAAAGCTAAATAGGTACTTTAAGAGAAAGGTACAAACTGGGTATTAACAAAATGAGCTTTTCATTTAGAGTATCTTTCACTTTGAGAGCATACCCATCACCATATAAATCAGTTTTGCATAGCCAAAATGGCAATATGATAGCATCTGGGCATCCAGTAACAATATACAGTCCCAGGCATATCAGGACAAGCTTAAGGACCATTTAAGCATCATTTTTCAAGACGGAATAAATAAGACATGTTAGTAGATTAAATGTTTATTTGAATTAAATGAGTCTGAAACAACTGATATAGCTGACAGACAAAACGGTACGACATTCAGCCCCTTTGTTCATTTTTGGTCTATGTTTTTAAATGAATGTTTTTAAATCCACACTGCTCGCTGTTCTTTGACATTATATATCTTGGAGTAGTTGCTTTTGGAGGGGTTGTACTAATGCGGACCTGCTGCACAAACTGACAATAGAATTGGATATTAAGAAAGTGCCTTGGTTTCCAAAAAGACATAACAAATATAGAGCTATGTGTGGTGTAGAGTCAAGGAGTGCGGTCTAATTTTTCTCTGAATATTTTGGGAGCACAGTTTTTAAAAGATGGCTGCATTTAAATGACATATTGTCTGTTTACTACACTTTACTTTGTAAAAAGTATTGCTGTTTGCCTCTTTCTTTAAAGATGTGCCAACACTGCTGCATAATGGGCAGAAGACCAAGGTTGAGCATAAATCATTTCCAGCTCCCTCCTGTAGTTTTTCTTTTCTTTTTTTTTTTTGAAGTGCTTAAAAGCATTTTTGATTAATGTACATATTTAACTGTACCGTGCAGCACCGGCTTTGGAAAATAGAGGCCAGGTGTGCTGAATTACGGACATCGTTTTGCAAGCCACACAAAACTGTTGTAAATATTAAGGTATATAATGAAAAAAATGGGTAAGGTTACATTTAGCAACATTATGCCTTGTATGCCTTGTATGTTGGGTGCAAGGATGTGACCATAATTACTTGCATGAAACACATAAGAATTAAAACTGGATGTAAAGTAATACCTTTGGTGTTAGTCATAGTGATCAATATCATGCTCAATGTTAGTAAATAATATCTCATATTAAAAATGCGTTTAACATGAGAACAGGGAACAGGGACACATAGCTAAGATAATTTGTAATGCAAACAAACAAAATCCACCAAAGCCCCTGGGGGCTAATGCTGGGGGGGGGGGGGGGATTTTATGAGTGAGCACAGTTGGGCTTCTTCAAACACCATACATACATCCTGTTACAGGCCTGGACATTTACACTTTCACATTTTTTACTTTCACATGCTTTATCAGTTGATTTTCTGTATATCTCCCAAGTAGTTAGTTAACTGACATGAAAATGATGGAGTTTGTCTCAAGCTAGATTTCAAAACTTACTTTGCAGAGGATGAACTTAAACAGACATGTACTTAAATATTGTTTGGGTAGAACTAATCATATAGTAGGCTAGAATGGCTTGTACTTTTTAAATACTTAATCTCACAGTTTCCAAAAAAACTCCTACAGCTCATTGTTTCTCTACATAGAGTTTGCAAAACTGTCAGCCTTCTTTGTTGATCACCCCCCAAAAATCATCTAGATCACATTCAGTCAGGAACCTTGATGGGGCAAGGATTCACTCTGTATCACAGATGCTAAATGGATGTACTTTATCACCTTCAGGAATTCACTCTGCACACAAGTTTCTGCCAGTATGTTAAACAATTTTACATGGAATAAAATTTAGGACAACTGACAGCAAGACAGAGTTTCTCTTTACAAAAATACAGCTAAATAAGCATATAGTGTAAATAAAGATAAACAAATAAATTGAATTTGATCCATTTAAAAAGACAATCCCACTGTATTTTCTGACTCAGAGCCCTCAACAGTGCAAAGAATTGGCCTGTCAGTCAGATCCTCTGCGAGTCCCAATGTGCAGGGAGATATCAGCCAGGATAAACAGGCTTATGTCGCCTTCTCTCCAACATAAGGCTCCTTGAGGACTCCTGTCTGTGAATCTCCCGGGTGCACCTCACCTCCCCTCCCCAGAGCGCCTGCCTTTCAGTGAACAAATATGTCACCCTGCCTCTAATTGTCAAGGGCAGCTGCTGTTGCTGTTGTCTTGGCGATTGCTCAGTCAGCGGACTTTGAAGCCTGGAACACACCCAGCGATTTTAGCCCCAATAAAAGTGGTTACTAGTTTGCTACAGGTCTGCTACAACTGTCATTAAAACTCAGCACACATTGAAACTGAAAACTGCTTCACAGCGCAGATGTAGCATTGTGGCAAGTGATTATTAGTTACTTTAACTGCTCTTGCCAGCACCTATGAACTGTTTTTCAGTTTATGGCAACGTATAACGAATTTCGCCATAATGTTTATGGGCTGATTCAGGCATGTGAGCATTGAATGGGTTTTTTGGCCCACTATATGGATTTTAGCCTTCTGTGTTCGGTGCGTGTGTATCTCCTAAAATGGGTGGCACAAAATAACACACTCTGAAAAAAATCAATTCACCCTGGAAAAGCATGTCTCCTTTCCTGGAATCCAGTGGCTGATACACACTCTCACAGATTTCCATTATATCCACTTGCCCTCATTGGAGAACCCACCCACAAGACACTTGCAACTTTAAATTTTGAAAGTTGAGCAGCAGTTTCAGAAAAATAAAAGCAGTTCTGGAACAAAGATATGCATTTTCAATGTTTCTGCATAAAATGGTAAAAGTAGAAAATGTCAACGTAAAATATTTTGATTTTTAAAAAACACTTGGTTCAAAGTTCTCTCCAATTTCAATTATCAAGCAGAGAACACAATGACAGCAACATACAATATGGAAGTATGTACATACATACCAACCACATGAATTATGATATTTGAATATATGGTGGAATTCTTTATATGAAACTGTCAATTTCAATTTAAGCATGGGGGAATTTTATGAAGGCATGTGTGTGTTGTAGCTTCCCATACAGTACCTGGTTGAAGCACCTGGACAATGGAGAGGAAGCTGTAACATTTTGTGGTCAATAGTCTAGACCATTTAGTGGTTCAGACCACTAGGTCTAACATGCTTTCTGATTATCGTGTCAGCTCTCTTTCATAACAGTGCTCTGTCTGGAAGGCATTTTGCATTATTTGTAGCAGTAGTCAAACAATAGTTTTGTTGTTATAACCCATGTGCATGGACATTATTGCCTAAACAATAATAAGATTAATACCCTATGTATTTGATAGCTAGCTAATTACGGCATTTTCATATTAAAACCGGCTATATTAACAGAAGATTAAAAGTCGCTTCACAGCCATGTGTCATATAGGACCACATTGTGAATATTTGAATATTTGTGCAAACTAGAAATGTTAAAATGCTTGTAGGGCACGGTGTAGTATGCGCAGCATTGTGAGAGAACTAGCACATCAGTAGGAAGGTGTAGTAGACCACTTAGTTCATGGCTCAAATCACTGAATAACTGGTCCAGTCTGCTATCTAAATGATCTAGAAAACTGTCTAAAAAGATCCAAACTATGGACTGCAAGATGTCAGCACTTCAGCACTGATGGCTGAGAGCTGTCAGATATATCCCCTGATATTGACTGGAACAACCCTATGATATCGCCTTTAAAGAAAACAAACTTTCAAAATTGCATCGGCAACTACAGGGTTATAAAATGTGATAAAGGGCAATATTTCAAATAAAAAGCAACTATTTTCTATTATAAGTGCACGTAACCTGTCTAATTATAACAATGTTTGTGTTACATATGATTGTAACTGTGGTGCATAACAATTGTGTGTAAGGATTATCAGAAAATTTACTTCAGTATCAGGTTAGAATGCACGTATCTCGATAACATACGAGACGTAACCTCATTTTGGGCAAACTCTGCCCCAGACACACATATCCCACATGGGACACTTACGTGAGAATCTGTAGTTGTAGTAGTGGTAGCACCACCAGCCTCTATTGGGAAGGCCTTACTGTAAGTTTGTCTTATATGCTCATATCTCAGATCTCGGTCAGCCCCTTATTAGACCATTTTACAGCAAGTCGTGTCCAGTAGAACCATAAAAACAACATGCAGGTGAGAAAGGCATTTCAGAAGAGAGAGACACACAAACAGCGTAAGCACCATATGCTGGATAGAAGTGGAAGATGAGGAGCTTATTAAGCTGTGGAGAGAACAGTGTATACTTGATCCATATTTGGAAGCAATGTAAAGCTTTGAAATCATGACACATATTGCAGCTCCTCGATCTAAAACTCATGTAGTATGTCAGCCCCAAAGACATTGTAGCTATCACACTTGATTCATCTAAGAAAGTGTACTTGCTTGTGATTTTCAAATATAGTCCTGAGCGTTCTAGTCTTTAGCAATATTTCTTCATTCAATTTCCCCCTGCAATTTAAAAGACAGGTGGCAACCTCAGTGCTTTGCAATCACATTGTCATTTCATTTTCAGATACTTTCATTTTTCTCATACAAGGAACAAAGGTGGGATTTTTTTATTAATGAAATGAAAGACAAATGGAGCAATCACTGCACACAAAGAAAGCAAGATACATAGTTCAGCTGGTGGGTAGAATACAAAAAAGGAATGAAGACAGTGAAGTAATGAAATAAAATCAAAATTAATGGATATCAGCATGTGTGGTACTGTCCCCTCCCCCTCCAAACCAGTAATTGATAAAAACATAAATAATCCCAGGACATTTGAACATTCCCTGTCATCTAGGCCACCCATCTAGATTCTCAGAGAAGAAGCCTCACAGAAACAGCTTTCAGTGGGGACCTAGCACAGCCAATTGGGGGAATGGTCACACTGCCTGACAAAATGTGCTGATATACACCCAACCATAAAATTTGCTCGTGTCTTATGTCCTAACATATCATGGGGTTGATTCTGTTTGGGAGCCTCTGCTGGAAATAGCTTTTTTGTGGTGTGGGGGGAGGGGAGAGTTCTATTTGCATTTCAAAGGTGGTAACCCTACACAGCTTCTTCCTGCTGACAGAGCTAAATGCCAGGCATTAAAATTGCAACACTATTGTGTCAAACGGCCTCATTCGTACTAGCTTACAGGAGAGCAAATAAGCAACCCTCATCCAGAAAATGAGTAAGCTAGATCATTGAAGAATAGCAAGTTTAGGTGAAGTATTAATATTCCTCACTCAGATGTAAAACAAAAGCAAGTGTGTGTGCAATTACACATTTTATTTCTAGCTAAGTTTGAAATAGAATATATGGGTGAAAAGAGAAAGATTAAAATTGCAGTCATGCTTGGGATTGTAAAACAAAGCACTCCTTGGTGAAATGATTAATGCCATTCTCACAACAGTCTCTCCTGAATCCTGCAGAAACCAAGACCATCTAAGGCTTTCATCAAAAAGAAATTCACAGTCAATGAACAGACACATTTAAACAGCAATACGGAGAGTTTTTTTTTCCAACACAGTGAGATCATGCACATTGGAAATTAGAGGTGTTATTCAGTTAGCACATCTCTTTTTTGAATGAGAAAAAGGAGGAGGGGCCATAGTGAAGCGCTGGTCTATGCGGCATTCTCTCAGCAGCTCAGATACCAAAGAGCAAAGGTGTCATGTAGACAGCGCATAGGGAAACTCCTGGGGAGGAATGACTTTTTTTGGGGGAATCTTATAATACACACATCAGACATTATTTACGAGGCATGATTATTTTTACCATGTGTTTTTTTTACCTTTTTATGATGCCTGCTTTACTACCATATGTTTTACCCTAACAGTTTTTCCATTGCTAGGTTGTCTCCTCCTTTTAAAGAGTCCTGACACTGTTCAGGTGAACTGTAGTATCCACAGTTTTGGGACCGGCCCTTTAACAGTGCTGTGATGCTGTAGGCATGATATTCTTTCCTCGCTAGCTCCTGACAATGGATTGTGGCCGTCAGGGAAGTCAATGTGATTTTGTGTCCAAAAACATTTGACAGCATGGCCCCGTTTCTAGGTTCCACCGCCATCTCTCCCCACAGAAACAAAACCTGCTCACTGCTATAATAAAAGAGACAACAAAACAAGGTCCATTAAAATTTAAACTTGCACTGTAACCTAGTCATAACTTTGCTGTGGTTTTCTGAGATATACGCTGTTTTAAGAATAAAACATTTATTGGCCGAGACGGGCCTCTGAACTGGTCCCCTGGGGCATATATTCTAGTCTTCCTGTTCTGTGGACCAGCCCACTGTTCTGAGTATCCGATCGAGGACAGGCCCAGCACTCAATCTCCAGTATGGCTGGCGCCGGGATCGCTGGCCCTGAAAGCTCAGCCGTCGCTCCAGACGCCCCCAATAGCTCATCATAGCACTACGGTGCCCGCTGATGGACAACAAATTAAACAAGGCCTGAATCATTTTTATCCATCAACAATGCAGTCATCGTAACACAGGACTTCTTTGTGCTGAATTATCAAGTTTTTTTCATGACTTATCCACCTCAGCTGCACATCCCTCTCTCCAAGAGGATGTAGGGTGTGTGTGTGTGGGTCCTTTTTGGCGGGTGAAACTTAACTCGTGCTTGTTAGGTGTCACGTCATCAAAATATCCCCTGCGTGTGAGATTTGCCATTTGAGACGCCTTAAAACATGAGGAAAAATGAAAGCAAGTGAACATTTCTCCCTTGCAGTACATCCAACAGGCAGAAGAGAAACGAAAATCAATGACGTTACTGAAAACCTGTGACACGTACGTTATCGGCTCAAGGCAGAAGCATTTATGATTTTTATCGGATAAACCTCAGCGATGCATCTCTGATGAAGGCACATTACATCTCTCTAAAAAAAAGATTTGACGGATTTAAAAATATTTTTTCAGTGAATCGCCTTTATGCTGCAATTACAAAAATACTATGTCAAATGCGATCATACAAAAACACACCTGCAAGGCACCACAGGGCAGACAGGACACATTACACTGCATGGAAGGGCAAACACCATGAATACAGATTTGTTATTCATAAACTGCAGTACAGTTTTCCAGAAACAAATCGGCTTCTTTAATCACCACAGGTTACTTACTTGCAGTGACATTGTAGACTATTAATAATACTAATACTACTACCACTTCTACTAATAATAATAATAATGTGACTCTGTTCCAAGAAGGGTGAAATGATATGTTCTCTGACCAATGGGCTGAGAACATGTTCTCCAACACTGCTGTAGTTACTAATGCTGAATGTTCACTGTGATACCAGTGCATAACACATCTAAAATACAGCAATGATTTTGTAAACTCATTTCACCATTTGAACGGTGGGGGGTTTGTTCAATGTCACCTTCCATCTCACTCATGCCTGGGTGTGATTTATGCCTTTGATTTCTGTACATTAATAAATACAGTACAAATTAATTGCAACATGTAATAGGTTTTACTGTATTTACTATTGCCCCATTTGTTACTGATTTAACTGTCATAAAATGTACAGTAAGTGCTGTATAAAATAATATGATATTTTTATCATTATAGACAAAACCAAAGCAATGCCTAAATGCTTATATGTGATGACTTGTGCTCTCTGTAAGAATGCTGGTTGTCTGGGCTTTAGGAATTGTTTTTTCCATCCTTGAATAATAGGAATGCATACATACAAACAGAGGTATGGTACAAGTGCTCTGCAAGTATCAGTTTGCAAAGAACATGCAACTTCAAGCATGGCAAACTGATTGAGACACTGTGATATGCAGAATTGTTGAATCAGTTTTGATGTTAAAAACACTGCTAGCACAGGGCCACTATCACCACAATGGGAAAAAACACAAGCAAAAGACTTTATGAAGGCTTGAGTGCTCTTGTTCCCTCTTTCAACTGTGAACAAACAAAGTCCTGGTGCAGAGTGCAAACAAAGGGGAATATGGGTTTACAAGTGTGGAGGTTAGCTTGAAAAGGAAAGGCACTTCAATCAAGATGGCTACATTTTTGTTGGATAGAGAGCTGCATCCATCACCAAATTCATGCATAAAGTACAGATTTTCTATGTGTGCTTGAATTTTGCACATCACTTTTACTGGCTACGTATATTCAAGTATTAAACTAGTGTCTTCCTCCCACTTTTCCAGTGTTGATCAAGGAACAAGGATGCATCGTCCTTGGAGTCCAGCCCTTCCTCCATGATGACTGCACTTTTTTCATAGACGCATTACAGACAAGAGCTCACAGTAACTATACAGAGGAAGAGTCAAACAAACCCACTTTGTTACTTTTAGGCTTGTAGCTAAGGATCACATCTAATTCTGTGCACTCAAAGAAGGGGTAATTTCCACTGTCATTGAAATGTAACCCACTATCTGCATTGAAGCAAACCTCCCCACTTCCCTTTTGAAGGCAATGGCAGTTATTCAGTTATGCTCAATAGTTTGAAGATGAGAGACCAATTTACTTAATGCACAACAGTTAGAAGATGAGAGACCAAAGTTCCTCACAAAGCAAGCATGCACATGTGAACACAATTTATGTTTCAAAGCACTGTTTAAAGTTTTTTTTTTTTTTCGTTATTGAAACATTGATATTGGATTTGTTGCATTTTTATCAGAACAAATAACTCAATGTCCTTATAGCAAGTAAACAAATCCTTACAGCAGTAGCCTGCAATAAGTGTGATAAATTCCGAGCAGTGACCAGAATTACTCAGACTACTTGGATTATGAAGGAGCAATGTGGAAGTTTTGTGGGAAATCAATAGTTTTTGGAGAATGAAATCTCAAAGCTCGGTAAACAAGAGCATACAAGCATTCCAAACCAAATCTGTTCTGAAGGTGACAAGCTGTGAATTCACAACTGTTGTTTTATGTTATCATAGGCCCAATATCTATTTTCATTAAATCAAACACATAACCACTTGCTATTATCAGTAAATCATTAAAAGAGATATTAACATCCGGTTTACAGACTAAAAGTTATTTCACACCACCCCCCCACCCCTTACAGAGAGTCACCACCCCTCCCTCCTGCCACAGTACTATTGATAACACCCCCCCCCCCCCCCCCATCTAGGTAAGCAGACAGCTTGAGCACATGGGGAGCATCAGGTTACAAAGAGCTTTTAGGAACAGTAATATGTACATTCCTGACATCTGGAGCGCTGTAAAATGATTACTTTGTGAGCTAATGTTGAGGCTTAATGTAAAAAAGAGAAAATAAAACAAATATCATGTGATGTGTAGGATGTGAATAAAACACAAGTACTAATCATTATGCTGCTCGAATTGTTCTGTTATTGTCCATAAAAGTAAAACATTGCCTAATGGAGACATTTGGGAATCATGTCTACTTTGACTGTCTTACAAAATCTCTACTGCAATTTATAGCTCCCAGTATTACTAGCTATCTGGCTAACTTGTGAGTTAGTTTAAGGCATCAGTCAATTTGCTCACTGGCATATTGCATGAAATCCTCAATGGATAAACCCCACATTCAAAAATAAATTTACTTGATGTATATGCATCTCATACAAAGACTGCCCATGAAAGGCTTGGAAGAAAAAAAACATTATTGAACCAGTAAGAGCCCCTTAACATTCTGACATTCCAATTCTAGTCTGCAGTCTTCTAATGTATCATGTAGGCGTGAAATGAGGTGTGAGGTGTGTGGTTTTAAATGCTATCCGTTCGCTCTCCTTCAGATATGTGATACAGCTTTGAACAAGAGTACTGTACAGAACTGCACCAGAGCAATACTGACAGTGTTGGATTGTCCCCAACATTTGAATACACCACTCAGAAATGCCCTAATGCATACAACAACAAGCGTCTGACATCTTGCCACTGTCATGTACCAGCTGAACATTGTACCGATTGAAAACACAAAGCCATTGGGAAAAAACAATCAACAAAATTCAGAAGGCAGAGGTGTAATCCTCACTCTAGATATACTATCATGTGCCACTTAAAGTCAATAGACCCCAAAGAACAATAGCTTTGGAATATTCATAGTCATACGTAATTTTAAGTACTTAGCCAAAGAATATGTTAATATTATGCAAAGTACAGTAACTACATCCAAGTACTGTGCAGTATTTAGCAATTGTACTTGCTGTTTCAGAGAAATTATTCACAAAATTGTTGGCATGACAAATTATTCAGGGGGAGTTGTCTTCTGAGGGTGCAACTGCAGTCGAACAGCACTTTCAGGTTTTCATCTCATGTTCATGTGAGAGCCTTAAGGAGCGTTATGTAATGAAGGAAGAATTATTGCACCTTGCACTCACTGCTTTTTTTTGTTTGCTTTCTCCTCCACAGACTTTGCCCAGTAATTGGACAGTCTCCAACCAGCCAATATTTTCAGAGAACAGGGAGAGAATGCTGATAATGTAATCTTTACAGATGAGACATTTTGCTTTGTTAGAGAAAATTTCCTCTGATGAGCTTTGCGATGAGTGAAGGGCAAGTATTCAGCAAAACCCCAACTTAAACGCCTACTTAAACTCCACGTGTGGGGGGAGCTATTCAAGGAGAAGACCTGGATCTTTCTTGTAATTTGGACTTTTTGTATTTTCAACAGCAAGCATTGAATGGGGTGTGCTGCTCGTATTTGCTTCTACAGTATTGAGCCACTGTCTCACTCATTCTGGCTCCAGACGATGCATCAATGCATCAATCATTCTACCAGTTGCACACCGTACCATATCACGGGACTGAAATGACTCTTTTGTCACTATTGATAATTGCGTGTTACATTTTGTTATTTGGCAGATGCTCTTACAGTATGGAAAAAAATTACAATTCTATTGTCTGCAAGCATGCAGCAAGCATGCAGTTGCTCTGAAAGACTTACATAATGTTACCTTACAAATCAATGAAAAACAAACGGAAAAAATAAATTTCATAGGTAATGCTGCACAGATTCACACTTTCTATGTGAATATGTTCATTTCATTCTATCATTGTCCAATATCAGCCCATCCCGATTCTATTAAATAATTTACATAATTTGCACAGTGCCTGGTGTGAACTGATGACAATAAATAAACCAACAGTGACACTTGAACTCAGAGTTGATTCCAAGGCTTGTCAGACAAAAACAATCACCTCTTTATTGACTGAGAGACACAACCAATACACAAATATGATGGAGAAGTCATAACCATTAGCCAGCAAGCTTAATAGCTACTTGTTTGTCAATGCAACTTTTTGGTTTAGGCACAATTATGGTTGATTTATGTAACCTCCTTTTAAATGTGTAATACCACTAAGCTACCTTGAAAGGAGCCACCACTATCACTTTCACAGAGTTGTTAGTAGAATTACAAAACTCAAAATAGACATTTTTTTGTAGGTATTTTGGACCATATGTAGAAGGACTACAGAGCATTTCAGCAAGCATCTTTTTTGTGGTACGGCAATTTAGTTCACATTACATTCCGTCATGTATGGGAAGGATTAACTATCACGTTCCATACCTGATTTATCAACAATCCAAAGCATGCAGCTACAGAAGCATGCAGTGGTGTGGAGGGACTCGTTTAGGGTAAGATACCAGCTGAGTAAGATGTCCCCCCTCTGTTTTCCTTCAGGATTTGTACTTTAAAATGTTTTCACTGTTGATTTCATCAGTTTTATCATCGCATTCATCATTTCAATCCCCTGGTCTCCAGATCTCAGTCCAATTGAGCTGGTATTGCATCAGATGAAATCATTCATCCGTGCAGAGACCAAACCAGCTTGAAAAGATGAATTGATAAAGAGCTAACACAATATTCTGGCAAAGCACTATAACATTGAGAACTACAACAAATATATTGACTGTGTTTGCAAAGCTTTACCTTAAATCTTAAAGGTACTGCAGCAGACATTCCCAGAATGTGAATAGACAAGTAATTGCCAGTGTTGACTCTAAATTCCAGTATTCTAATTCTAGTAAACTCAAAATGTTTTCAATTGAGTCATATCTTTCAGAAGTATGATAATACAAACGATGTTTGTCCTAACACATCTGTAATCTAACGGTTTTCTCATGTGGAGATGAAAAAATATTTTTAAAAATCTCCCCTTGGTTAGTTGTGTGATTGAAATAATAATCATATACAATAATCGTAGCATGCTTAAATTCAACATTATGAGGAATAAAACATTACATGGCATGGTGTGGAATGTCACTGTTGTAGAATATTGGCAAAATTACTAAACTAATGTAACATTCATATGCTATATATGCTAAAAATGTATGGTAAAAACGTGCTCTTGTGTCTTGGAGTATGGGTCCAATAGTGGATAATATGGTGGCAACAACATGAAATGACTCATCAGATGAAACATTTACTGTGGGGGGTGGGGACACCTATACTGCAGTATTACACTAGGTGGTAAGCTTGTCCTGGCCCAGTGTAGTATCAATGGGGAATGCTAGTGATTATAGGCTACCGGTTGTCTGAGTTTCGCCATCTGTTGTTTCTGTTCTGTACAAATTGTATGCCATTGTAAATAAAGAGGCAACACATACATTTGTTGTTTTACAACATTTTTGTCTTTCTTAAATTGCGAACCTACACATTTCTTTTGACTTCAATTCAGCCGGTGATTGGTATGTGAGGGCCCTACCACTTGCCTGAATTTTCAGATGAGAGAGAAATTTGCTGACTTCATGCCTTGCTGACCATGCAAAGTGGCTCAAGTTAGTTTATATGCAGTCTATTTAGCGGTGGGTGTCATCCAGTTCATTGACATTCATTTGAAGGAGCAGGCCGGATGCCAGTTATATTTTTCTCAGTTGGGTTTCTATATCTGTATATGACTCATCAAGTAGATTTCAAAACTGCATCACTCAAAAGGCGTTCTCCTCTTCAATCTGGCTGAAAAACACACACAGAGCACAAGACAGTGTGTACCCTTCATACACACTGGGCTTGAATACCTTATTCTAATATGATGAATATGTGATTTTAACGTGTAATTATTCAGTAATTCAATTAATTTAGCTGCTCTAATTCCACTCTTAATAAGCTGCTGAAAAGATGGTGATTTGAACTGAAAACATATAACAACATCAAAGGAAAGGGGAAATGCAGCTGTCATCTTTGGTAATATGTTGCACTACATGGTTTCATCATCTTTCTCATGCCACATGAATATTTTAGTTTTGCCTGTTGGAAATATCAGTACAGATATGTGTTCCATCTGGTGGCTCCTCAGGGCTGCAGAAAGCTAGCATTTTTGGGGGGTGGTTATGACCTCACTGCATTCCTCCAGCACCCTGCATTCTTTCCACAAGTCACCCCTTCCCACTTTATACCAAGTTTGTTTGGTCTCTTTAATTATGCCATTTACCCTCACCAAGCCGCAGCTGTTGACAAAGACCTTTCAAGACTGAATCCCACCCAGTCTGTTTTTAGAAGTCACCAGAAGCTCAGCATGCTCTCGTGCATTCAGTCTCATTGGCCCCCCTCTCCATGAATTGTATTTGCCAACCATAATGCAGTGCTTGCATTTGTTCCCCACAATCAATAACAGTGAACACATTCTATGTGCCTGACACCAAAGAGGTATCTTTTGGAAAAATGAAAAATCGATTGTCGAGAGCAAAAGGCTTTGGGCAGAAAAGTAGAACACAAAAAATACAAATGCCAATTAAAAAGTGGAAATAAACCTAATAAATCTAATTAAGTTACAATGATATACACGCAACACACCAATAAATGCAAACAGCCCAAGTCTACGCTGTGAGCAAACAAATGATTGAGAAATCTAGTGAAGCGCCCACTTCATAATCGACATTTAGAACAGTAGCATTTTCAACAAAAAAAGCTGTGTTCTCTCTGTTCCATGAGCTGTCTAGAACTCAGAAATAAGTGGACCTTCTTGATCTGACCTTCATGGTAGCACTAATTGACTCTCTGTTTCCAGCACAAGCCTGTTCTATTGATACAGCCTCCTCATGTCTGCCCTCGTTAATTCTGTCTCTTAAGATTTTTGGCACGTTATGCAGAACCATGCGTCACTGGGAACCTTGAGTGTGTCCCTACTTCAGATTGAGTTGCAATAAGTCAATGTTATGAGGAGCTGGAATTAACTATTAATAGGGCTCTTCAGTGTGCAGTGAGGCATAATCAAAGGCAGTAAAGCAGAGTTTATTTTCCTTCTGATTCAATACAACTTTTTTCCTTCATGTCCTCAGCTGGAGTGTATGTGTGTGCATGTGATTCTGTGTTTGCATTTTCATTTAGCATCGAGCTGTCAAACAGATTGCATGTTTTTTTTTTAAATCTCTCCCTCCTTCCTGACCCATGATGAGACATCTTTACTTGGATGGGGAAAATGATGAAAAACAAGTGAGATATTTGCAGAATCACTATCATGAGTGCTACAAAAAGGCATTGGAAATGCTCTTTGGGGAACTTTTTTTTCTTGTCAACTTTATGATCATACCCTTCATACCCTACCCTAAAAATAAAACAACTAAAATAATTTTGTGAATATATTATGACTTTTTTCATAATACTGTGTTGTAAATAACTTTAACATTCTAAACAGCTACAACTACATCATGCTATAGACCTGGCCTTTTTCATGACAGACGAAATGTATGGACAATATATCAGAAATATTAAAACACAGAAGGGAGATGTTTACATTAATACCAGAGGGCACTCTTAAAAGGCACCTTGGAAACAAAGTATTTGGTGTAGAGCTAGCAATGGGCCCCCTGATAGCAATTCTTGGAATGAAGCCAAACATTATAACTAATACAGAAAAGATACATTTTCTACAAATTCTACAAAACGCTGCAAAAATCAACAATGTTAAACTGGTCTTAAAAGGAACCTTCAGCTTATTCAGAGTGGTTGACTGTTGTAAGAGGAATTTACACAATGAAGAAGAGAACTTTTTTTCTGAGATTACGGTTGGAGACATTTAAAGACAGATTGTTATTACTTCTGAAGGAGGTGAAGGGACAATAATACAAGGTTGAAATTGTCCCCTCTGTGTGCCATGGCAACACATTTTTAAAGCAATAAAATTGTACCACCCAAAAGATAGGTAGTAGCAGTTAAAACAGGCTATTTTTGTCTTTATTCTGACTGTATTTGATGAAGTTCATGTTCCATCCCCTTTTTTTTGTTTGTATTGCTTTGTTATTCTCTGTCTCCATATAACACAATGAAAAATTGAAAATGTGAACTATGTACTTGCTTGGAGGATAAACCAAAAAGAAAATAACGAATAAGTTGTCAAAAAAACACAAACTGGAAATGAAAAACATAGTGAGAAAAAATGTGTTTGGTTGAATGCACTAAGCATTTAATAATATGCCTCTTAAAAGCAACTGACTGGTGTGGACATGGTACATATGACTAAACAGATCCCCTGAGACTTCTTTGCAAGTACTTGTTGACCTTTTCCAGAAAAAAAAAACAAATTGATACTTCAAATTCAGCAAGCATTTTCTTCCCTTGAATATAGCTCACATTATTTAGGGTTGTTTTTTCTTTATTTTATTTTATTTTTTATTCCCACTGGAGCCTCACAGGCAGATGGAAGTGTGATTTCAGCACAGTTGTTTCAATTTCAAGTTTACATGATGGTGTTGCGTGGAATTCACTGCTGAGGGCACTTATCATTCAAACAAAAACATTTTCAAACTAAATGTGGGTTATGTAACTATATGACTTGGTCTAGAGCACTGGAAATGACAGTCTGGTTAATTCATGAATGCTGACACCACCAAAGCATATATGATTGATTGACCTACCATGACAAAAATGTCATGATGTAAGAATTATAGAATGATATGGGGAGTGTTGAGACATAGCTGAGCATCTTGGCACCTTTGTAGGTAGCTAATATTGTCTGTCTATATGTGAGGGTGTCTATGTCAGTATTTGTGTGTGTGTGTGTGTGTGTGTGTGTGTGTGTGTGTGTGCACGCGCGCATGTGCATGCACACCCTGTACTCTAAAACCTCTGATCACCAGCAAGAAAATAGCTCTGTCGTGTCATAACTACTTCCTGAGGTGATGACACATAGTATGACTACTCAATTTCGAAACTTGTATGTTAGTCTAACTCCAAGGATTCTGGGAAAAAAGAAACTCACATACTGTGACAAGTACACTCACGGTACACTTGGTTATGATTTCAAAAAATTGTACTGCGTGTTCCAGACTGCAGACCGATGCAATGGACAGTTTTTTTGTGTGTGTGCTGTGACTGAAAGAAGCATCCTTTAAAAAATAGCAGTGCCTCTCACTCACTCAGTCACACACTCACTCTCCAACTGCATCCCGGTTCTAAAGTTGCTCCCTACTATGCCCTATTGGAGTCTGTAATTGGAGCAACACAAGCATTTAAACGAGGACAGAGTCGCCAGCATGTGTACTCGGATACTTATCAGGACGTGCCTTTACCACAGAGGTGTTTACACAAACCATGGTGACGTGAGAGCTGTGCTTTGCTTCTTGGTTATCTGCTTGCTCATTAAAATCAGTCTGGACCAGGCACTGCACACATCTGCTCATCGCTCTACTATACAGATCTATAAATCTAATCAACTGTGTCCATTATCCACTCATCCTTATGATATTGAGACCAGTTTATGCGAAGCCATATGTTATAATGTTACACTCTGTAAAAGTCCATAATCTTTGAGCTAGTACCAAACACTTTTCCAGCTTGTTGTTCATAGGACCAATATATTATTTGATTTTCAGGTACATTAGTTGTTTGTTAGGTAGTCAGCAGGGTAGCTCTTATTTCTAGGTATTTTTCTACTTCTAAAAATGTGGAAATATGTCTGAGGTTGCCACTGATTTTATTTTGTTATTGGAGTATTTTTCATATGTAAGCTCTAGAAACAAACATTTTGCCAGCTAAAACCATTGGGTTTACTGGATGGATTCAGTCACATCAGTCAGATCTATTTGCTCAAGACAAATCTCAGTGGGATATATATTTATGTAATATTGTACTTATAATTATGATTAAAATGTGCACAGAAAACAATGACTCAAGGGATAATGGGACTTGATAATAAACAATTAATTAATAACATTAATTTTACTCTCCCTTGAGGCATTAAAACTAGTTAGAGGATAACAACGAGAAAAATGATACATTTGCCCATTGCTGTCATAATACAAAGACCAATCATTCAAAACATGCATTGTTTAAATAGCAGATTTGAGTTTCTGGAAAGACAATGAAAACCTTCTTTGGTTTAAAACAACGTAAACTTGAAAGTGCTTGCTATTATAACAGTAAACCAATGTGTCATTTCCTTCCAGTATGGGATAGTTTTAAAGGAAGTTCCCCAAAGGGTTTCAATCTGCAACATTTTCTGAGAGATTAGAAAGGACCTCTCTTGTACACTGTTTTACAGGCTCAGTCTGAGGGAATGACAATGAAGGCAGGGTTGAAGAAATTCCCTTCACTCGCCTTCTTAGGAATTAGGATTGTCCTCAAATTGGTGACAATTTTTCCTCCAGTTCCCAAAACAAGGGGAAGTGTTAAATGATGTAAATTAGGGAGCATTAAATAATGGGTTTGGGGTCCAGCCACTGACCGACTCACTCACTGACTGAGAGACTCACAAAGTTATCTACCTCAGCAGCAAATACTAATACATTGAAGCGTGGCCTGTCTATATGCTTCACTTTTTCTATCCATGTTAATACAACTCACATCTAATTGATATGTGATGCATTATTAGTACTCTCTTTTGAATCCCCTGCCGGTTTAGAATTTCCAAAATATAATTACAGGGGAACACATGCTAATGAAACTGAAATGTGTTACAACAATCAGTCTATGTGTTAATATATTTTTATTTGCTTAGCAGAAGCCCCTGGGTTCCACATGTTCCACATTTTACATATCACCCATTTAAGCAGGATGCCTTGGATGTTACAACATGGCGTGTGTCAAAACGGTTTGTAAATCACTGCACTTACATATGTTTACATTCAGTTCCAATGTGTTTGCTTTCATTATTCTCAACGTTGCACATAAAATGTTATTCAAATTCTTGTCTGTGTTAATGCGGCATTATTTTGGAAGGTCTATGAGAACTTGCTTTAATGGATGTTCCCTTTTCAATGGAAATATGCGTAGAATTAACAGAAGAAAAACTGAGAGGCCAAAGGTTGAACGTGAGAGAGACAGTTTGCATAAATATAAGCACAGCTGAAAACATGCAAATCTAAACACCAGAAAAGATTTTTAACCTTTCTACACTTTCACTTTGAAAGTGAGTAAAAATTGTGCGTATCTGCAGATTATTACAGCGCTGCTTTTAAAAGTCAAGGTTGATAAAGTCAGCACACGTCTTGACGGTCGATAAAGACTTGTGCTGTCTCATTGCCTCACAGATGAACCACTTTCTGCTGTGCAGTTCTGGGAGGATGGCTATTAATTATTAACTGAGTGAGCACTCAATCTTTGTATTTTTTACAGACTCATTTGGCATTGCAGTATTATAAATATTTATTAATTGGCTGTAATTAGCCACAGACTACTTTACAAAAGACAATAATTTACAAAAACAATTTATTGTCAGGCAGCATCTGTATCAGTTGGCTCATTCTCCATTTGGCAATGATGCTGTATGTACTCTGTGGACATGACAGTGGTACAGGTTTCCACAGTTCTGCCAGTGACCAGACCAGTATACTGATTCAATATTCAAAATCTGATTATCCATTTGCAGGGCTGAATACAGAGAGCAGTAAGCCAATCAGAACAGTGGAATGAGGTTAGCACGACTCTAACATTTCATAACAAGGGGGGAGGGGGTCGGTCTGTCTGCCAAATGCTGGATTGAGCCAAAGTCTAGGAGCGGCTGGGAAAAGCGACCTTTGTAGCTCTGCTCATCATGAGACAGGCAGCCTTTTAGGGTACAAAGGTGATCAACACATCACATGGGTCTGCATGCTGTGTTTTTTTAAACCACAGTTCCTCCCTAATCTGCCCCACTGTTGGTGTGTTTGTGTGTGGGTGTGTGTCTGTGTGTGTGGGGGGGGGGGGGTGCAGGGCTGTTGTTTTTTAAGTGGGAAGAGCATTTACAGAATCCACATACACACAGGCACGCGCACACACACACACGCACACACACAAATTCTCAGACTGAAAAGAAGCTTCAGTGAAAACATGGTTGTGTTATCGGTGCAAGAGAGGTCCCGTCGATGCACCACAGACACTGGCATGCGATTGACACAAGGGCAGGCCCCGGCCAAAAAACGCTGGAGCAGGAAAAACAGAGTCAGCAGCATTGCTCCCTTCCCCCCTTTTCCTCTTAGCACTGTGCACATGAGCCAGACAGCTGCCAGGCCCTGGTTAAAGGCATAGCACCTCTTTTACAGCTCCATCTGGGTCTGAGGTGCAAAATCTCACCAATAAATGCCACTCCACCAAACGTGGCTTCAACCAGGTGGACCAGAGGGCCATGTCAAAAAGAGCCCCTTTGGCAGACTATCCATGTTTGATGGCAACTGGGGTAATGGCAGTGGAACATACCAAGATGTCAAAAGTGACGCTGAAAAAGAAGGGGAAAAAAAGAGTTGCTTCCATTTTGAAGAAAAGGGAGTCTTAGGGGGGAGAATGTGATTTAAAGAGTGTGACCTTGGTGGTTACGAGTGCTTGACCCCATACCCCCCTCTGGCAATAGACCTAAGGAGTTAACTCCTTTCAATAGTAGGCTCCTTTTTAATGTGCCATAATTACTTGGAATATAAATTCAGAAATGTTTTGGTAAGGAATGGACTACAGCTCGTCTCCAGCATGGGTTTGTGATTGCATGTCCAACAGTGTCACAGTTTCACTTTCAAGTAGGACAGCAGGAGTGAAAATATATCTCTGTGGACTGCTGGCTGACAATGTAGTGTTTGCCAGAAACAATGACTATGTCAAGTCTATGCTTGTTTTAATGACAATGACACCCAGCACTACATTTTTGAAATGCAAGCCTTAATGACTAGTACTGACAGAAAAGGAGGCTTGGTTCTGCTCATTGTTAGTTATAGCATTTCCATTTAAAACAGACAGAAAATTTAGTTTATTGTTTCTTCATAATGTAGCAGTAAATTTTCAAATACATCAAATGAAATATTTTAAGATTTCCCAGCCCTTGTGCATTACCATTTGCTTTTACAACCACATATGAATATAGCATATGAATGTGTATGTAATATTATGTGTGTATACATCATATTAATGCTGTTCATGTTGCTGAAATAGCTAAAAATAATGGCAAAAAGGGGCATAGCTATGATGTACAGTTTGTCATTTAGATTATTTCTAACAGCCTCTTATGCACTCATCATAGTATGCTCTCTTAAGTGTTTAAACTGATTCTTTAAACAACCGTAAACTGTGTCAATACATTTTAAAAAGCAGACTATTAAAGAATTAACAAACATGCTGACAACTCTGCTCATGCATGAAGTGCTTAAAACCCTTTCCAAAGTCCCTTCCTCCATTTGGTCTGCCCAGATTCTCAGGACCAGAAGCGTTAGTGTCACACTTAACCTCACACATGCCTCATAACACACGCGCCTCATAACAAACCAAAACAACCCTCTGAGAGAGCGCTTCATAATTGCCGCATTTGCCTAAATGCATCCCATAGACGAACATCCATTTTGCTAATTTGTTTTCTCAGACTACTCCAAACATTTCAACGGAGTATGAAAAACTGCCTCGCTGACCTTGCAAATACAGGCTCACCTTACAGCCTCTGGCACGTGCGTGCAGGCGATAAAAAAGGCCGATCTGGGAGCTCTACGTGCCTGCTGGTTTGTACGTCTGAGGAGCCCTGTGTATTTTCTATATATAGCCTCTGAGACAGTCAGTAAACATGGCTTTGGTGAGGACCTACAGCATGACACGTAGGCCACTTAGTATATCCATATGAACTGTTTATGCTGCTGTGGAAGGAAATGACTAGAAATTGATACTTTGTTTTTATGAAATGTCAGCATGTAATCAATTAGTCGTTTTATTAAAGGAATTAAATTATCTTATTCAATGCTTGCAGCTTGTTGTTTTTTGTCTTTGTGTAAATTGCAAGGATTCAAACCACTTAAGTCCAGAATCAATGTGCATCTCGGGTAACCAGGATTTTAAATATTTCAGTGAGTTACATGTCAAAGAAATATTTACTTTTGCACCCTTACATGAGTTTACCTCTACAGTTTTTTTTTTAAATTCAGTTATTTTACACTTGGCATGAAGTGCATTTCAATTGAAGGAGAGATTGGACTTGGTCAGTGAAAAAAAACAACTCAAGTATCCTAAAGCAATGCCTTTCACCTGCTGTTTGATGATAAAGAGAGAGAAAGAGAGAAATGAGTCATCCCATAAGTTTTGTTGCTGTAAACATTTGTCATGATGTTCTGCTGCAGTTGCTTGGCAACGCATGAGAGACGAGGGGGATAAGTATGAGAGGGCAGCCTACACTGCTGTAATCAAGCAGCCGAGATGAAGCTAATTATCGCTCTGGTAAATTTAAAGCAGCAAAAAAGTCTTTAATCTCCTTCCCCAAATGTGGGGACATGCATCCAAGTTGCTAAGCCCTACCAGAGACCTGTGCACAAAATCAAATGAACCCTCAAAAATAACATTTCTGATATGTGCTTTTAAGAGATTAAGAAGTATTAAGAAGTGACTGAAATGTCTCATTTATGATATGGCAGCACTGAATTGCTTTGCAAATGTATACTAATGAGAAATGTGTAACATATCTCTTTCTACACTGACAGTAGAGATCAGTTAAAGCAAGTGAAAGCTATAATATATTTAGTCCCTTCGTCATTTGATGCATCTCCTTATGGCACTGTTGTACAACGACAAAGAACATTGGACTACTTAGCATGTCAGTATTCCCTAGCAATTTTTTTGTAATTATTGTTCACGAGCAATGGTATTATTTTCTCAGTACTGACAATGCTTTAATACTTTAACATCGGAAACACTTGGGGATTTGTGTTAAGAATTGTATCTACAGCTCTCTGTTGTCTTAATGTGCTTTCACATGTCCTCATATTCATTGGACAGCTTAATTCAGAGAATATGGCTTTTGTGAGATCCTTTGCTGCTAAATTGAGCTGATCCAGAGTCCAGGGTAAACTGGCTTATGTAATTTTATACTGGAAAAGAAGTGCTCCAACCCCATGAGTCTGCCGTGAAGGGCATTGTGAATCTGTCACTGTTGGCAAAGATTGATTGGTTTATTTGTATGTATATGTTCTGAAAGAAGAGTTGGGAAAAAACAGGCAAAACTGATCATGAGCAGAGTAACATGGTGTGAGAGAGAAGTGGAGTGTATTTTAGCTCTTTGGGGAGATGAAAGTAGGAAAAAGCAATTGCCAGTAACACAGAGAAATGCAGATATTTTTTTGGAAAGATCAGTGAAATACAGGTACAGATGAGCTCTTGCTGACATGTCCTGGTCATAGATTCTAGCAAAGTTGGGTCTTCCACAAACCAAACCAATTTGTCACCTCTGGAATGAGTCCAGGATTCCATATCAGAAAAGGGCTTGTAATGTGAAAGCACCCTTCTAGAATATTTAAGCAGCTGTGTGTTTTGCTGTTCGTTACATTGCAGTTATTTATTTGCTACTGATGCTCCGCGGTGTATTTTCCAAAGCTCTCTCTGATACAGTTAATGACAGTTTTGCCAAGGAAATAAACAAGTAATATGAAATAATTTCTGCAAAAATTGTTTTCACAGTACGATTAACTGCCCAGATTTTGGCATGGCATTACTGCCAATTTGCATTTGAGTACAGTAGAACATTTGTTTGTAGTTCACTATGAATACACTTGATTTCCAAAACTATGTCAATAAATCATTAATACTCATTTTTTATATTTTATGTATAGAGATACAAGGCTTAATAAATCAAATATTTCAACATATTGCCTTCATCAGTCATTTGTTTTATTCTGTTGACAATCTTTCAATGCAGAGCTTGTAGGCTCTAGAGTTAGGTATATAAGTGAGTGTGTGTGTGTGTGTGTGTGTCTGTGTGTGTGTGTGTGTGTATGTGTGTGTGTACAGAGTGAAACAGATTAATAGAAAGTGTATTCAATTCTCAGATAATTTATGATTATTGCTTGTCAATCTATAGCAACACATGGCAGTACATTCAGATCCCAACCCTCATGGTTTTGGCCATGCCTCTGTATCTCAAATGAGCTGCCTCTGAGTGTATAACTGTACTGTTTGACCTTTAACAAAAACACGTAGAGATCTCCCAACAAGAGAGATTTGCAGGTTGTGTGTAATATTTTATTATGCCGTTTTCCCCCTCATATGTCAGGTGCACTTAAAAGTGGCCTCACTAAAAACGTTGTTTTCACTTACAGTGCCCTCCATATTTACCCTTTATTAAACAGAATCCAAAAAAAGTGCTATTAAACAAAATGTGTAAAAATTGAATCGTTTTTCCATCTTAACAAAAACTTTAAATGCCATACTTTAAACACTCAGATTGCTCAAAACATGATACATTTTTTTCTCAGAAAACACAAGGGTAACGTTAACACTTTCATATGATCTCGTAAAATAAAATCCAAGACAAATGTTCCTCCGACATTCTGTATTTTATAAATTCAGATTCTGAAACTAAATAGAAGCATCCACAGGCTTCCTGTTTCTCTGGGGTACGCATGGGAGGTACGCAGAGAAGAAATTCATTAGTAGCACACATTATCAAGGTTAAGGTCAGAAAGCTGTCCAAAAAATGCAAACAAATGGTGTCTGGGCCCACAGATTGTGTGATGGCCTCAAAAGAATTCACATAATGATGAATCTAACACTTTCCATTGCTGCGCCCATTATTAAGAAATTTAAGTCTAGTTTTATAATGGTAACCATGCCAGGATGAGGACACAAGTGTATCTTACATTCACAACTGTGAAAAAGCCGTTTGGGAGTCCAACATAAATCCACAATGGTAGCAGAAAAGTAACAAAACTGCTTGCATGGTCCTGACATTCATGGCTGGGAAGAAGCCTCTTCTGAAGGTAAGCCGTAAAGTGAGATACCTAATTTAGCAAACTACTAAATGGCAAGTGGAAGCATGTCTGATTGTCAGATGAAATGAGTATTAAGCTTTTTGGACCCGCTCATTAGTGTTATGTTTGGCATGAAAAGGGGTGAAATTTATGTTGTTTGGGGTTGTTTTGCATGTGTTAGGTCCCAGAGCCCTTATTAAGACAGATGGAGTAATGAACTTCAACATGTACCAGGATATTTAGGGTAACAATTTGGATCCCTTTGCCAAGAAGCTCAAGCGTGGCCAAGCGTGGTCAAAAATGGACATTCTTGAATGACAACAAATTAAAGCATTCATTCAAATCTACAATGAAATGGTTAACTGAGCACAAAATCAATGTCTGCAACTGTCTATCTCAACTTTACTCCAATGGAAGCTCCAAAGGCAAATTTGAGAGGAGAATTTTAAGAAGCACAATTAATAAACCGGTTCCATCCTCAAGTAAGAAAGTTCCATTTTGCACTTCTTTTTAATGTCAGCTGCTCATAGCATTCCTCCTCCACCCCATCTCTAACTCCTTGCCTGTTGTCCAAATGTGGGGGGAAGGGGGTGGGGGAGGAAAGGAGTCTGCAACCTCAGCCAGGTGCAATCCATTCATCGGACTCCAATCCAAAGATGAGTACTCTCATCAACAGCAACCTTTACGTTTTCATTATATGGAAATTCATACCTACTGAGTACAATATTTAATGCTTGAACTAAAGAAAGCAGCTCACAAATTAAAGTCAAAAGGTCTGAAGAACCATAGGATCACCCCATGCCTATTCCACAGAGGTGACAAAACTCATGACTTTGTTATTCATTATTGTTGTTAAATAACTTCTTCAAACTAAAAAGTGACACTGGCTGGAATTGGTTTCTCCAAGTTACAAACAAAATGTATCATAGTTAAAATGGATTTCCACCTTGGGTATGAAAATTCTCTTGTGAGGAGAGGGACACAAGGCCCAGGTGATGCTAGAGATATTGATAATAAAGTAATTTTTGGCACAGACTCTAAACATTTGGAGGGACAATACACCTTACTCTTATACCTTCAGGCTTGCAATTACATTCAGGATAGCTACCAGGACACTGTCAGTTTCATTGGCCCAGAATAGAGCATTCATTTTCAATGGCGCTTGTTGCTTGGAGACCGGCTGAGAGTTCCTTTCTTTTTTTTTTGCCACGGATTGCTCTGATGTTTATTAATCATATTGTATTGAGACAAGTGAGAAAAAAGGCTCAGCTAAAGACACATATAAAAATAGTTCTGTATATTTTAAAAAAGAGCAGGATATTTCCATCTTTTACTGTTATACACAAACATAAAAAAAAGAATGACATGCAGAGAGATGCTGGGGATGCTCTCTGTGGCTCGTCACAGCAGTCCAGTCAGAGGTGTGTTCCGTGCCGGACCCACAGGTTGACATATTGACACCCCTAGCAGAAGTGTGCGAAACGTCTCGCTATCACTGTGTACACAGCGCTAATGAGGTTCATAGGCTAAAATAAACATATATCAATGCTTTTTGTGGAGCCAAGCGTGCACGGCCAACCTAATGAGATACATGGTAATGTGAATATACCCCGCATACATCCATACAGCTGTTCAAATGAGGAAACACAACATTAGATGTTTTATTTTTTTCAGTTTGACACCAGTCCTTTGCTGGTTAGGAAATCTAACTCTTAACTAGAGGGCTGCAGAACATAATCCTTTGAGTAGGGCACTTAACCTGAATCGCTTCAGTAAATACCAAGGTGTATAAATCGATAGTTTGCATGTCACCCTAAATGATGGTGCCTGCCAAGCTAATAATGTTAACGATAATTTCTTGGTGTTTCACTACACCGCACAAGGTAAGGATCAGTTCACCTGGGGACGTATCATTCTATAATAATGATGTTAATATCTAAAATAACACCTTGGTAAAAATGAGTAGAGCGACTTTCACATCGTGACATCCAGGGAAAATCTCCTCAACTGTGTGGGTGGCAGGAGAGGATGTCTGCGTGTGTTTCTGAAAAGCCAACACTATGAAATGCTGTGCTCATACAGGATACAGTTCAATTTGCTCAGCCATGTGGCATTTCAGTGTTGACCCTGCAGCTGTGTTAAGCTAGTGTGAATCAAAAAGTCTGATCTAGCTAGTGGTGGAGTAAACTTTCACCAGATAGCATGACAGCCATTTGGTTCCTGCCATAACATAACAAACCAACAAAACGTACTGCAGGCTCAAACTCTTTTGCTTTTGAGGACTTGGTATTTTATTTTCTGCAACCCCTCAAGTTCTTTGTGCTAATAGCAAGTAACAATACTACTCATGGATGGAGGTTTCACACCAAGACATAATGTAAACACTTCCACCAAATAAACAGGAACTCTCTGCCTCGAGGGTATTTACGGCTCCTTTTAACTGTTTCCTTGCTTTTATCTGTTGAAATATAAGGCACCCAGCTAAAAGCACCCAAGGTGATTCTGGGAGACAGTAAAACCCAGGGAAAGAGCTTGGTTGGCTGTAGTGGGCATTTATAAATTGGCCTTGTAAGGCATATTGACTTGGTGTGTGCCTGGAATGTCCAACTAAACACTTTTGCCTGGGGTTTGCAAATGCTTAGTGTTTGCCAGAAAACTACTAATTAATTCAAGATCCAGCAAGATAGAGTTATCAGGTGAAGTGCTGATTTCTCAGAGTACAACCTGAGGTGTCTTTTAAAAATGTGACTCTACGTTATGTTTTTCTCTTCTGCCCTGTGAAAAAAAATGTGCAAGCTTCAAGCAGCTACAAGATAAAAAAATAAACTAAAAAAAACTACAATAATGTTTCATTCCAAATCTCAAGAAAACAACGCCCTTCATTCTTGCTCTTTCTCATAATTCTGTCATATAATTATGAACTCTAATGTACATGAAATATGTAACAGAATGGCATATGATATCACAGGTGATTTAGTGAGGAAAAGAAAGATGATGTTCCATCAAATTAAGTGGTGAAATCATTTCTTTTTTCTTCACTTTTAGAGCTGAGATGTGGCACTAATTGAAAAATGTCACATTTGTCCTCAGACATACATTATGTGACTCCACACCAAGAAGCAGGACGAAAACACAAACATTTCTAACTGACCACTTCAGCACAGCCCCAAAGTAAATGATTAATGCAATCTGGTGAAGTGTTGGGTAATGAGCCTTGTGTTCTGGCACATTCTCTCTATTCGTCCAAATATCTCCCCAAATGGCAGCGCTATAACCAAAACGGAACTAATTTACAGCTACTTCAGAGAAAATTGGCTTTCTAGTCTGTAAACATCCTGTCTTTGCATAATGAAACAAATTAGAGGAGCAGTCTGTAGCAACTCCCTGCCGAGGAAGGGCCAGCGATGTGGTCACATGGACACATTCCTGCTGTTTCTGACCCTTGTGACCCCACATGCTTTTTTCTGAGCACAGAGCTCATGTGGCGTGAGTGGGACCCGACTTGGAGGCTCATACGAGGCTTCCCAGAAAGAACTGCTGCTCTACAGAACCAACACCATATGCACGCTACACCCTCTGAAATGCAAAAAAAGGACTTTAAAAGAACAAATACAAATAGCAATTCAAGAGAGTCAATGGCTTTCTCTATGATAGATATTTTTGGACTTGGTTCTACAGTAAATTCCACAGAGAGAGAGAGAGAAAGAGTCAGGGGGAGGCAAGAGAGAAGCTGAACCACTCAAGCTCAAAATGACATATAAATAACACTGCACTTTTTTTCTGAAAATGTGTTATGGGCTGTCAGATAAGTCAACAGAAAATTAAATTAATGAAACAGAACATCAGTAAACCTGGAGTTCAGATCAGATGTGCACACCACACAAAACTCAACACACAAAGCTCAGTATACAGTTCTGTTTATAGAGCAAAATAAAGCAGAAGCATTGCATTGGTGGGGTGTTTCCCTCAGATGGTCTCCCATCTACACAAAACTGTTGCTGGTGTGCAACACTCCTGACGATGTGACAGATGCAATTTGCATCTATGATGCATATCCTCAGTGCTTTCCACATGCTTGCTGCCTTGCATGCTAGAGACTATAAAATCAGATCATAGCCATGGTTTTCAAACAGAGGTGCCCGAGGGACCCTGGTGTTATTATTGCATTGCAGGCAGTTCCACAGGAAGCACACTGCTATTACATCACGTCAAGTGCTAGGTCGAAATCTAAACTGAGGCACAGTGTTTTGGGGTTTCTCTCTGCCATGCCACACTGCATATACATGACTTTCTTTGTTAGCATCCAGAACACATGGCTGCTGGTTTAATAGGCAATGATCGAGATAGACAGAACTTTATTTCCCATGGTCAGGAGGAGAAGAGAAAAAAAAAGATCAGCGTTCAGTTTAATTCCAGGTTTTCTGCGTTGAAAGCTAAATAACACCATCAATGTAATAAACATGTGATAGGGGTTTACATGCCGACAGTCCCTTCTGATGAGCTGTCAAGCAGTCAGAGGATTTTAGTGAGGTTTCCTGTTTCCATTTCAAATGCATAAACAACCAATAATTAGTCTGTCCATAATCTCCTGAACCCATGGTTGCTCAGATAATCACCCAACTTACAGCTAATACCATAGGGCACCCCCCTTTGAGGAGCCAGAAGAGAGGTGCTGGGGTTGTCTCAATACGGAATGTCAATGGCTTCAAGAGAGATTACTGAATAAATGTACTGTGAGATAATGCCAACAGCTACATTGTAAGAGGATTGATCACATCTCTGTCACCTTGCTGGCTGTGTAGAATACACCTCAATGTAGTTTGTTTAAAAAAAACATGCACATTACCATAACAGTTTTTATGAGAATTTTTGTGTTATATGTGTGTGTGTGTGTGTGTATGTGTGTGTGTGTGTGTGTATGACTGGTTTTTCCTTCTCAGGAGAAAGCCTCATTTAATAGTAACATATCAACATAAAGATAACATTTTCTTTAGGTCCAGGCACATGTTCCATGAGTAATTCATCCTAACTGTAACTGAATGAGGACCTGTTATATTTCAGTATGGTTTCATGTTTACAATAAGCACTTACAGTATGTGTTCAAAGTTGATAATTTACTGTACCACACCTGACAAACAAATATGAGGTAGTAACCATGCATTATTTTCATTGTAATACATAACAGCTGCGCATAACTAATTGTATGTGCCTGTGTTGTGTATACGTGTATGCATATCACTTTTTCATACACAGTTTTCTGTTTCACATTCCCTTGCCATTGTGTCTTTCTCCTTCCATGGCTCTCTAGGTGCTTGTTTACTGTTGTGGTTCTGCAGGAACTGTTAACTGTCTTTCATGTAAGCTATGAAACCAAATGTGATTCTGAAAAAAAAAGTATACAGCTTATACGTGGGACAATAAAAGGATATACAGCTGATGTGTGAGCATGCATGTATCTATTCAATAGCAAACTCAAAGTAAACTTGTAATAGCTACTATTAGCACTACAAAATTTGTTCTGTGTGTAAAATCTGACTTCACTGGAAAAAAGCTGGTATAGATCCAAGGAAAGGATGGTCGCCATTTAGTATTCCATGGCCAGATGAAAGACAAGGATTGCTGTTATAATTGTAAAATTTTGTTTCTGTCCCTTGCATTAAGAACTGTGGAGTCCATGTGTGTGGTTCAGAGAGTAAAAGCACTTGTCTCAAGCACAGGCTGAGCCCTACAGCCCCGGGGTTGTGTCATTTGCGAACAACAACCAGGAGCCCACATCGGTGGAACATCCAGTTTAGGTTGGCCAGAGTCCCCTCACTGCTCTACTCTCAGCACCCTGGGATTCGTGTGGGCGCTAATGAGTTGCTCAGACAGTGTGAGAAGCACACACCTGTGTGTGTATCGGAGGACTGCATACACCTTACGCTACACTCCCACATTGTGATTGCAGTGGTGACAATATAAATGGATAATGGATATTATAATGGATAAATGGATAATATAATAAGATAATATAATGGATAAATTGTAAAGAATTGTAAAGAACTGTAACCTATGTAAGTCGCTTTGGATAAAAGCGTCTGCTAAATGAATAAATGTAAAATGTAAATGTAAAATGATTAAAAAATGGAGACTTAAGTTAGGTGAAAAAGATGTTTAAATACTGTTGTTTAAATGGTCTGTTGTTTCCATGTTCCCTTGTTTGTTTATAACTAATATTATGTTGAAATGACTAACCACCACTTTGATGAATGTTGCTCAGTCTAAGTTACAGTCTAATTATTTAGGCAATGTGTTTTTGAGCAAATGTGCTTTTTGAGAAGTAACAAAATCTGAGGCAGTACTTTTTGTACATTTCTACTTAATCAAAATGAAAGCATTTCAGCCTCAAGCCCAGAAAGATCTGTCTAACACAGGAGTTCTCTGTTAAATTAGAGTTGACAAGACATGACTTAAACCACCTTTTTTTCCTCGTTATAACTATATTGAGATGAGCATGTTTATCCATATTGCAATAAAAGCTGACTTAATTCTCTTTTATGTCTCTTCAAAATTTGACTTTTTCATGGCTGGCAAGAGTTGATTTTTTTGATTATTCATATTTATTGCAGTTCACATCATTCTGATGTCATGGAAGTGAATTATAAAACAAAATATACCTAACACCAACATATATCCTAACACCAACATTCAAGCGATTAAGAAAATGGGGATGTAAATCATTTATTCTCCATTACTGTGAACAGTATATTTATTTGTACACCCCTGAAAAAATGATTTGCCTCACAATAGGTTATAACTAATTAAATATCTTTTTCTCTTTGGATTTATATGTAAGGCCTTGACTCAAACCAAATATAATCTCTTTGCCCTCAGGTAAAATAAATCATACAGCAGTGGTAATAAATCTCACAGAAACAGAAAACTGGGAATCATTAGATTCCCCACTATTGTGAATGAACTAAATCTTTCCTAGTCAGATCAAATATTTGCCTTGTAAACACGCAATTTATAACCTAAGTCTCCTGACACCCATTAACCACAGAGCTCAGACTGAGCCGCCATGCAAGTGCCCAACACTGCCGCTCTTGTGAGAGAGGGAGGAGACAGAAACAAGAAAACAGTGGAGAGAAAATAAGATAAGCAACACATGCACAGACCATGTGCCATCTGCCTCATTTGCAAAGTTACTATTTAACCTCAGGTTACCGAAGGTGCATCAGTCAGGCACTTTGTTTATGGCTATACTGCCTCCAGATGACTGTTTATTCTGCTGGTGGCAATGACCAGTGACTGGAGGCCCATGTGACGCAAACACAAACAATCCTATCCCGTGTGTTTTTTTTTTTTTTTTTAAAGCCCCGCGCGCCGTATGTAAAGTAACCGTGTGGGAGATTTTGGAGCCAGGTCCTAAATGCTCGCGAAAACATTGCTGTATCACAGGAGATCGTAGTGGAGTTATTTATAAGTGGTATTTCTACACATGCTTGAAAGGTGGTGTCCGTGGACTCATATTTCTGTGCTGGAGGTTGGCTGGGAGAAGGCACATGGTTCAGCCATGAGTCATCCTTTTTTTCTTGAGCCTTCACCACCATGAAATGTAAACTGAAGAGGTGCATACTAAGATGAGTGCACAGACCCAATTATTACTGTTGCATATGACATTATATCTATGCTGGAATATTATACACCCAGGCAATTTGCAAAAGATATTGATCTACCTCCAGTGTTTTGATATAGCACAAAAATGTTCCACTGACAAATGTGCCAGTACACTATTTCTTCATGCATTTCATTGAAAACATACTAGCAGGATTCACACTGGATAATTTAATCAGCATTTTAGCAGTCACGCACATTGCTACACTCAGGATAAAGCAGACAGGAATCTTAAACTGTACATTAAAATTGAAATGTATTATCCATAATATAATTATGACTCACAAGCAAATCTCCTAAATGAATTGAAGTTTCGGCGTACAGTATAAGTGATTTGGTTGACTCTAACGGGGCTGCAGTTGCATCATCTCAAAATTATACCCACTGGTATTTAAAAACATCTCTTACCATTGACTGAGCCTGTCTGACACCTGCAGATTGTTTAGAGAGCTCAGTCTCTCCGTTGCTGGACTGCATGAGCTTTGAGTGAAGTAGCTGTGGCAGTATTAGGTGTGTCAGTAAAGAGCCACAGAGTTTTATTTGGCCACATCACTGCAGATGTCACATAGTTACTTCTGTTTTCACCACATACACTGTTTTGAGTTTTGGTAATAGGATGGTGAGGGAATAATGTTCTTCACACCCCTTTTCAGTGATTTATTGGAGGGTGTAAAACAGTACTCTCTGATTCTATGAAACCATAATAGCCCCTCTGGGTTTACTGCATGGTTGCACAGCCTAGGCAGTAAATATAAATGCAAGCTCTCCTATCAGAGATTAATATAATTTCACGCCATGGCAGATTTAAGAAGGTGTTTTATTTTCCAGTTTTTTTTTTCCTCTTTGCTGTGGATGATGAAAAATGTGACAACATTATTGAACATACTTTGTTCTTTATGAAGCAGTGTACATGCTTCTTAAAACAAAGTGACCAAATGCACAGCTTGCTTCCTTGTGACAGAAGTATGTGATTGGTTTCATCCACGGGGCTTAGTGCTTATAGGCTCATTAGTTTGATTCCCTAAGAAGGTTGATTTAGGCTTGACACTGGGATTAAGCAGCCAAGGAATGTCACTGTCCTATCAAATTCAATGGCAGTGCAGCATAAAAAGAAAAAAAGGGAAAAAGATTTACCTCCAAGAACAGATTTATTATTTAATGAAATTTCTCTTTTCAACACATTAAAAAAGTTTTGAGAAACATAAAAGGCATGTAAGAATTTTTGCACCATATGAGAAAATGTCTGATGTTTTTGAATATCATTGATTGTACCTTTTATACAATTGTGTGTATTGAAAATCAAATGTACGAAAATCTAGGGTAAATTTTAAGAAGTAGCCAGATATAGAGTGAAAACTATAGAGATGGTAACATCTTTTGTTTCAGAATCTCACAGTGCTAAATGTCACTCCAGTTTAAAGTCATGGTCTAACAACATATCAGACAGAATAACAAGCCAATTAGCTAGAGGTATTCAAGCTTAAATAAACCAATGAAAGGGAGGTACATAGGTAGCATCTTCCCATATACTACAATGGAAAGATTAAATGACCAATTGCACTATTGTACATGTAGACCTAAAACATGTCCCTGGGATTACAATACCAATTCATGGGCTATTGTTATTATCAATCAACCACTGAGTGCTTGCTCCTGATTGCTATCCATTAAAAATTCAAAACTACTTCAAAAAGGTTAACTATTAGCATAGCATGGTATAAGCAAAGAAGTGTGGGTCATTCCTTCATTTTACATCAATGTGCACCAGATGATTTAGGTATAAATCACTGTCATCTAAGAGTGACAGCAAAACCTTGCAGTTATGTCTGCAAAAAGTAATTTATTTCCAATATCATCAACTCAGGAATTCACACACCAAGTATTTTCTGTCAGTCAAGAAAGGAGTGATACATTTTCTTCCCTTTGGAATGTATCATCCATGGAACAGAGATGAGGAAGTTAGGGCCACCAAACCTAGGTGCACGTACAACAACCTACATTACTACATTTCCCTGTTCTATGCTAGACTGGGGTGCACATCAGACCCCCATTATTTGTAAGAGAGCACAGATTGGTGAAAAGCTTTGTGACCCAAGGAACAGAGAGTGAAGCCGGGAACAGATAGTACTGCCCTGCATGCATGTTTTGAAAGCATGAATGCCACATCCACCAATAGTAAGAGTCCCCTGTGTATGAAGGGTTGTGGTTGTTGAGGGCCACAGCGTGGAATCCTGAGTGGCTGTTGTTGTACGGTGTTAACAGTGAGGAGTCGGGAGAGTATAGGTAGCATGAGGACATAATGGGTAAAAAACTAGCCTTGTAACCAGATGGTTGCATGGACCGTGTGGGTCTTTGCTGTTTTATCCTTGAGCAAGGTACTTAACCTGCACTGATCCAGTAAATATCCAGCCGTATAAATCGCAAATATCTCATATCTAAGCGGTATAAGTTGTGCTGGAAAGGGGCATTGGTGGAGCCAAGGTAATACAAGGTAATAATAAAAACTGAGGAATGAGAGGTGAGCTGCTGCCTTGCATGTTGGTTCTGAGTGGAGCAGAAATGCCTCTTCCATTCCAAACCTGTGTCTGTGTCCTAATTTCCTCTGTCTTTTCTTGGCCGTCTTCCATTCCCTTAGCACACTTTCCAGATTCATGCCTGCCCGATTTTTTTTGTACCCAAAGCCTAAGGGGGGGTTGCCTGCCGAAGTATCCCAGAATCCTCCACACTCCTGGACTTTTCACACGATGGCTAAAGTGCCCCCCGCCCACCCCCACCCCCGCTCCAAAAGGCAGCAGCAGCTTATTTCTCTAAATGAATGGCTTACTCTAAAAAGGTCCAAGCATTCCACTGGGAGCCACTTCTCAGACCCACTCTTTTCCTTAGAGTCAGCTGGGCGCTCTCACGTAGATCCCCTCCACTCTCACTCAACAAAGTCTTGTTTTAAAAATGCCCACAATGTGCTCGATGGAGTTCAACAACTCCTGTGTCAAGTCGCATTGGGATGGCTACAAAAACAAACTATTTGTGAAGAACGGGCACCACAAAGACCAGGTTGTTGAAACATAGCAACATATTTCAGATGCTAAATCTAGATGATTGCAAAGTCAAATTGTCAGGAAATGTCAAATACTAAGATACTCATTAATTATTAGCAAACATTACCATTAAAACTACAATTTTTGTAAACATTTTGTTACAAGTATAGTTGTTGAGCATTTTATGCATATCTAAACCACTGTATGCTTAGGAAAATGCAACAAAATGTCAATTAGTTTAGTAAGACTATGACATGCTGAATTTTTATTTTTATTACTTTTAGTTCTTATCATGCATTAGAAGAAGTTGGTCACTTACAGTGGGTCACAATGGTCACAATGCAGCTCAACATTAAGTTAAATGGAACGGTTGGTCATATCCAGTTTGGCAGTCATGCTGGTATTCCATAGATGAATAAATTAATGATGAGACTTTACAGTAAAAACTACAACTGCCACTTATATTTCAACGATGTCAAAATTTGCAGATAGGGTGTTTTCACTTTAGAAACTTATGTACAAGTCATGTTGATATCAGCATAAAGCTTATCATTTCATAACCTAGTGTGTGCATTCATGACTTGGTCGACTGTCCCCCAATGTGATTTGATCACTTGCAAGTCCAGTCCTGCCGAGATGGGTTTGTGGGGAAAGTGAACTCATACCCTGCGCAACAGCCGCGGGAGGTCTGCTTGTTCAGCGCAATGGGTATCTTTCGGGTGGGGTGAATAGGTTTGTTTACAGAGCAGAGACACCTCTTTGCCCCAGCTTGGATGCCAAACCCACCAGTCGCGCGCTCTGTTCAGCAGCGCACGTCTGCAAAGGGAACCGGGCGCGTGCAAAACGTGGAGCCAAGACTTCTTCCTGAACCGTGCTGATCATGAGCTCTGTAAAGTCAATATGGATTAAGCTGCAGGCACAGCAAATTTGTAATGATAAAGACAAATCTACACACAAATCTTTGATACGCCCTTATATTCTCTGAAATTAAATGTTTTAATGTTTTGCCTGTGATAACGGAAATAAAAACAACTCTAAAATAAAGGAATACTTTAAATATATTTAAAGAAGATAGAGCTATTTAACTTGAACCATTTTATGTTTATATAGATTAATGTTCAACGTAGTTCAACGGCATCAATAACCCGTGCGTTAAATTGTAGCAATGTAGCTTTGCTCTTTTAAACGATGTGACACATGACTCCATGTTTTCCCTCTCATTCCTTGAATAGAAATATAGCTGCAATGAGGTAATGTGTTTCAGTGTTGCTCCACATAGGAGGCGGTTGGCGCTGAGGCTCTCTCCACGTTTTGCACGATCCTGGATCCAGAGTTTTCTCTGCTCCGATTCAAGGTTTGGCTCGCTCCGCCCCCGAATGATTGCATATCAGTACTGGCCCAGAGCGCGATGAGCACTTTTTTATTTTTGGGTTGAGGTCGAACGTGTATCAGCCTGTTGTTCTGTGTGACCAGCGCTCAATAATTTAGACAAGATTGGACACAGTAACTGGAATCAACACCTTTACTTATATTGTGCTGACAACGGTGCGACGTGGTCAGGAGATTCAGCCGAGGAGGTAAAGATATTGTAATTTAAGTTGTGTGCATGTGTTACATGAAAGCTACTAAAGGAGTTTTGATTCATTTATAAGTCAGTCACCACAGTGATATTGAAAACCAAAGGAGAGAGAGAAAATGCATGATTTTGCTTCATAGTTCATTAGCTCCGTGGTAAAGGATTAGTCTTTGGCTCTAGCAGTTTTTTCGGTGCACGTAGAAAGCTTGATTTAAACATGTTGATAGAGCATTGCACTCGAGGGGTAAACTGCAAAGTATACTTTGCAACAATTGTTTTCCAAATTATTACTGTGCAGTTTTGGTACTGTGGGTCTGTGCTGTAGAGTTGGATCTAGCGCCCATGCAAACTATTGAAATGTTGTTTTATTCATGTGTTGTAGATAGGGGAATGGCAGACCGCATGATGGCTATGAACCATGGACGATTCCCCGAGGCTGTAAATGGTCTACACCATCACCACCCTGCGCGTAGGATGGGGATGGGTCAGTTTTCAAGTCCACATCACCATCAGCAGCAGCAGCAGCAGCAGCAGCAGCATGGTTATAACGGGTTAATGGGAGAGCACTTGCACTACGGAGGTGGGAATGTGAACTCAAACCACGGAATCAGGCATTCTATGGGGTCTGGGAATGTAAGCGGGGGACACCCGAGCGGTAACATGCCTCCTGCCGTGCGGTACAATTCTCAGTACGTGGGACCCTCAGTCAGTAGTCAAGGACAGCTCGCGGCCAGTATGCAGTTGCAGAAGCTGAATACACAGTATTACAACCACCACGCGCATCCATCTCACCATCATTATATGCCCGATTTGCATCCCGCGAGCCATCAGATAAACGGACCGGGACAACAGTTCAGAGACTGCAACCCAAAACATAGCACATCCAGTTTGCCTCCACCGGCACATCATGTGCCTGCAGCAATACTGCCCCCCAACGTCATCGACACGGATTTTATTGACGAGGAGGTCTTGATGTCTTTAGTTGTTGAGATGGGACTGGACCGCATAAAGGAGCTACCGGAACTGTGGCTGGGACAGAACGAATTTGATTTCATGACAGATTTCGTTTGCAAGCAGCAGCCAAGCCGAGTGAGTTGTTAATCTCACGAAGTGGACTTATTTTACATTTGTTCGAGAGGACTACTAAAACATTCCTGCGTTTTGTTTTAATTTTACACATATATCAGATGGAATCGGTCAGCAAAAGCGTTCACGACAAGGATCGAACTGTCGTGTGTTTATAATAATTTATTCCACTTAATTTCGACGTACCGACTGCAGTCCATTTGTGACGCGGAGGATGATGTGTTTAGCTTTTTGGGTTGTGCGGCCATCGCAAAGAACTTCTTATCGGAAGGATACATGTTATCCAAGTCTATGCTATGCATTACGAATTAATTTAAAAAACTTGTAATATTAAGAAAATAAACAGGGAAGGCCTAGAAACAACTTGTGTTCTTTTCAAATGGAAAGGAAACGTTCAATTGCTGTGCTAGCTAAAATATTTATTTTCCTGCATCATTTAAACGTTGAATTAGAGATGTTAAGTAATATAAAATTCAAAAAAACGCATCATTCTAAATTATGTAAGTGGATGCTTGTAGGCAAGTACTGTGTAATTGTTCCAGACAATAATATACTGTACAATTTAGTGGCCATATATTTACCAGATATCTGTGCTGTTAAATGATTTGTCTGATTACCAAGGAAGAAAACTGCTAGGTGGGTGTTGTTTTTTTTCCTCCCTCTGAAATATGTTGTCTGTAATCACAGATGCCCTTGCTTAGAAGGTGTCTCAGAATGACTTCCATTGAGTGCTTATTGCTTAAATTTAAGAAATCCTAGAGGTCACTGAAACCTCAGGATATTTACAAACCCCTTTTTGCTCTTTTCATGCTAAATACTATGCCTCTAGGCAGGCAAGAATAATGTAAGGAAAATGATACTTAATAATAATTCTACATATTCTACACCTCCCCCCAACCCCTGTATGTATAGACAATGAATGGTATGGAATGTTGGCAGGGCTGAGATCATTTCCCAGGACTTTTCTTCCTCATTGGTTTTCAGAATTTACACCACTGTGCTTATTTAGTTTATGCGATATATGGCAATACTACTGTGTTGAAGCTTTCTAGGAAAGGTTGACAGTATTTTTGTACATTTTTTAGAAGAAAATGTTAATTTATTATATTTTAATTTGCAAACATAAATAAAGGCTGCTGAAATGCATTATTGAAGTGTTCATCCAATAGTCCTTGGTTTGTATCTCCTCACTGTGGTTTTGAAATATGTTTCAAGGTGATAAGAGTGTACGGCTTGGGAATTGAGCTTATAACCAGGAGGTTGTGGGGTCAACTCCCTATTGTGCCATGATTTGATGTCCCCTTGAGTAACAGACCTAAATTGTTTCAGTAAAAACCAACATGTATAAATGAGTACGTAAAAAGGTTATCTAAGCAACCTTGTGTAAATAAGGGTGTCTTTGAAGCAAATAAATAATGTAATGTAACATATTGTTACTCTAAGCAGAAAGTTAAAAAGTCTCCTTGATCAAATAGGCGTTTTGTATTAGCTTATTCTAGAAAGCCATGAAACCTGATTTGCAATGTGCTGCACCACAGCTCTTATAGAGTGGTCCCATTTAATGATCAAAAGCCAGCTGCAACATTGTTCACTGTAGGTTTAGGATACCACCGTTTTGGTTCTGATATTTTCACAACATTAAAATGCATAGCCCCAACCCTACTCAATGTGCAAACAGTCATATTATGATGTGTCTAGTATTCTATTTTAATGTGCCTTATAGCCTTCATGTACCACACATTCCAAGCAAGTTTAGGCTAACCAGTGTAAACTTCTTACCTGTGAAATAGTTTCAGGTAAAGAAAAGCAACGACTTAGAATGAATCATAAAATACTGATACATTTTTAGCAATGATGTTACTTTAAAGAGTGCCTCTGCAAAATATTTACCAAAGCTTACTTGAAGGAGCTTTAATAATGCTCTCTTGTTGGTTTCAGTCCAGAAAGAAATCCTTCTACTAGTGGGCCTCTCAAGAGGAACTCCTATGCAGCAATGTAGCACTGTGTCATAACATTTTCAAGGTCTGAAGACATTTCACAACCATATTGAGAAACCTTACTCAGACTGTCTGACCTAACGTCCAGCATGAGCATTTTAACAGCTTTTCTTTTAATCTGACAGCTGCAAAATTCATGTCAATTAAAGTATAATGTGCCTTGTAAATCACGTAATTTGTTACACTTCACTTGCTCTAAAACTAAAGTGATTTTGCATGCCCTGGCAGTATGGTTTACGGCATTTTTGCATAATTGATAGAGAACTCGAAAAGTACATTTAAGTGTTAAAAGGCCACCCTGGAATCTTCTCATTGAAATGATCAGATGTGTTCCTTATAGTTATCACTTATAACATGTATATCTAATGAGAGCCTTAAATATTGTTTAATAAGTTTTTGAAACTAAACCCAGAAGTTTGGAATAAAAAGCAAACATAAAGTAAATGGCCCACGGAAACTTTGAAGAGGTATTGGAAATGTTTGGTATGGCCAAACAACCACTACCGCTGGCCTTTATTCTGAGATGTTACAAACCTAGGTGTCTCTAAATGCTAACAGAGCAGAAGGTGCAGAATATTTTTCCACTTCATAAACAACAATAATGCTAATTGATTGGACACATCACAGTTGGGTTTACAGGAAATTTGGAACCAGTTCTTTGTAGAAATGCCAAATGCACAGCCCCGTTGATTACAACAGAGAGGTGTATATGGAATAATGTTGTTTAAGTAGTTTAAGTTTAAAATTTCACATTAATTCATGATTACAGTTGTTGTGGTTTTGATCTCAGCTCCATGGTGGTGCTTTAGGATACAGAGACATGTAAGTGGTTAGTGTTTGACATTCCAGGATCTGTGAGGGAATATTACTCATGTTAGAAACAATCAAGTAGTCTAAACTTGCAAAGGTAAAAAGATGTGAGAATCCACTGGAATTGTGTTGCCAACCAAAGGCCATCTTTAATACTGTATTATGGGACCAGATGGATTTCTTGCTGACCTAGATTGTATCTTGCTATAACAGTTTTTTTTATGTGAAATATATGATTTTAATATTATTTAATGGAATTTTACACAATTAATAGCTGTATTTAATGGGCTTGCATAGACATGCAGTCCTTGCGCAGTCCTTTAATTCATTATTAAATGTCAACTTGGTTGAACTCAACTTCCAATTGAGGAAAATATAGGAATTTGAACAAAGTAAAGAAAATATTGTAAATCGAGGATATTACATTACATCATAAGTAGCTGAGTTTCTTTGTGACAATGATTTTAGTAGTTATGACTACATTCCTCAGGATTATGAGATTCTAAATGTATGCTGCATGACGGGAAAGATTATAATGGGAGACAATGATATCTTTTCGAGTGAATAATACATCTGATATTATACATAAAAACATGCACAAAAAGGAGGTGTACATGTAAATCAGAATTCAAACACTAGCCTAATAATGTCCTTAGAATATTATCACATTACAGGTAAATGAATGGGACCATATTACCTGCTTTTGGCTGGGAAAGTTGAAATAGATCACCATAGGGCTGCAGTGATCGTGAAAAAAGGGCCTTGCAGTAATAGCTTCAGGGTTTTTTTTTTACATATCAAGGCTTTCTTAGACAAGTGCAAGCGCTTCCCGTGACATCAGCAGTTGATGGGATCTAAACTGACTTTAGAAATGCAACTTTAGAAATTAAAATTAGACAGTATGATGAAGCACTTCAAGAACAGAATTTGAATCCTGAAGGTTGCCAGTTCTAATCTCATATGGGAGAGTGCTGTAATGTTCTTGAGCAAGGGGCTTAACCTGAACTGCTGAAGTAAATATCCAGCTGAATAAATGGGGAGTATGTATAATGTGAGCTATGTATGCTGCCCTGAATAAATGGGGACTGTTGAGGAAATAAATAATGTAATGCAATGTGAATTTCTATATCCATTACTGAAAGGTAGTTTAAAGACTTTAAAACACAGCCTACATCAATAAATCAAAGAAATGAATAAAATACTGCAAGAGGAGCTTTTCACAGTATATGGAAAGTTGTTCAAATTAACCCACTGGGATAGGCAACTGACTGTCCTTGAGGCCTCTTCTCAAAATCAATATGCTTCCATAAAAGAGAAAAGACTCAATATCCAGGAATAAATTAAAATGAACACACTTAATAATGTGATTGGAAAAGGGAGGTACGATGTGTCCGGGGGCTTGACGAGACAGCAGTAATTGTAATTATTACTGAATTAGGTATTAGCCTTGACACCATAAAACAAAAAGAAACATCAAATGCTCCTCCACAGAACGGAGTTGTGCCACCCCCCAGGTTATATTAGATTCATTCTCAAACACATAATTTTAGTCTCTTGGCTCTCAATTAAGTTAAAAATCCAAATTATTGCGTGAGTAGAGTATATTAATAGCACAGCTGTGCTAACAATTACATCTTTTATTCTACCTCACATTCAAACAGGAGTTTATGTAGCCATCAGGGGAGTTCACATGAGGTTTTACCTGCATCAGGTTGTACACCAGTGTTTCAGCTGGTGATTTCTAAAACACACAATAGACACAGGTGCACTGACAATCAGAGTACGTAAAGCATCTGTAGCTTCAGTCTCATAGCAGCAGCTCACAGCAATGATCCACACATCACTGAGTAATTCACAGGTCATTACAGACACCAAAAAAACAAAAACAAATGGAATCTCAGTAAATGAATGTTTCTTGTGTTTTGCCCTCAACAAAAACCCTGGATTGTTGCTGGAGAGCCATCTCCTGTGACTAATTCCAATGCTATGCCAGCAATTGGCTGTAACCCCACACATTAAACTTAATTCCATCAGCACAGTGTGAACGCACACTGTCTCGCAATGCAGCATCATCCACTGTTACCGCACATACTTTCCTGGGGATATGACAAATTCAACATTTTCTAATAGTAATACCGATATTAGAATTTCTAGTTCTAATATTGTAGACTCCTTATATGGCTATTTGCTTGTGTTGTGCTCTGCCTCACTTGTAAGTCGCTTTGGATAAAAGTGTCTGCCAAATGAATAAATGTAAATTTAAATGTGAAAATAAGCTGCTAACCTTACAAGTCTGCCCTTATCAAACCATGGTGAGTATCCACAGTAACCATGACAAGCAAATCTACATAAAAACACCATACTGTGTGGTGCACAAGTGTGTACATGCGTGTGTTAAAGGTACACACTGCAAACAAAAATTAGTCAAGAACCAGAATATGTTTCAGGCAGTCCACAAAACTGCTCATTGGGTTGTATGCCATTAACGGTGTGACAGGCATGTAAATGAACTTAGCTGGAGCAGCTTGTCTGTAAAGACAGATTGTAAGACGTAAAATGTTATGAGTGCCACTCCCACATATGAACTGATGCCAGGGTCTATTGGTCTGTGCTCAGTGAAACCACTTCAGCACCCATGAAAGAGGCACAATGTGAGGAATTACAGCAGTAATATGACATCATAAATGATTTGTGAAATGTTAATGTCAATATTTCATTAATGGCAGTGAGATTTTTTTTTTATTTATTTGCACCATGGAAATGTGTCTTATTTATTTACTTAATCAACACAGTGGTGATTGTCCCATCCAGACAAAGCCTCACCAAAATGCTGTTCAGCAAACATTTACAGAAAATTATTATGTGAATATGTGTGGGATGCAAATAGACTGTATTTGTTGTAAGGCCTAAAATGGCACCTGAAATATGTTTAGACATTGTCAGACAAACTGGGTTTTTCCAGTGTACACAGTGTTCTAGGCCCTCTTCCCTTTGTGTCTATTTTTACCGCATTGGTCACAACACAGACAGAGTGTGTTTTATCAGAACGAAAGCACCTGTGGTGACTCAGTCTTGGGGAAGGCGCTCTCAACTTTTCACAGAGTTCAACATAACCCAACCTTAAGTCATGAGCTGGACTTTGCAAACTGAAAGAGGCATATCAACAGAGGGTTTTTCCTACAATCAATACATAGTCATGTGCTACATTAGTTGCAAATGAAACTTGAATAACAACTCAGCATCCAGGGCTTTTAACCCGTTTGCTAAAATTCTTTAATGAGTGATTATAGTTCAGTTTAAATTCAGTGGATTATGGAAATCACACACAGTAATATGGTAATGAATAGCTATTAGTTGGACTAAGCCATGTCACTAAATTGATATTTTCTTTAAATTAAAATGGCCAAAATTGCATAACAGGAGCTTTTTACAGAGCCAATTAAATATAATATGTTAATAATTACACTCTGTATAAATAATCTGGAACATATCATTTAAGATAATTTCATAAAGCACTGTTTATATCTAAGATCAGAATTGCACAAACAAATAACCACTCATTAATCGCAGTGATTTTTGATTATATACTTTGTATGTCAAGATGGAGGGATAGATGGGAACCACATCAGTTTTTTTTTTTCTGGTGAAGGTGAAGTTGAAGGAGTTGCCCAGGATGATCATCTCTGGCTTGTTAATTAGATGTACAGTTGTCTTACATGACATATTCAACACATGAACATAAAGCTTTATGTTTTAAAAAATTGTGGTCCAGTTTCCCTTCAGGACAATGAGTAAATAAAATAATCACACATTCTGAGGCACTGTAATGACATCAGAGCCAATAAATAAAGCTGACAGGCGTGCGGGGCAAATGGAAAGCAATATCTGGCACTGAGAAGAGAGAAGGTGGTAATCCAGCCAATGGCCCCCAGAGATTATGAAACCGACCAGCACAGATCTAACCATCTCAGCGATGGCAGTCCTGGCTGCGTGTGAGCGCGCCGGCAACGGGGACAAACGGAATTAAAGCAGGAACGGAGGGTTAGGCGCTGTCACAGGTACCGTCACAGAGGAATAACAACATGAAGGGGCGCGCAGAGCGTCTGCCATAGCGCCTCTGCTCAGCTGCGGCTCTGACGGCTGATTCATTCAGAGCCAGTGCGCTGCCTTCTGCCTGAACACCCCAGAGGTCTAAAGCACGTCATTCAAAAAACATAAGTCGGAGAGATACAATGTCAAGGCAGTCAGCGAAGTGTATCTTGTGTGCTCGAAAGAAACCACCCCCTCCCCCCTTCCCCTCCACCACTACATCGTGTTACAAATGCATTTGATATTTTCTGTTGAAGAACATTTTTCTGTTCTTTTTTCCCCACTGGCTGTTCTCAGAAGGACTGTTGAAAAGCAACTGTCCACCATGCAGTGTTTTACTAATCACAGCGCTGTCAGGAAGGCAACAAAGGTGTTTTAACTAAGCTTGACAATACACATCTACTCTTTAATAAACCCTATAGACCTCACCCTTCAGAGACCACAAACAGCTACAGCTACAGATACCATCACTACACAGCACAGATGTGTTTGTTCACCCAAGATCATGGAGTAGAATATGAGCAGCAAAGAGACAGTCCACTGCATTGTATAATGGCTAAAAATATTTAGTTCCATCGCAACAGGAAAACCCCCTGGGAACTTTCATCAGAGTCCCTTGTCAAGTCTTTGAAGATCAAGATGAATATAATGGTGTAAAGCAGCAAAAACTGGTACTTAGATTAAAGCTGTGAAACTGGATATAGTTTGTTGTTTTGTTTTGTTTTTTTTTGGCTACATTCAAGAATTTGGGTGACATATAAAAGCAAAAATTTGAAGAGTGTCACTGCAAAGCACTTTACTTGTGTCCCAGAAAGGTGGCCAGTTTTTTCATATTGTGACTAAACTGTTGAGCCTGTCATGTATGATAAAAAAACAACGATCACAATAAACATCCAGAATTGCCTGAGGGAAAAATGAAAAAAGCACTTTTGGTTGATGTGTTCTTTAACTGTCAAACACAAGCTCCACATAAAGGACTACATGTCCATCTTGACAATATGTAGAATAGCTATATTGTGCCTTATTTGCATTGCTTTTACTGGTCCTTATTTTTGTCAGTCACTCATCTGGGGTGGGCCGTATGTTTGTCTAACAAGCTGTACTGTGAACTGAACTATGAATATAATACTTTTAATCAGAGACAGTATAGCTAGTGAGATAGCTGGCTATAGTAGCTCAGTTTACATTAGCTCTCATAACACTGGTTTTCTGTCAGGCTTGTGGGACAGTTTTTCCTCACCTAAGTCATTACATAAAATGCATCTGACTGTGTATTTTATTGTTAGGTGTCATATAATAATCAGCATATTCGAAAATGTATTTATTTCCTCCTTTGTAACAGGTACATAGAAACCTGAGTGTACGTACAGAGATTGAATAGTATGTGACCAAGGTATTTTGCTGTGACTAAAGAACTGTGTTACTGCGTTTTCATTAATTTGTTGTTGGTCAAATTTTAAGACTTTATAGCTTTCCCCAGTCAGTTCTGTGGTTTTGGTGTAAAATGCTGCCCTGATCAATGTTAACCAATGACGAGAATGGAACCGGAACCCACTCCCTGTCAATGTGGTCTCCACTTCACTACTGATTCTTCTGATATTCTTCTGATATGTGGAAAACTGAGTAGATAGCACTTTATGGGATATCTTCATCAGCTAAAGCTGTTACCAGCCCCATCATCTCCAACAACCACTCAATTTGACATGATATAAAATCTTCACTCACTGCACCAGCTGCCACTTGCTGTAACAGCACACAGATTTCTTGTCTAATTATGTCTCCGTGCTCATTTTTGCAGAAATGATCTGTATCTGGCCAGATTTGTATGATTCCTGGATGCCTCTCCCTCTGGGAGCAATTCACTAAACACTGAAATATGGACTCTCCCTCTTGGATGGTGAGTCCCATCCCTGTGTTCACCTCATAGCAGTGACTAATATGTATATGAGATATAAAAATCGGATCATTTCCCTTCTAAAATGTTTTTACATGTTCTATTTTAATCTTAGTACCACTGCAGAAAGGATTCAGATTGTGATTAATTTGAATCCAAAAAAACATGAAGATCACATTTGTCACACTGTTAAGTAATATTTAAAAATCCTACAAAACAAATTTACACCAACAATCATCCTGTTTCTCTGTGTTATAAAAAAAGGGTAACACACACAAGAGATCCATTAGGAGCATACATTATGTTAAGGTCAGATAGCTCTTACCTTTATGACAGGGTCCAGAGACTGCAAGACATTGACCACCACAGGTTTGAAGATGCAGTGCACTCACAAGGTATTCATCCAAATCTTCCAAGAAATGGTGACCTGAGAACAATAAATAAAATTGTCAACTGATCATTTCAATCTCCAGATTTCAATCTCATCTAACATTTGTGGTTCAAACCCAGAAATTCACAAATGAAAACCAAAAGATCTGAGGTACTTAGGACAATTCTGCTTGGGAGAAATGGATCAAATTCCCACTCAGAAGTGCCAAAATGTCACATTAGAAAACGTCAGCATTACAAGATGCATCTTGTAAGTGCAATCCATGCCAGAAGAGGATTTACAAAAACAAATTACAAGAATGTGAGTAAATGCCACCCTTGTGTTTTCTGGAATAAAACCCATGATTTACAAACAATCTAAAGTTTTTCTATGTAATGCTGTTAAGATTAAAGTATAAAGTGTTATAAATGTTAAAGCAGATCCATACATATTGTATGTTCTTCTGACAGAGTCTGGGGTATGAATAAATATAGACATTGTATATATAATGACAAGTAACAGCAATGCAAATGACCACAAGAAATCACACAAAAACTAATGTCACCGAATACACAAAGCACTGCCCATTTGAAACCACTGCAGTGATTAAGTGTAGAAGGAAAAGAGACAAATATGTCTCCATAGTTTTCTTAAGACTAAAATCATTGCAGTTTTGATGCCAAACAGTAACCGTGTCCTCCACTCAAGCATTCATGCAGAGATAACATTTCAGCTGTGTACTTCTGCTTGACTCAGAGTACACAAATGTGTTGTAAAGTCATCAGTTCACTTGCACAATAAGCCCACAATGGCAGAACAAATTGGCTTCATTACTTTGGAGTAGTAGTGGGTTTGTCAGTACGGTTCCTCATTTCACTGCTCTCAGGCATCCTATGACCTGTTAGATGCTTATATGCTGGACAGATGATCTTTATTTGGTTTTTCAATTGTTGATTCCAAAAAGGTTAAAAATGGGAAAAGCAGAAATGTATCTTATGTCAATTTTAAATGCAAGTTCACAGTTATTAATGCAAATTTCAATTTGCAAGAAGAAGTTTTACATGCCTAGTAGTTGAGTGGCTCCTGTAAAGCTGTTTAAAATGTGGAAATCCAGCTTAACAGATAAAGCTTTTATAAGCTTAGTATTGTCCAAATATTAAACTGCAAAGACAATGTCACACATAGCATGCAAGCATTCCTATGAAATGCATCCATCAAATATGTGGTAGTTGGGTAAGCATTATTTTGTGCAATATTTGGTTGGTGTCATTGTTCTTATGTGTGATATGTGATTGATTTACTGTGCTTCTTGATCTACCTCGATGAAGAGTTTACAAAAACCAGGGAGCCAGAGGGACATCTTATGTAACATTTTCTTTGTAAGCTCAGTTAAATGGGAAGTTTCACCAGGGAGACTTCTGGGTCATGTCAATCTCCGTGTTCTCTCAGCAGCCAGTCATCTCAAACATAATCCTATAAGAATGTCACTTACCCATTATCTCTCTGCTGTTTCAGTATTTCATCTATTTCCTCTGCTTCCTCCTCATCACAAACAGTTCCAGTCCTGGGTGTAGGTGTGTGTGTGTGTGTGTGTGTGTGTAATTAGTATTCCTTAATGTTTGCCTTTCTGTTCAGAGCACAGTAGATGAAGTAAAAATCTACGTATATTATCCAATCAAGACCTGCATTCCAGCAACATCTTATTATCTATTATTATTAATGCCACAACATTGATGTCTATAGTTTAGACATATTGCTGAGATATTTTCCGCAGATAGTTCTGTTTAAACCATCTTAATGACATCTGTATTTCAGAAGCCTATCTTTGGATCTTTTTCAGCCCTTTTTCTCTTTTTTTCTTTGCTTAAACGTTGAGAATTTTAATTAGGGCTGTAATTGTTTTTTCGCATGACTGAGTCTTGTAATAAGATGAAAATCAACTGACCATTAAATCTGAAATTTGAAAGATTCAATGAATTTTCAAAGCACTGTAAAGGTAGTAGTTCTAATAGTACAGGCAATCTACAGTAGATATCTGCACCACAGTATATTGTGATGCCTTCATCCTAGAGCCATTGTTTTAATGTACAATCTACAGTCTGACTACAGTGATGTCCAGGTCTCTCTGTGGTTCTTTAGGATGGAGGAAGATCTCACTGCCAGAGATGTCTTCATCAGATGTAATATTGTACAAGGGTAATGATGCGAGGCTGCACTGGGTGTTTTTATTCAGGAGGTGTACCTGTTGAACGTTTGGCAACTGTAGGTGATGTTGTGCACAGATTGGAAGAAGTATTTTTACACATGACAAATAGCCAGAAGTCATGTCACCCATGACCAGCTGAGACCCATTTGGGGTGGGTTTCATAAGTAAAGGGGGCAGTTTGTGTCTATGAGCTAGTTGGGGGTGCTCTTCTCTTGGGACCAAGTAAATCCAATGTCCATCCACCATGATTTAGACTAATTAAACTAAGATCCTGACTCACTTTGTTCACTTAAGACCCCAATGAACAAAACTGAAAGAACAGGGGACTTACCTGGACAATCCCCAAATGGCTTTTTTTTAATGGCTATACGTGACTAGCTTGTCAATTCAAGTGACTTCATAATACTACGAATGCGCATTCTATATATTTCTACAGTCATTATCAGTCAGATCCCTCGTCATCATATTTGTTTGGCCATTTCATTCGTTTGTGACTGTAACTATGAATACGACGAGCGAAGTTTACCATTGGTGGATGTTCAATTCAAAACATTTCTGTGAGTGTGTTGCATTTGTCATTTATCCATGGATCAGCTAGCTAACAACATTGCAATATTGAGGGAAATATTGGTTAAACAGCTGTTTAAAAAAGGCAAACACGAAAACTGTAACTCACCACAGTTTGCAGGTACGGACGCTCAAAAGCCGCGCGACCGGACGCGTGCCGCACTTTTATTCCAGCAGTGGTGCCTCACTTTGGCTTTGGGATGGAGGGAGGGGGGGGTTTCCCGGTAATGTCATTTGTTTGTGTTTTTTCAGTGTCATCTGAATATGCAATGTTTTAGATTCTGAAAGAGGGCTGATTATTTTGTAAAATAATACATAAACATCATTATGTAGTTGACCATGCATAAAGTAAGATATGTTCCCTACCACAAGTGGATTAGTCGAGGGTGAGGTGAATCTATTTGAAGTTTAAACTGACTTGTTAGGTCACTTTGGAGGAGACTGGGATCGAGGATCGTTTCTGTGCGAGTATCAGTGTACACTGGCTTTAATTACTTTTTGATGCACCTCTGCTGATTTGGGTTTGCTCTGTAAATACTGACCACCTGAACACTGTAGCACATTTGTAAATAAGCGTATCATCTTTGGAAGCTTCCGTGTGATGGCCTGTTCCAGTGTTGCGCATGAACGCGTTAAAAGAGCGCGTTCATTGAACGCGCAATTAACTTGAACGTATCCGTTTGCAACTGAACAACGTGAATTTGAGCTCGTCCAGGTTTTCGCGAGATTCAGAATCTTTGCGTGTGTTAAAGTTATTGCTTGATGAATAAACACGGACGGCGTTATCCCATATTAAGACGTTTTTATTAGTGCAACTCATCAGATAGACAGCTCGCAACCAACTGCCACCATATCCATATCCCACTGCGCATGTACACGTACACATAAAATAGTCCCTGGACAATACCCTTTTATAACAGGGTACATGGTGCACTGTAGACACTGGCTAGCTTAAACAATTTTTGCAAAATGGCTAGTGCAAGTCATTGATGTACATATGCATGCAAATGAGAAAACAAAGGAATTTACTTCGTGATTTGAACTTTTTATTACATAACTTATGAATATACAAGTATACACTGAGGAAGGATGGGTAGGAGGAGGTTCTACTGAAAAAGATAAACTCAGTGCAGCTTATTTAAAAAAAAAAAAAAAAAGAAATGAACTGGGACTGTGAACTTGTTCAAAATTCAAAATTGTGAACTATGAATGTGAACTTGTTCACTTTAATCTGTGTGAACTGAAATTTGAGCTAGCTCTTGTGAAGTGTGAACTTGCACAACACTGGCCTGTTCCTCCCTTCGACCCATATACCACCTTACCTTCTTAACAGTCATCAACATCATTGGTATAAAGCATCATTTGTTTTCTTACTCATCTAATACTTTGCAGGAATAAACAGCAACAAATGTAGAGCTTCTATTAAGAATGAACTGAAAAGGGAAAAATCAGTCTCTTCCATGATCTGGCAGTAGTGTTGAATGTGAACTTGTGTTTTTGTAAGTTGATGGGGTTTGTTTGCTTTTTTTAATTTTTATTTTTTCTATGTTCCATTTTTGAAAGATGAATGCACTCTGGAAGCTGTGCTTTCTTATTTAAGTGTTTTGAGATGTCATAATGTGGTCATTGAGATATGCTAATACTGCCGTTACAATACATTAGATTTTCTTGTTTACTCAAAAACATCAGTAAAAGACCTAATTCCATTTATTTAAATGTTAGTATTATTGTTAAATCACTGAACAAATGCTAGAAAAAGACTTGCCTTCCAACAGCAACAACAAAAATAGTCACTCAGAGAAGTGTTGGGTGAAAGGCTGGTGACATGGCATGATAAGCACTCATGATAAACACTGGATTACTGCTTAGATGCTTTGAATGAGGGGGTGGGGTGGGGGAAACATTATAATGGCAGTATGTCACAGTTTTATGTGTGTTCTTGCTCTAAAGGATATTAACTGTGTTATCAGTGCTTAAAATTGTTTTTTATTGGTGGCAGTTCCACAGTTTATCACTTTTCTTTTAAAAAGAAGGATGAAGTTTGTCAGTTTTCCCCTCCCCCTTCATATCTGTAATCTAATGTCTAGATTGATCTGATCTGAACAGTCTGTGCATAAACAGTGGCTCCAGTGAATCTCTATGGAAGATCACCTATGGAGCTGATAAGAATTTTTTTTTTCAGAATATCACAGTGAAATGACACATTTACACACAAATACACACAAATAGGTACAATAGACTTTGATGACGAATACTGAATGCGTTATTGTCTGAACTACAGGAAAACTGGTGTAAAACAGAGGTGGCATTTCCATCTCAACATTCTGAATTCCCTGATGTAATGCCAAAGGTTTAGAATGAATGAGCAAATGATGTCATACAGCGGCCATTAAAATCTAACTTAAGAGACCCCATTTCCCTACTGCTGCATGATCAGCATGTTGGGCCATAAAAATCTACCAACTGGCACCTTCAGATCTGTCTGGAAGTATAGAAAACTACATTTATGATTTGATTTTGAAGAATATTTTGATTCTAGTTTAAAATATATTTCCTGAAAAAAGATTTTTATGGCAAGTGGTCAGTTACAGTTATGTGGTTGTCAGTTGAACTCATAGACTGAAGAATCTTGCAGTTCAGACAATATTGTTAAACAAATACATGTACAGTATATCAAAGAATAATCGGATCTCTTTAGTTGGTGCTTGCAATTCTTAGAGTACTCCTTGTGTCTCATGTACTTACTGAGACAAGCTTTGAACCAATGTCAATATCGCATCTCCCAAGTAATTAAATGGAGGCCCTCACAAAAGCACAGACCATGAGGGAGATTAACAGTAGGGACTCCTATTGTGCAGCCCCCTCTGTGTCACCATATCAGTTATCTCCCCCCGTCATTCAGTGGTGTGAGAACAGACCGGCTCGATGGCCTCTCATGCGCTCTCCCAATTACGACATGATTCCATCATGACCGGGCACAGCAGAAATACCATGCCATCTATTCACGGCCCCCTTTTTAGAAATTGCAGCCTGCTCCATGGCTCTAGAGTAATCCCAGGTTGGCAAAGTGGGTGATATGCACAAGTTCTCCTCTGGGCGTGCCGGGATGTCTGTATAAAGACACACTCTGATTTTTATCACAGCGTGGGTCCACACGAGTTCTGGCACCATCTGCATCTAGGTTTGTGGAGTCTGTGGTGGAGACTGTATAGTGCCCCCTATTTTTTCAAGTGGAAGTTCAGACAGCCGTACATTCGTTATTGTTATTGTTTGTTTGTTTTTTTAGAAAAAATACATTTTGAGTGATCAATTTAAGTTTGTGTCCAGTTACAGTTATGATTCCTGTATCATTCCTCAACTACAATCATATAGGTTCTTTATCTGGCCTCAAGATACAGCTGTGTGCACATGTCATATACTCATGATGTGTAACTTACATATTAGCAGTTAGCAGTATTTTAATACCTTTTTCATATGGGTCAGACCTTTTGGAATGGCTTAATTACACCACTGGAAAAATACAGTCTCATACGCCAACAGTCCCCTTTCAGCACTCTATTGTGCTAGTCTGTGGGCTGGTTGACAAAGCTCCCAAACGTAGCTAACAACCAAAGATTTCATTTAACTGGGGAAGACCTTGGAGAAATCCAGCCCTGTTTGTAAAGACAGTGTGAGTAAAAATGTTCCTGAAGTCTACAACAGCAACCTTAACGTTAGAACTGAGCTACAGAGGTCAAATTGCTTACCAGCAACAGATGTGCCGCTGTCCCGTAATGTTTAATTTGAACCTTTACAGATCCTGTCTTTAAGGACTGTGTTCATTGCCAATGACAGTAGAAAACAAGCTGGCAGACATGGCGCAAAAACGGCATCACATCAGTACAACTCTAATGGCTCTTTTCTTTACAGGCATGGAGAGCATTTTCACTCTCGTAATACTGTGTGTATGTCTGTGTGTGTGTGTGTGTGTGTGTGTGTGTGTGTGTGTGTGTGTGTGTGTGGGAGAGAGAGAACAAACACACACCAGTAACACAGGCCAGTGTGGAGCAAAAGCATGTGAACAAACCCTAAAATACCCACGATATCCTCTCATTGCAGAATGTTTTGCAGAAAATTGTAAAAACATTGTTTGATAATAAAGAGGAATAAGAGATCTGTTTTTCTAGCTGTGGCCGTAAAGTGAACGTGGGTGCAGTGAATTAAATGAAATAATCAGCACTAATGCCTTACAGAGGGTTAGATGGACAATTGATCAGAAAGCAAATGCAACCGCGAAGTACTCTCAACAGCTGTTAAATGCTTACCATGGAAAGTAATTCAATTCACTTTTAATTAAAAAAGAGGGCTTTGTGATTACTTTAGGTAGTGCTGCATTGTTTTTTCTCCTTCAAATCATGTTCCATTTCTTCATGGGGTGGATTAGGTGGACCTAAAAAAACAAATTGCCACTCTGCAGCATGTGTTTTCTTAATGAAGTGGTTTGAGATGTCATATTGAGTTGAACATATGCTAATGCTGTAGTTACATTCCTTCCCTTTATCCTTTTTGTTCAAAAATATGAAAGACTGAACGTCATTCAAAGAGAAGTAAGTATCTAACTTCTGAATAAATACCATAAACATCTTGCTTTCCAGTAACGACAAAAATAGTCGCTCAGAGAAATATGTGGTGGAAGGCTGGTGACTTGACATGATAAGCAGTCGTGATAAACATCGGATTAGTATTCAGATGCTTCTCAGATGAGAGGACGGGGTGGGGAATACATTATAATGGCAGTGTGTCACAGTTTTATGTTTATTTTTATTCTATTTTTTTCTGACTGCACATTTGTCAATTGGGAAGGGATTATTCTAGGGAGATCCCAAGGAAAAAAAACTTTGAGATTATCAGGAGACTCTTGCCTTAAATCTGAACCTAAAGGCCACCACAAAAGGATATTAACAGTATAAACATTGCTTAAAAATGTTTTTTTATTCTTTCCTGTTACACAGTTTACCACTTCTCTTTTAAATTCCTTCCTTGTAACATCTCAACACTTCTTTGCTGTAATCTAATGTTGAGATTGATCTGATCTGAACAGTCTGCACATGAACAGTGACTTCCTTGCATCTCTGTGGAAGATCACCTATGGAGCTGATAAAAAATATTTTATGACACATAAAATACTTTTCTGGATGGTTTTCTTTGCTTTGTTCAATATTTTTAGGCCAGAAGACTGGCCTCCTGTGATGCTCTTTGAATATCAACATGCATTCTGTTAAAACAACAGCCTCTCTGTCAGATAAAGATTGATGCTGTTGCCTTCAGCAAGCTCTTGGAAACGTGCAGCAAGACTGTTATTCCACAGGGGGAAAATGGCATTACTTGGTATTTCCCAAAAATGGCTACAGTAGTCATTGATGACCAATCCTGGAAATGGTGCTATTGGCTGAAGTACAAGAAACCTGGTTTAGACCAGATGGAGCACTTCCATTTCAATATTTTATAAATATTCAATATCTGCAATCTTTGCCAACACAAAAAAGCTAAATGCCAAATTTTAAAATTTGCAAGTCAGCAAGAAATCAGAGAAACCTCAACCAGATTAACACCTTAATAAAATAAAATAAACACAACAGAAAACAAAAATGCAATATTCATTTTTGAGTCCATGAATCAGTAAGAAATCAGAGAATCTAGGGCTAGGGGGACATGCCACCCTTGCCACTCGCTAAATTATTTGATTTAACAGTGAAGAGAAACCGACAATGGCTAATATAATTCCAGATGTTTCTGTTAGTCTTTGTAAAACATGATGGCAGTTTCCCTGTCCACTACTGGTTGATTAAATGTGATGTCTTTCCAAATGATTGACAACTGAGCATCGAATGGAAAGCAGCTTTCAAAGCATTGCTCTCAAGAAACTGTGTGAACACTGTGTGAACTGTATGAATGGAGGAATATACTCTTTACTCATGACTTCACATAGCTTTTTACCTAACAGGTTTCACTTAACATGTACATCAAATTGAAGTGCAAATTTCTTTTGAAGTTTAATGGAAAACTTTGAAAACGAATTCCAGGAATGATGCTCAGTTGAATGTGTCAAGCATATACCAAGACAATGGCCCTTGAAACAAGTACTGACATTTCAAACACTTAGGCTTCTGTTCAGTCTGCTGTAACTGCAATGTGCTTTGTCTTTTGATTTAGGAGTTTTAGCAAGTTATACATGTTTCCTGTTTCTTACCTACCATTATGAACTCACCAACCCTTTTAATATATGATAATTGTTGTGTTAGAAATGAAAAATGTCACTTAAAGAAAGGGCTCTCTGGGGTTAGAACAAATCCAAGCTTTGATTTTGAATTATCTGTCAGATTTCTTCTCTGCAACCCTTCTCACTAATGGATGCCTTTCAGAGACACAGCTTCAGCTACGACACTGAGGTTGTATTCGAGAAAACACCAGGGAAGAATCTAAATGAAAAGCCCTTGACCATACCAGGAAGGACACTTTAAAGAGTAACCCTTCCAAGCTTCTGTCTTGGAAAGCATGATCAGGAAGGCCCCCATGGACCACTCCACACGGTACGGAAACACACTGTCTTTCCATTGGTGTGAGCTGAGTTCCAATGGGTTATTTTGGGGAGAGCTGTCTATCACAGCTGTTGTCTCTGGCGTTAGGCTCCTGGACCCTCTTCTCTCCCCTCTCTCTCCCCCGCTGGCCCTGATAAGTGGTTGCTCAATTCTCTTTGCTCTGTGTTCAGGCTCGGCGAACGTCACTTGGATTCTGCTGTTCTTTGTGGTACGTGTCCCAATTTTTTTATTTTGCATGTGGTGCTAGTTTTTCATACTGTTATGAAATGTACATCTCACTGTCTTGGGTAACAATGTTTCACTGCTTGTGTTATAAGTCTTGTTGGTCATGTTCTGTTCTGCCACTCTGCATTATGTCTTGACAATGTGCTCGCAGTAAATAGGCTTTGAGGTAACAAAAAATGAGAATTTGATAAAAGTAGCTGAGCAACACTGTTATCAAGTCAGACTTACTCAAAAACAGCTTACACGTAGTACAGACAGATTCTAACACACAAGCACACACCATTATGTGCAGTTGTTATGATAGTAATTATTGAGCATTATGACAACATTTCCCTAATTTTACGTGTTATTTTGATAATTATGTCAGTTAGAGAAGAGTAAACTTGCACGGTATGTGCCGTATTTAGAGAATAAATGCTAACCCCGGGAATACACACAGGCAATCACCAATTAACACTGATGTCACTGGCCTCTTTACTTGTTTTCCACTTGTATACAGAGGGACCATCATTGACATCAGTGGAGACGTGGCAAGAATAAGAAATAGCTTGTCCATATTTAGAAGCTCCAAAAATAGACTATGGCTCCCGAACAGGTGCCATGCGCCTGCCTGCTGGAAGCAGAGAAGCAAGGGAGGGGGGTGGGGGCTAATTTTATCCTGTTAAGCAGGAGCAATCATAAGACAGCCTGGCTGACCAATAAACTACCTCTGGATGATTTAAGTTCATTTGGTATATAGTCAAACAGGGCGCTGAATGTATCTGCGCCGTTCAGTCGGGAGAGATCCAGCCCGCTGACACACCACTGAGTCCTGTGCCTTTTCTTCTCAAATGTTGCATCACACAATTTTGTGGTTAGCCTACTGCTTGGAAGGGAGAAAATTTGCCAAGTTTTAGAAGGAGATGGGGGACCAGAACATATTAGATGTTTGAAACATTTTCATTTGTTTGTACAAGGTCAAGAATAAATTAATTCATTACAGGAATCAAGGGTCACAGGGTTTCAGTATTTATTGTCTGAAAAAATAAGATCAATCAGGACTTTAATGGAATGAGGGGGGTGTTTTGTTAAAATTCCCTAAGATTGTTTTTTATTATTCATCAGGAATTTAAGTCACATGTCCTTGAATTTGTTTTGCTACAAACCTGCTTGAATACACCTACATTCTGATTTTACAGCTGTGAATTTCATGCTTATCTACAAAGAGAGCGTGGATAGTTGTTGATCTTTGAACACAGTGTATCTGATTTTTTAAGAACTCTTTATCAGATTAATTATATTCTTTTCCTAAAATTAGACATGCTAAATGAATGGGGATTTTTATCAATGCAATAAGTGTAAGGTCATTCTATGCTATGCTGTTCTCAGACAAATACCACTTAACTATCAAATTTAATTTAATCCATCATGTACAAGGCAATTTAGTGGGATTTCGCTTTTCAGTGATTTTTTTTTCCCTGTCACGCGTGGATCACCACATTCAGAATTCCACAGACAGGCATATTTAAATGAATGGGTGGTCCACTGCTTCTTTCTAATCAAACCCAATCATGCTGATTTTAACATCAAAACAATTCTTTAGTCAGCTTTTTTCATTCTTTTCTTGTCCCTCCCAGTAAGGGAGATAGTTTATATGGTGCAGCATGCCTGGTGAAGCATAGCGTCAATTGGCCACATCAATCCATGTCCTCTCAAACAAGAGCTTACATACTTCACAACAGGATATCAGATGAAGCACTGACAAGGGGAAGCTAAAACTGTCCACTGGCCTCATGTTGTCATCCAAGCTATGAGCAACAATCCAACAGTGTCACCATGGCAAACAATCAACAGTCGATAACTGTTAATGGCATTCAGTTACTGATGAATAAATACATGGAAAGCTCTGAGTTTCTCTGATTTACACAGCGTGAGTAAAAGATAAGTAACACACAATGGCCTCCTTGCAGTCCCATTAGTAAGACAATGGACAGCAGCAACCAATCAGAGGTGTCCAGCGAGCAGAGCACCACTCCTGCCACGCCAGCCCAGCCAAATGGCTCGGAGGTGCAGTACGTGGACCCTATAGAGGACTTCAGCCGGCAGCTGGAGGACATTATCAACACGTATGGCTCAGTGGCCAGCCTCATGGAACAGCACGTCGAGGCCCCCGAACCTGAGGAGTCGGACAAGGCCGACGACGATGCTAACGGAGAGCTGGGGGAGGAGGCCACACCCTCAAAGGACAACGGCAAGGACCAGAAGCTGGAGAAGAAGATGCTCAAAGGCCTTGGTAGGCGTTCTTTGCATCTATGCATCATTCTGCTTTTATACGACAAAGTTATTACTTTCACAATATACATCAGGTGGTGCTAATATGGAGTTGCCGATGAGGAGAAGAAAGGAGTTTTTGTGATATTGTGATGTACTGAATTAGAATTAGAAAAGTGTTCCTTTTTATTATTTGGTACACAGTAAGCTTGAGATTTTCAGTCACAGAGATTGTTGAAAAGTGGAACATGAATAACAAATATGGTGAAATATGTCTTAATATATTAGTATTGTTTTATACTGATTGTGTTATTAAATAAACAAATATTGACAGGTTTATTGCCATTTTACACCTGAGGATCAGTTTAACATTCTGATGGGATTTCCCAGAACGATTGTAGGAAATGCTTAAGCAAGCCCTTGGTTTTGTTCAGAGAATGCATTATCTTGTTAGTTCTCTTCCTGTGAGCCCCAGTTATCTTCTGTCAAAGCACCTTTTTGATAAAACGATCCTTTCTCTCGGATACGGCAGACGAGCGTTCCCCTCCTCACATCTGTATTTCAATCAGGTCATGTTTATTCCTATCTGTTTAGCTGCAGCTAATCTGCGGTTGCTTGACAGCGATTGCCAAGGAGCCAGGCCTGTATATCAGAGAAGCCCAGGGGGGAGTTCAGTGCTCCAGTCACAACTCAAAGAATAATCAATTGACAGGACATTTGTCAAAATTATCCATGGGCGAAAAGACTATTCTTCTCTCTGCATGCTCTTCCCAGACACTACTTTTTATGAACATTATTTTTGGTCAGGCAATGTATTCGTTCTCCATCATGAATATATAGTGAATAATTGCTCTCATTTTTTATATGTGTTAGGCTGTGTTGCTATTACTCTTGATATGGTTTAACAGATGATACTGAATGTGTGACATCAACGGCCATGATGTATTATGGAACACTAAAATAAGATGCACTATAAAAAGGATGCGGGGTTGTGGTTCTGCTGTGATAAACCATTTGGTTTGCAGATGATTTTAAAAGCATGGTATTGAGTGAACAATTTCATCAAAGGGCTAGATCTTAACATAATGTTGCTTACTGGTCCTTGTTGACACAATAAAAAATATTTTGTATAAAGCTCACATTGTAAGTGGAGGTGATGGAAATATTGAAAATACGGAGAAATATGCCTTTTGTAAGCATTTTACTTTGTCATAAATCTGTATTTTAATATGTATCTTCATGAAAAGGCACATCAAGACATTGTATCACTGTTTTGTGTTACCAAAGAGTAAAGACACAAGTCCGTAAGATGATTGCCATTATAAAGCTAAAATTTCAGTGGAAGAGCCCACCAAACTATATTCCCTGGTTAAAAGCTAAAATTTGAAAATTCACACTTGAAACATTAAGTTCCTAATATGTTCAAACTTATAGAATATTCTCTAAATGGGTTTTCTTTCTAACTACTGACTCTGCATCGTCTCTGTGTTCATATAGGAAAAGAGGCCACACTGCTAATGCAAAATTTGAACAAGCTCAACTCGCCAGAGGAAAAACTGGAAGCGCTCTTCAAAAAATATGCAGAACTGGTGAGTGTTTCAGCCCACTTGTTGTATAAGTAACCACCAGCCTATGAAACATAAGGGGAAAAAAGAAGGAATTGACAGAAGTCTCCTAAAAGCGTGTGGTGAGATCTTAGAAGTGGTTCATCTTACACCGGAATGACCCAAATATTCACTGCTTCAGGCTGAAAACCCAACTGAATCTGAAAGGAAATAGTAGAGTTATATGCTGCATAGGGTATCTGCAGCCTGTGTGTCTCATTAATTCCAGAAAAAATAAGATCATTTAAAAAAGAAATCTCATCCAATCACTGGGAACAAAAAAAAGTTTTGTGAAGACAACGTATTTGCTTCTGGCTTCATAAAATCCTGTTTAGACTGTCTTTGCTTTATTTTCATTTGTTCATTCAGCATGGAAAAGCAGCTTATAGTAGGGTCTGTGTTAAGTTAAAGTCTGTTAAATAGACACAGTGAGAGAGGCGTGAGGTTCAGGTGTCCATGTGGTTCATACAGCTGGAGGAGCACCGGGCGCAGCAGAAACAGCTGAAGACCCTGCAGAAGAAACAGGCCCAGACCGTGAAGGAAAAGGACCATCTCCAGAGCGAGCACAGCCGTGCAATACTGGCCCGCAGCAAGCTGGAGGGGCTGTGCAGAGAGCTGCAGAGACACAACAAGAGTCTTAAGGTGGGCTTTATCCTCTGTGATCAGCCTCTCCCCCGACTGTGTCCGTCTTTTTTATCTGTGTGTGTCTCCTTTACCCCTTCTTCTTGCTGTCTGTATCTCTCTGTTTTTTTTTATCTCTTTTTACAAGAGATAGAGAAGACATATTATGTAATATGTTTATGCATTTGGTATCAAAGCCATATACAAATGTTACTCTTATAGGTTGTTTCCGTCAGCTGCAGTGGGCAGGAACCTGTGTTACCTTGAGCTGCAGTTAGGTCCGGGGAGATGTTAGATGTCTGCTCCTTTTCCACCCAAACTCTCTCATGATAGTAAACACCTGGTCACTTGGCAGCCAACTAGGTGGAATAAATAGTGCGGTGTGACAGGTTATAATGTTCTTCTGCATGTGTGGTGCAGCACATTGGAAAATCAGCAAATCTAATATCCCATTTTTATTCACATAGCTAGCTAAGGTAGTTAGTGCTAAGGTAGTTAGTGCAAACAAGCCCCATTGTGATTAGAGCAGAAAAAAAACTTTTTTCCACACATGGTTAAGATATATAAATACATTATACACCTGCTAAATTGTGATCCTTGAATGAGTAAGAATGCATAATGAGTTCATTTTCATTTGCATATCATTTTCTTGAATTATTGAAGTTATTGCCTGAGTCAAATTCCCTGTTTCCGTGAACAGAGACATGAATTTGAATGGTTTACTTTTCCTTGACCTTAAGGCCGCCTTTTCAGTTTGTAGTTGGTCCTTAATTTAACTGTGGCATGTCATCTGCAAGCAGATTATGATCTGTACAATACAGGAATTTATCTTTTGTCCAAGCCTCAGATATGATTTTTTTTTTTTTCCAGTCACCTTTTGTTTTGAGTTGAAACGCGTTTGGTGTTGTTGTACATGGGCTCATTTGTCTCTGGTGAGTAATTGGTGCCTCTGCATCTGGTCCTCCCTCAGGGAGATCTGTGCCATCTTTAGCACCGTGCGAGCATTGCACTCGCTGTGACTCACGGACAGGTCTTTGTGAGGAGCCCTTCACATTCAGGATGCTTGTGACAGTCTTCTCAGACAAGAGGGATGGTTTCATCTGGGCGTCTGCCCTTCCTCTATAAATCAAAGAGTGAAATAAAAGCACTGAAAGCAAAGGTCATAGGAGGGCACATCCACCTCTGATATGCTTTAGTGCTGCTACTTGACCCAGTGGTCTCGGTTTTCTGTTTTTGAAGTATATGCCCATCTTAATGTTTGTGATAATAATTGAGCTGGGATTGAAAAAAAAGCCAGAATTAGGTTTCAGTGGTATGGGTGAATTTTCTTGACTGGTGATTTCATGCATAAGGTGGCAATCTAGTCATCATTTGTTCAGTTTTTCAGTTAGTGCCAGCAGTCAGCATGGTAAATTACATCTATTGGCCATATTTTAAAAAACACCAATAGCTGGCCTCTCCAGAAAACGGAACATATGCTGCTTCAAAGGAGTGGTGTTCTCATAATTATACAATTATGATAGCACCATATTGTTTATGATAATATATAGGCAGTTTTCAGGTACTCTTGTAAAATAGTTTAAGCTCTAATACCCTGATATTTTATTAATCCAGAAAAAAACATTTGTTATAGTTATATTAAGGTTATATATATTCATATTCATATTCATATTCATATTCATAGAGTTATATTCATCTTAAATGTATCCCATTGTATGATTCTTGGGTGGTCATTGATCTTCAGCCGCTTGCATAGTGTTAAAAGACCAGTAAAATATCCTAGAAAATAGCATACTGTTCAATACATGTCAAAATTCATGGAGACGGGCTGGGATTTGATTGGGATTCCACAGATCAAGAAGGACATGGATTTGTAAATTTGGCACAAATTGTGGACTTGGAGGCTCCCTGTCATTGATTGCTGATTGTGTGGAATTTAGAATGATATCATATATACAGAGGAGAAAGGAGTCAGTGTTTTTTAACCTGTGAGTTTTGTCCCTGTTAAACAAAAGCATTGCAAAAGGTATTTAGCTGTTGTCATTGACTCAGCTGGAATGTGAAGATGTTTATCTTCCTACTTGGTGGGTTTTCCTTGAAAGGCACCAGTAATTAGATAAAGAACTTACTACTGCAGACATTGATATTTAATACTGAAATATAATGCATTGGAAATGAACAGTATTTAACCTCCCCTCACCTTTTGATTTGTAATTTGTTCTGTGTACAAACACTGGAAAGCACATTATTCCACTCATCCTTGCTGCAATATAGCGCAAATGATCAAAGCTTTATTTGAGAAAGAAGCCCATAGGAAATGTTATCCAGTGAAGAACACTCCTAACAAATCACTGTTCTTTGTAATGCCAAATGCCTAATGAATACAAAATTATTTATGAAACCAGCTATTCCTGCTGTGACATCCCTTGCCTTGGGGAAAATATTCAAGTTGTGAAAGATGTGCTTTTTGTGCTTTCTTGGTTTTGACAGAGAATTGATTATTTAGCAGTGTTTTTTTAGTATAATTTAAGTAGCAGTGCTGTTATCTTGTGTCAAAATATAAACCTTCCATTTTAATGCCATTTTAATTCACTTCATTGGATGAATAAGCTTTTTTAAGTAGCAGGCTATATACTATAATCCTTGTTAACCTTCTTGCCTTCCTATCATCTATTATTTCAATGTACAGTATGTGTATGTATGTATATATGTATATGAAGAGGTACATTGTCTGTGATGCACAGGAGACACCAACCTTTGTCAAGATCTTCTGTATTTCGTTTCTTAAGACAGTTCATTTTGCCAGATAACATGAATCTGCATTCCTCTGCTTTCATCCACATAAGGGCTGGTATCCGTGCCTTGCCTTACTCTTGCAATCAGAGTGAAATCACATCATTCTTTGCTTAAAAACATCTCCTCAACCGTCCTCCAAATGCCGCACTCGATACATCACAGAGATTTGCAATGGGAGCTTGAGATAAAGGACCCAATGCCAAAAAGCTCTCACTCCAATCAGCTCTCACATTGCAGTGTTTCACTCAAGTAATCTTGAAATATAAGCAGCAGTTTGCAGTAGGGGTAGCAGAGCAGGTTTCCGAACCCAAACACCGCTGGTTCAGTTGTCAGATGTGGCTCTGCTGTTGTACCCATAAGCAAAGTACTTAACCTTAATTCACTAAATATCTATTAATGGATAGTATATAGAAGGTCATTTCTGAAAGCTGTTTTGGATAAGACCATCTACTACACAAATAATATAATATAATATATATATATATATAATATATATATAATATACAATATAATAATATAATACAAAAAACACCTGACTAGTACATATTACAGAATATTGCTCAGTGAATCAAGGAATCTGCTTTGTATGAAAACAGTCACTTTCTGCCCTGGCTGATGGGCAGGGAGTTGCATTCAACAGAAGAAGAATGCTATCTTGGCTTCCATGGTGGAGACACTAGCTCAGATTATGTTTCCCAATTTCTCCTCTGTCTCAGACCTTGCAGAACAGAAATGTCGTCCCTCGGCAGGCTAAAGTGCATGTTGCCATTTCTGAAAGCGCGGCCTGACCTGAGGTTGAATATTAGCCTCAGTAAAACATGACTAAGATGTCTTTCTCTTCACCAAAGCCTTTTACCCTGAGGACATTTTCTCCTTCAGTCCATGCTAGCGTAACCAGCCGTTTAACCTATCTTTCCAGCCCAGGGCAATAGGCTCTGAATGTGAAAGTCAGATTGAATTTTATCATGGGCGCTGGGTTAATGCCCCCTGTTCCATCTATGTTAGCATCCCCTCCTTTGTTTACTTGACTGTGGGCTTAATTGATTCACCTGTCCCAGGTGGGAGCTTATGTCCGTGCCATTTGTAAACACAAGCAAACAAACAGATAAGGCCCCTGAGAGAAATGCTGACGACGCATGGTTTACTCTCAATTAGCTGAGTCAGAGACAGGAGCCCAGCAACCAGAGCGACGTGTGTGTGCTTGTGTGTGTGTGTGTATGTGTGTGTGTCTGTGTGTATGCATGCATGTGTGTATATGTGAGAGAGTGTGTATTAGAGTGAGGAAGTGTGCATCTGTGTTTGTGCATGCGTGTGTGTGTGCACGTGTGTGTGTGTGTGTGTGTGTATGCATACACGCGTGTGTATATGTGAGGGAGTGTGCGTGACCATGAGAGAGTGCATCTGTGTTTGTGCATGTCTGTATGTCTGTACAGGGAGAGCAGTTGGTGCTTTGTTGACTGTTGACCCTCTACCTGCTCGGTTGCAGGAGGAGTCTCTCCAGCGGTACCGTGAGGATGAGCTGAAGCGCAAGGAGATCACCACTCACTTCCAGAACACACTGACTGACATCCAGGCCCAGATCGAGCAGCACAGCAACCGCAACACCCAGCTGTGTAAGGAGAACAGCGACCTGGCCGAGAAGCTCCAGAGCATCATCAGCCAGTACGAGCAGAGAGAGGAGGTACAGCCCCATGCCATGATGTATTCAGGGTCAAAGGTCACGTGACATGCTCTCCAACCATGACTTCCCTTATCAGCCACTCACATGTACATAAAACACTGGGCACTGGATAGACATTTATCACTGGCCTAAGGAAGCACCAGCACCTGTTCATTACACAGTAGCTGTCTTATGCAAGCACAAGGATCAATACAAGCTTTTGAAATGGACCGTGATTAAATGGACATGATTAAATGTTCAGATATGGACTAGAGCTCTGTTGGACCACTGTTGGAGAGTCCTGGCTTAGAAAAAAGCATAAACCTAACTACATGTACAAAATGTGATATTGTTGCATTGTGAATCATATACAGTGTACATATACAGAAAAAATGGAGTGAATTCAAAAAACTCAACCTAACGCCATGTTGGCTGCAGGGGGGCAGGTGCCAGAAAATGAGAACGTGACTCCTTCCAACCTGGCTGAGTCGTACTTGGGAGGAGATGCAAATGCTACCAAAACCACAGACACTTTGAGCTGAAAGATGTTCTATGTTATGTAATTAAATTAAGTTTAAATTAAATTAAGTTTGATAGAAAGTAAAGGAGGGACCACGCCTGCATGTAGTATCATGGAATATATTGGCAAATTGAATTACTATGATCAATATGCATTCCTTCCATGATAGGAAGTATATATTAAGCGTCTGCATTGAAGCCAGTCACACAGGAAACAAAGAGTCTGATGAAGTCACAAAAGAGTTGGATTTCTGATTAAAGGAAACATTCACACACATGTTGTAGTCAATCATACACACCGCTGATCTAACTACCCCTTGCTTTCCACTGATTAATGAAAGATTCATGCCCTATTTGAAATTGAATCATGCCTATTGTATAACACTATTGCATGTCATACTTAATCACACTGGGACTCATTGGGGAAATGACAACTCCAGTATGACGCACGCAAACCAAAATTTGTCATGCTCACAGTTGCCTCTGAAGCTGCTCACATACAGCAAGCACCACTGTGTAAAAACACCACGCACACTCCCTTTGTTAATGCTGCTTGATCGGCAAACATCTGTCTCTACCACCACCTGCTGGTGAGACATTAGTAAGACATTTGGGGGGTGGAGAGTGAGAGAGTGGAATTTTGAGCCAAAGTCAGTATTTATCACCAAATGAAAGCTCATGATTAGATCTGTCGTGTGCCAAAAGGATGCATCTGAGATCATAAACAACAGTGAAAAAGGGGGAAAGGAGAGGCCTGACTGAAAATGTTGAGTCCAGCATGGTGTCAGACAAAGTGCACTCATCTGCTCTTAGCATGCAATTCTGTATCAACAACACGTATGTTACGATGACAGACAGGCCAAATAGGAAAAGTCTGCATTAAAAACACATATTTAGACCCAGATGTTAATCAATCATAATGCACTATGTTCTCAAGTTTGCATAGTATCGTCAAATACAGTTTTACACATGCTGTATTTCCATCTCAGCAAATTGCTGCTGAAATACAAATATTATCCATATATTTATGTTATCCACCATGATTTTTGTATTAATATTTTCTTTTTCAAAGTCTAGTGCAATGTCTTAAAATATGAAAATTACACATATTCATACAAAGTGGATCTAAGTAAGCACTAGGGGAGTTATACTGAATGAAAGAAGAAGCAGCGCGAAGCAGCAGCACAAACTCTGGCCTGCATCAGTACAAGGGCTCTGAAATCTTGCCAAGAAAAATAAAAACAAACACACAAGCGTAATTTGTTTTTCTGGGAAAAATATGGGCAGGTGTTTTCAGAAGAGAAAACTAGAGATGCACCACAAAATCAAGCTTTATAATATTCATCAGTATGCAGCCACTCTCTGGAGGGAAAGATGATTGGAGTTTGCAAAGAATTTTACCCCAAGTTCCTGAATATCTTTGTAAGCTGTTTGTAAGATGTGTATACAGTCCAGTAAATGGAACAGGAATATCATAGATTCACCTTACTCCTTATCTTAAGGAGAAAAAATGCAATGTTTGGTTTAAATCCAGAAAACACAGAATTCAATGTATTTTTTTGAGTAATGAAAGTAATGTGGAGTTGCCATTGAGGTTGAGGCTAGCTGCATTTGCAGTTTGAGTAACAATGATGTCACATGGTGATGACTAATATATTTGACCTCGTGTTCGTTTTTTAATTGCTATCTATGAATAGCACATAACTGGTGAAAATTCCTCTCCAGCAACATTTTAAGCTTTACAGAATGTCCTCTTGGGAGGGAAATGCAGTGTGTCAGAGGTTTTATGAGGATGCTCTTCATGTTCCTGCTTCCTGCATGTCTTCCTGTGCAGAGCCTGGAGAAAATCTTCAAACACCGTGACCTACAGCAAAAACTGGCAGATGCCAAACTGGAGCAGGCCAACATGCTGCTCAAGGAGGCTGAGGAGAAACACAAGCGAGAGAAGGAATATGTGAGTCATCATTTTTTAAAGTTGGTTTTCACAAAATGTGAAAATAAGCAAAGTAAATGCACAAATATTATGCACAAGCATATCTGGCAATCTGGGTTATGAGTTTGTCTCTCTGCCTTCTAAAAAGCAAAAGATCTGCTTATTGTATTGAACCATTGTACTGAACCATTATTAATAGAATGTGGTTTGATGTTTGGTTTCAGTACAGGGGACATGGCAAAACCACTCAGTTATTTTCTGATTCTGCTGTTTATACCTTGATTATCACCTCTTTTATTTGAATGTTTTTCTTATTTAAACATTTTGGGAAGGCATCATAGCTGGGGAAATTGTTTTGTATGAACAATGTTTATCAGGAATGTCCATTTAATTATTGCCTTATGATAAACAATTTTAATAAGGTTGTTCTTATATGTTACATGGTGGTTACACTAATGCCAAAGATCACATCAAGCCAATGACTCCCAACTATTATATGCAATATGTTATACTGATGATCCTCTAGTTTATTTTTAGTATCTTTCAAGATGGAAAGTTTTATATATGGTACCAACACAATCTCAACCAGACCTTCCACTGTGTCTGTATATGAAGGGAAAAAAAGCAGGTTCCAGAACAGTGCAATTGTTTTGTCACTTTAGTCTAGGTCATGGTTGCTTCTTATCATTTTTTAATATTTGGCAATGGCATGCATAATTACCTTTAATGTGTACGTCTGGTGTGATTATATTGGAGATAACTTTTTTGCTTCGGGTAATATTGTGTTTTATAAGAAGTTTTCCACCAACTCAAGCAATTGTCTTTTTCAGCCAAACAAAATTTTGTAAAGCTAAGGACTTAGTGAAAAGAACACTGAATTCTGCTTCTATTTTAATTCCCAGTTCAGGGACTTCCTCATCCCAAATATCATTTGTACTCCATGTGTCTCTCACATCCCTGATTGGCTCAGGAATACCTGGTGACTGTAAAGGATTCTATGTGTAAAGGTGTCTCATAATTGTAATTCACTCCCAGCTATCCATAGACATGCCCCTGTTGGGAGCCATTTGCTTGATGTAAACTGGCCTGGAATCAGAAGTCTGTTTTAACCATTCACTGTTTTTGTTAATAGTTGCTTAAAGAGGCAATTGAAAAAACAAAGAAATGCTACGCAATGAAGCAGCAGGAGTTGCAGATGAAGAAACAGGTAAAGCGCTATTTTATTGCTCTCTTGTGTTTTGTGTCTGAATACAGTTACTGACACAGGCCGCTGAATGGAAACTGCAGGCTAAAATCCTGAAAGAGCAGGAGACAGTGATGCAGGCCCAGGTGAATATGTCTCACACCTCCTCTCACCCAGTGCTTTCAGGTCAAGGCTGAAACCTGCTTTAACTAGTTTCTTCATAAGCTTCAGACAGCCTCTGGCTGAGCATAAGTCCACGCTTTGTTAAAGGCATGTTAAACTAGTGTTTTTTTTTAAACTGCCCCCAAAAAGCTAGCAGTTGCTATTTGTTCCTCACAAATGTGACAATTGGTGTCAATGTTCTCATGTTATAAAGTAGTTCTGTGACCTCAGAACCAAAGCAGGAAAAGAATCCTCTGATGCATATACCTTGTGACGCATAAATGCTTTGTCACTCAGTGGAGGAAATGAATTTAAGCACAGGGGACATAAGGCTTTGTGGAACAGAAGAAAACTCAGCACAACCAACTGTACTTTCTCAGTAGAACGCCAATGGAACTGACTACAGCACTGGTCCTGTTTCACATGTACTCTGTGTTCTCAAACTAACTAAGATACTTTAAAGAGAACAAAGTTGTATTTGAAGTATATTTCAAACCTGTAGAACTCTTCATTAATTCCTACTACATCTTTATGTGGATTCATAAACAATATCCATTTCAAGTTCTCGTCGTTCCATTTACATTCTGCAAATTTCAGTTGTTGATGTGTAGCGCAGAATAGCCACCCTGTACAATAATACAAATATACACAAATTGTTCATGAATCTACATGAAACATAAAATGTGTTTGTAAAAAGTAACAAAATGTCCTGTTACAGAAAATATGTATTGGGAGGTTTCAAGTCAGTTTCAGACTCCAGGAAACAACCTTAACATGTTACCATTTAGATGTAAGTTCTTGATAAATACAGTGATTTGTAAATATCATCATAGCTTCAAGCAGGTGAAGGCAGAAAAGGAATGGGACAAAAACAAATAGCCTTTAATTATTCACCTTGGGGTAGCCTCTGTAAACACACAGTACTCCATACTCTGGACAGTGGGTGATTAAAGTAAAGGATACGTCTCAGCAGTTTGCCTGATGAATCTCGCATGGCCCTAATATGGTTGAATTTGTGCTGACTGGCTGTTGTATTTGTGCTAAATAATGTTACAACTTTAGCTCAAGCATAGTAATATTTGATAACACACTAATTCAATCTGCAGGTGATTTGTTTTGCTGCTCATGCATTAACAGGAGCTTGATGGTCACTGCTGTAAAAAAAATAGTTCATAGAGAGACATAAAGACATAAGAGAGACATAAAAAAAATTTAATACTGGCTTGAACTTGTTAATCAAAGGGACATTATGTGATAGCAGCTGGATTGCATTCTTCCCTAAATGTCTTTCAAACTTTAATTTTGATTTAGTGAAATTATATTTAACTTTATTTAAACAGTATCCACATGAAAAAAAATATTTTCAACACATCAAGGCTGAGATCCTGCACATTACTGTAGTAAATTATAATGCCTGTTTGGATTCACCTTTAAAATGTGTGGTAATTAAATATCAACTGTAACTAAACGTTTTTATTTGTAAAAAAAAAAAAAAGCTTTGTGTAAAAGTAGAGAACGCAATTTCTTTTACACTGCTTATATTTATATATAGTATGTACTTTTACACACATTATTCACCACACGATGAAATGAAAACCAAAACCATCATTTTTGTGATCATTTTTTACTCATAACTATGTTCATATTAAACACAATTAAATTAATTGGGTTAAATGATTCCACCATTTTGAATGTTAAATATTACAAAGATGAATGAATCTGTAGTATTCATAAATTACTGATGACAGTTTATACAGTTTTAATTAATTGCAGAGTAACTACACCATCAATTAAAGACTTCCATTTTCAATGGGAACTTTGGCTGCAGTCCCTAACAGGAGGAAATATATATATACTTACTGCTACCAATTCACACAGATAAGATTACTGAAGATAAGTTACTGAAATAGTTTATAAGAAAAGAAATATATATGTTGGGTTTGCTAATTCTTTTCATGTTTAACCTTAACAGCAGAATAAAGTCATATTATTTCATGCAAGTGACTTTGAATGGTACTTTTTGACACTTTGTATCCTGAAAATGCAAATTTGCTTTGGAGATCTCCAACTGGTTTTGGGTGCATTTGGATTTACAGTTGCCACCCACACAGCTTGTCTCACAGAGCTTAGTGGCAAGATACACTTGTGTGTTTTTCTTGGCAGAGTTTTCATGTTACAGCTAGCTTTAAATTTCAAATAGTACATATTACACTGGCAAGTGTTTAATTCAGCTTTTTGTGAATTCTTTTGTCTCATAATTTGTGATGGTCAGGTCATTTCTTTATAACTTTTGGAGATCTCTCTGACCTTTACCTTGATAACGGATGCTATTAATAGATTCTTTCCGAAGCAGTTTAAATTTGAAATTGCTTTGTATTCATTTGATTCATCATATATTTCTTCCAAATTATGGCACTTTCCATAATGGATTACATGCAGATATTCTTCTTGCTTTGCCTATAGACAATTAATTGTATTAAACTGCACCAAAAAGGCAAACGCTTTTATCAAGCAATAAAAGTCATTGAAAAAAACACTGATGCTGAATCAGCTTAATATTGTCTCTTTGAACAAGCCCAACATAACACCTCCCTAACTGTTGCTCATTTAAGACTGTCAATGCCATATTCACTTTTAATGCACTGATATGACTTGAAAGAAGAAGTGCTGGAACATGGGAAACAGCACAGTGCTGTCTGACAGGCCTAAAAAGATTAGCCTGTTAACTCTTAAGAGGGCAGCAACCTCTGAAATATTTATAGAACAGCTCATTAATATATCTCATCAACCACTAAAAACAGCCACAGGAAATCCCAGCGAAGCTGCCTACCAAGCAGGGCTCTGGGTGCACATAGAGGGGCCTGGAGCAAGAATGCACTTGTCCTAATTAGGCCCAAAGGCTGACAGTGGACCAACAATGTGCGACCCCTCAATGCATTTCACTGAAGGAAGCACACAGAAAATTTACTTCATGTCATGATAGCCTGAGGATGCATTTACTACTGTGGTTCAATCAAGATTTTGCCTCAAAATTGAATTATGGAAAATCAAGTGACATTTAATTTTTTTTCTTAACAGTGTGGCAAGGTTGAAGATTATGTAATATATGAAACAAAAAAACATGTATATGTATTATACAAACAGGGTGTAGACAAAATGACACAAACCAAATAATTGACACCAAGCAATATATGAATATTTATTACCTAATAAGGAGTTGGGCCACCGTTTACCTTCAGAGAAGTTTCAGTCCTTCTTGCAATGCTGTTATACAGGTTTTGAACTATATCTAGTTGGGTATTTGACCATTCTTCAAGAAATGAAAGATACTTTGAGACGTTCTTTGAGAGATGAAGGAGATGATCTTCTCTCATTCCAGAACTTCTCATAGAGGTTCAATAATATTTAGGTCTGGTGATCAGGGAGGACATGGAAAGTGTTTGACTTAATTCTGGTGTTCATCAAACCACTCTTGAATCTATTTGGCAGTGTGTATGGGGAGTTACCATCAGAAAATATGAGAACGTCTTGAGGAAGCAATGTTTGCACCATACACCTTGTTGCCTCAAAGGGCTTTGTATTTCTTGGCCATAATTCTACCAAGCAGAGTAATAATTGGACCCAATGGGTCCCACAGGATGGCTGACCATACTATAACAGATCCACCACCATGTATAACAGCTGGGAGCAGAGAATGTAAGCTGAAGGCTCCCTTTGGCTTTCTCCAAATGCAAGGGGGCTGCATAGACATGTCTTCCTCATTTCTAATATTTGCAGAAACTGGGATACCAGTATTCTTAATAAACCAATTTCACACGCTGAGAATTGTGAGTTTAGTTCAAACTGAGTCGTTCATCTAATTAGGAGTGAAAATTGTATGATACTGATACTCACTGTTTTGCCTATTCTTGTCATTAATTAGCAGTTTTTAGAACAGAGAGATTTTTTACGTATGCTTTCCTTTTACCGACTGTCATGGCTGACTCCATCCTTCTGTCTCTCTCCAGCTCGTTCTGTACTCTCAGAAGTTTGATGAGTTCCAGGGAACCCTGGCCAAGAGCAACGACATATACGCCACCTTCAAACAAGAGATGGAGAAGGCCAGTGCAGTTCTTTCAAAGTCATTTTCTCACACCTGACTATTAGAGACACATTTGTGCCGGCATATAAAATGTCACCCTGATGCATTGTACATTCATCTTTACACATTGGATTTAATACTTGCCAGAAGTGTGTAGGAATTCTGTCTGCCAAAAGATTTGCAGTATGTAAGATACCCATTTGTATTTCCAAAGTATGTTTTTATAATGCTAGGAATGTGTTCTATAGATGACCAAGAAGATGCAGACCTTGGAGAAAGACTCAACCACTTGGAGGACACGCTTTGAAAACTGTAACAAAGCCCTCGTGGATATGGTGGCAGACGTAAGATGATTCTAACTGTGTAACCCCTTTTCCTTTTTATTCGTGCCCCTTTACCTGTGTTTAAAACAGATTTCGATCCATAGAGCATTAAGCAAGAAAGTCATGAAAGGCATGCCGAGACCTTTGGGCACCATTCTGCTATAAAGGTAGCACCAGCACAGAGGGCCACAGGTCGCTGGTTTAACTGTTCTGTCCTCTTGCCTCTGCAGAGAGCAGCGAAAGATAAGGAGTTTGAGCTCTTCACTCTCAAGATTGACAAGCTGGAGAGGCTGTGCCGGGCGCTGCAGGATGAGAGGAGGTGCCTCTACAAGAAGATCCAGGAGGTCAAGCAGTCGAACGACGAGGTCGAGGAGACCCTGAGCAAGGCAGAGACCACTCTGGAGACCCCTGCACCTGCCTCCACTTCCATCACCGTCGACACCTCCGTCCCCGTTCCCGCCCAAATCTCCGCCCCTGCCCCCGTCTCCGTCCCCACCCCTGCCCCCATCTTGGCCTTAGACGACTTGCCCCTGACGCAGGAGATAGCCCGTTTCCAGGCAGAGCAGGCCCGTCTGCAGGAGTTTGCCGCCTCCTTCCTGGTCTCAGGCATGACCGATGACGGGGACGATGATGATGGCAGCCACGTGGAAGAGACCGCTGAATTCATGACCACTCTGCAGACCCCTGACAAGGCAGGTCCTGCACCTTCTGACAGCAAGCCAGCCGAACCCCCTTCTGTCCAATCAGGTCCCACTGAGGAGACAGCTCAGGAGAAGCAGGACGGTGACAAAACCCAGTGAACAGCAAAGCAAAGTTTGTTTTTATCCTAGAGGTGGCTTTCATAGCTGAAATATTTCATTCAGTTCTTTAGTCCACACTGGTGGATTTTAAGGTGTGATGTGCAGTAGAAGGTATATGTTTACTTGTATACCAGTTGGCTGCAAACAGCTATTTTGACTGTTTTGTACAGTATGCTGGCCTCAGGGCAAAGCAAGGATAGTGAGTCGATTAGTCAACTGCCTTGACAATGCAATTTATGACTATGCACTACCAAAGAAAAAATAAAAAGTGACCTTTGCCATTTTAAACAAAGCCTTCTATATTGGATTGCACACCCCTCTATATCCCACATGCATCTCTCCTTTTCAGTGTCTTCTTTAATCCAAATTAGCAGTTATATTTACAGTGGTCTCAGTTTGCAAAACTTGGGTGAGTGACACTTTGAAAAGGCATGAAAATAACACAAGTTTATCTGTACCATTAATGCATTGTTACTTTCAGAAGGGCCTAAGGATTACAATTACAATTACTTCAGGTTACATTTGTGTCAGGACACCAGTCTGAAAATACACATGGTCTCTCTTTCTTGCTCTTGTTGTAGAGGTTTATCCATACAAGTGTTTCCATAGCAACATGCTGCCCCCCCCAAAAAAAGAAAAAAATCAAGCTCATCGTCTCTGGGAAAGGCAATCTATCTGACAGCCTTCACCCAGAGAGTAGGCTATTCGCAGTGCCCCGCTCCTGCAGCATGTTTTCTGTGGAAAAAATAACAGCTTTGCACAAACTCGGCGAGCGCTCACCAAGGGCACCGTGCAGGACGCCGGGGGACTCTCGGTCACCATGGCAACTCCCGTCGCAGACCCCAGCCGGGGCATCTTTGTATTTGCATGTAGCGGGTTCTTTTGTTGTCGGCTGACACCACAGCTGAGGATAATGAAGGAACAGAACCTCGGGGAGAACGGGGAGAAGGGGCACAGAAACGCAAAGAAGATGAGAAACAGAGACAAGTTCCCACTCGCGTGGCCAAATGCTTATCACCTGTTTATTATGGCGTTAAACACTTACCTCATTCCTTGACTAGACAATACTGACTTTGACATATGAATTTGCGTTCTCTGTAGAACATCCTTTGTCCTATTTTGAAATTTACAGTACTTATGTAGCAGATGAGATCTGTGACATGTGCTGAGAGACTACTAATGGATAAACCCTTACACAAAATGTCATTCTAGTCAGATTCATATTATGACCATAACAAGGCTGAGGTTACATTTTCATACAGTTATTGTTCATTTGCATAATAGACACCAATAAACAGAGTAAGTTGCATACCTTGCACCAAACATTATCCATTCATATACATGGATATTTATGGATGTGTGTCTGGGTAAAAGACTGTGCTCTTGAGTGTAATAGTTCTGACTTGCTCGGGATTAAAACCTATAACATTCTGGGTGCAAGCACTGTTCCCTAACAGCCAGAGAATTGCGTAATGGACTTACATTTGAAGGGATTTACATTTAACTATGCTAATTTCATTTTGCGTGATGCACATTAGAAATGATGAAGCATGAATTAAGCTCTGCTGAAAATAAATTAATTAAGCAATTAAAAGATCATAACCCATAACCCATCAATACTGTTCTAACAATGCTATAATAAAGGCAGCTGGAATGCTCCATCATGACCTGCTTTTAACCCTTTGGTATGGGTAAGACACAGAAAGGAGGTTACAGCAGAGCAGTATTATGTGTTCACAGCAGGTAAACGTACTTAAATGACAGGAGCACCGTCTTCGTCTGCAAATAAACTCACTTGTTCACTGCGCGTTGTCAATAGGCACAAAACTATGGCAATGCATTATGTGCAAATTATGTTGACATTGTCAGGCATGTCATTAATCTGCGCATCATTGTAGCTGCATATGTGTTAACCTGTACTCTGTGGATAATGCTGTTCCTGTGTTGGTACAATACATGTTAGGAACGCTTTCATTATTACCTGATGGAGGCCAGCCTTGGTTGTAATGCATTGGTGTGCACATGCAGGTGAAAGCCACACCTGTATTTGTTCTAACATACAATATTCTACTGGGGCACTCTTTTGCCTGTATGAAAGGTTAAGGTGTACCTGTGGTGAATGAGTTAGAGTGAGCTTACTTTCTAAAATGAAAGGTGGTCCTCTCCTTCTTTTTTATTACTCATTGAGTGAAAAGGGTCTCTTCCTTATCAAGTGTAACGTCACTTTGAGGATTTGGCCACCAGATGGGGCTTATGTGCTTATTCAAATTACACCAAAAAAAGACTTCACTTTTACTCTTTTCTCTTCCCTTAAGGCTCATTTCATGACTCTGGATTTGTCTGTCTTGACATGCATATTCCTGTCAGCACTGACACTCACAGCATGGGGAGAGCTGTAACAAACTGCCCTTTCCATAACCACTTTCACAATATCTAAAGTCTGAGTTTGTGAGTAGGGATGATGGATTGTCTTTCTGCCACTCATGTTGTAAATGATTCATTTTCAGCATTAGTTTCATGCAGTGGTTGAAGAAATTCCGCTTTACACCCATCTTAAATAAGTACTCGCTTTTGAACTCACTTTGACCTTTAACCTTCAAGAGATCAAAGAGTGCAACATTCAAATGAAGATTGAAGCAGAAAAACTGAATCACCAGTTTTCACTCTGTCGACAACGAACTCAGGATGTGCTCGGCGTTACATGTTTCCACTTCCTTGAATCAAACTACATCTGACTAACAAAACACAGGCATAGAGGTAAAGCCCAAACCTGAAGGTGGCATTCGTCTCCATGAAGGGAGAGCTATGAAAAATAAATTTAGATCTTTGTAAAACATGACAGTACAATATTCATAATTCATTTTGGGGATCAGAGCAAAATTCGCATAGAGGGAGAAAGAGGCAGTGAAACTGGGCTCTGTAGTGTAGCACTGCGTCTGTGATCACGCTGAATGAGAAGTCATTTCCTTATTTTGTACAAGTGTGTTGCTATGACAGGCAGTAGCTTAGAAGGCAGAATAACCAAGCATGGGTCAATGAAGCTAACACACATGCACATGTACACACACACACACAAACACACACGTATGCATGTATATGCAAACACACATAAACACACACATACACCTCAACATGAATACACACACAGAAGTACAGAACGTCAGGGTTGTGGTTTACCTTACCACTGCACTGTGTAGCACATTACCACACCCTCTTTTACACAGTATTGATAACCAACCAACCTAAGCACTCAGTTAAGGGCCTCAAACAACAGTGCTTTTAAGCAGCAGTTCCTTTGCAACAATAATGCAGGCTAATATTTCATTTTTTAATCACATGATATCTCATTCAGCCATGAGTGTCCAGTGGTACTAAAGCTTCAGCGACGATTTTGACTAAGTCACAAAACAAGAACATGGAATGGCTGCTTCAGCCTTAACACCCAGAAGACAGAACTCAAGTAACCAAGCTCAGGTATTGTGGGGCTGCCACTCACTCACCTGCCACCATTGCATTTGTCATTAACATAAAGAGCCATGAGGCTACACAAAGGAATCTGAGAAACATTCATTTTGATTTTATTGGGTTTTACATCTTCCGCATGTCGAAAATCACTTCCCTTTTTGAGATTGCAAATCAAGGACACCCACCTAAAGAAGCACACTGGTGTAGTTTAGTTTTTAAGGAAAAGCGAGAGATGACCCAAAACAAGGAAAAGAAATCTGATGTTTTCAGAACTGAAATGTACCAACTGGATCAACTAAAGATGTCATTGTCCAGCATATTGCAAATGATTCCATATTCAGAAATCACTTACTATTACTATCGTCACATTAGCCACAGCATACAACACAGCAAGCGGCACAAGGGTTATAAACTTGTATTTCTCGATCATTTATAAGAATTGGACTCTAGAATTCAATTAAATGACAAAAGGTCCTGATAATCAGGATTCAGAAAATTAATTGCACAACTTAACAAGATGCTGCAACAATGCAGAACAATAGTTCACAGGCACTTGATATTTCCACCGCAAGGTTACGCAACATTGTTGATTGCCTACAGACCCACTCGACTGAAAATAGAATTACAAGTGGAGAAAACAATGAACATGTACTTTTGTTCCGGCCACTTGTCTACAACCTGAGCAGAACTCACATGAAAATAACATTGTTATATTACAGCTGAGGCAGAACCAGGAAAAGAATCCATTTAAAAAACTACAGAAATAAGCCCTCGTGTCATCTTATTGAAAATGAGTGGATTTTTTTCAGGATCTCCATTAAGAAAAGAATGCACATTCAAACTCCCCTCCCTCACGCACAAGAGCTCCCTACCATTCCTTTGATTGTCCAATCAGACATGGAATTTGTTTAAGGACCCACTGTGGATGAACACCGGAGAGAATCCAATGTAAGCAACAAACCTACAATACAATTTGCTTCTGTGCAATTAGAAGCATCAACATGTCAGGATATGTTACAGAGTGAGACTTGGTGAATGCGATACTGGATTAGCTAATAGTAACTTTTTAAGGCAATTCCAACATCAAGCCTTATGGCTCCTGCTGTGTCAATTCTTCATCTGCCTCTGGTCTGGGAACAAGCTCTAAATGGCAAAAATTTAGAAGAACTACAGAGTGAAAATCTATGATACATAGCCACTGAACGATCTCATCAAAGGAACTGTTGCTGATATCGGTGCTAATGACAGTATCTTTGTCTGGTGTCTGGCGATAAGCCCCTCTGTGTGTTTGCCACACTGCTGTCTGTGACCCAAAGACTTGAAGCTCTGGCCCAGCACACAAATGGGTTTTTATTCCGCCTTGAGAGGAAAGCTCTCAACATCTCTATGGGGATTCCGCAAACACAAAGACCACAGGCCAGATCAGAGCCGGGGGGGTCATTCTATCACCACTGGAAACACTGTCAAAACCAGCTGGAGACCTGTAATGCCAAGACCTCAGAAGAATCGTGCCTCCAAAATTATTTCTATATCTGCTTAGCAGACACTGTTACAGAGGACGGATTACACGGGCCACATTTTACACATTGTTAATTTAAGCAGGAGGACATTTATTGAAGCAGTGCAACTTCAGCACCTTGCTCAATGATGTAACCATGGATTTGAAGCCACAACCTTCTGGTTTTGAAGCCAGTGGTGTAGCCAACATTGCTATTGCATTAGCCATTGTTGCAGCAGTAATATTACCTGTTCCTATGGCCCCTCACATCTGTCTTGGAAACCCTTTCCCTCACAAAGCCCTTGAGTCTCAACAAAAGCTTTCTCAGCACAAAGTCATATACAGATAGACTGGTAGGTAGTCTTGGACATGGAATGTCACACTTCTGTTTTTGGTTCATCCAAATGCTTTCTCATATACCATGGATCAAGAGCATTAGGCTGAATGAATGAAGGTCACCTTGTGCTCATGGTCATTATTACTTTACTATTTGAAGTCAGCAAAATCTTCATGATACAAAATCTTCTGCAAAATCTTTGTGGCTTTTAATTCCTGGGGTACACCCCAAATCTTTTCTACTTCAGACTGATTTGCAGAACATTAGCTTCAGTTATAGCTTAATAGTAATAATATTAATTGAATTTACATACACAAAATAAATTGAATGTATTTTATTCAGTGTGTTTCAATACAGTATAACTGACATTCCCTATAAAGCAGGAGAAAACAAACTGTACTAACGGTACTGCACCATTTGTTTTATGAGCACCAACAACATGTAATATGTTGGGATGCATGCCACGCTTCACATCAGAGCAGTACAAACAGCCACAGAGCACCCTCCTGCCCACACCCCCACTCCCCCATTGAGAGTATTTACCTATGTCGTGCACATCTCACAACATTCTTTTAAAAATGTAAGAAATACTGTCATACTGCTTTTAGATATTGTAGATAATGTATTTTATGTGTGATGATATCAGATTTACCCTGGCTAGGAGTTTTTATTAAGCACAAATTGTATTTCAGTTCAAAAACACTTTTCCTAGTTACTCTGCTAAGTTCAGAAACGGTGGTGTACTTTCACCCCTTGTAAAATCTTTGCAAAAATAACATAATAGTAACATAACACCACAACTGTTTCACACTTTCCAGAAAAAAAGGTTAAATGACAGTGTACACATACACAGAATGAAAAATTTAACTATACCTTTTTGGTCAGGCCTAAAAATGGCCTTGTTGAGTCATGAAATAAGTATTTTACATGTGAGAGAAGGGTCTTTCTCACAATGGTTTTTGTCAGGCAAATTAGAATAGAACGTGTCATTCGGCTTGGGCAGATCATATTGTTCTTATCGAATTTGCAGGGCATTCATGTCCTCTCAACACCGAGGTCTGGCCAGTCATTTGTAAATATTTAGGTCAAATGTGCACACAGACACTTTTACTAGAGTCAAGAGCCAAAATATGAACTATTAACAGGGATGTTGAACTAGGTCATCAATTGCTCTACATTGCAGATATACAGTATATTAGGGAGATTTGATAGCATTTCATAGCAGAGATTTCTAATTAAACGTTTTATACAAGGTATTAAAGTGTAGTTCTCTGTTTATATGTTTACTAGCGCATTTTATGGGGTGGAGCCTCCCACACATAAAATCTCTATTAACCACGCTTTAAATCTGCATCATTAAATTTATCATTCAAGTTTAAAATGATAAAAGTTGTGCATATACTGTTTATGTGAAGACAGTAAACACACATAATAGTGTTGACTTATCCAATTTGTTTTTTATTTTATACAAAAAAGCTCATTTGGCATACAGATACATTCACTTGTCACAGTTTGTTTTTCGTTGCTTGTGTTTTTTCTTTTTACGTCATAATTTCAAAAACTTTCAAGATTTCTTATGAATATACACCAAAGAACATTTGTTAAACTTTTTTTTTAATTAGAAAAGATACTTTCTTGGTATGTGTATGTTATATTATCATTTCTTTATAAAAAAAAAAAATAATAACAATGGACAAAGCATCCTGAAAACGAATCTTTGTTTTATGAGCCAAAACAAGGTTACCTAGAGAAAGGAAAATGAAAACAGCACTAGCATGCAAACACAGCATTCGTCAATAGGCTTCCAGGACTTTGTAGGAAGAGAATGGTTTGACGAAATGATAGTCTAAGTTCCCACAGTGAGGACACTGCTGCACGTTACTGTATTCTGAGAAGTACTGCATTCCCACTCGAACGTCTATGACCGGCTTTCCGCAGTGCTTGCAGTTCAGCCGAGCCTAACAGGGAGAGACGAGCGACAGAGCAGCGGGATTAGAACATCCTACAGCCTGGTTAACAAGGATGACAAGGGAAGATAAAACGCATATCTACAAGATGGGCACCCTAGAATATATACCCATGTGGGCATAATGAAACAACGCGCTTCATTCTACATTCAGTCTAACCTGAATATGTTTTGCCCTATGACATTTAGATATATTTATGCAAGAGTGTTTTTTTTAAATATAAACTACATATTCTAATATTCTAACACAGAACTGAAAAGAAACTACATATCACCATTGTACCTGAGCAAAAATAAGTTTATGTAAGCCACAGGCTTGTGTCAGTTTCAAAAGGAACTAAACTAAACTCGCACAGAAAAAGCACATTGATGTCATATTAAAATTAAGGTCAATGTGAGGACACTACCACGGCGGGATCTCTCCCCTTTAGATGCAGAAGGCCTCAACCAGCCACTTCAAGACAGGAGGCTGTAAGCACGTTCAACTTCAGATGGGCCTCAGGGTTTAGTAAACTCACCTGGCAACATGGCGAGGCAGCCAGTATGTCATACGTGTACATCGTGCCTAGCTGGTGCCAGCTCCCATCCCAGCGTGACTTGCACTTTATACAGACAATCTTATGGACTCCCTCCAGGCAGTCCACACAAATCGCATACAGGTGCATCAGACGTCCTAGATGGCCCAAACAAGGATATTTAAAAATAAGTGCCATTTCCTCAATAAAATTACATATTCTACATATACACACACACACACACACACACACACACACACACACACGGCACAGCATCTACTGTCATGCAAACAGGAGCCTGAAGATCAAGGTGACACCATCAAACAACTGTTTCTATTCCATACACATCGTCTGCATAGATCTACTGAAGATGTGCATATATGCAGTTGACATTGATAGACACTGTTTTATGTCTGTGCGGAGACACATTAACAGGGATGTTGTCTACTCGAAATGTGCAAATTTGGTTACTTTTTCTTGTTTCCAGTAGTGCTATTCCAAGAAAACTATAATTAGATGTGCATCATCTGTGCACTCCTTATAGTACACTGCCAGGTTTGAGTGTGCAGTCTGCAACCACACTTTAAACTTTAACTTTCATTTCAAAGTCTTGTCAGCATAGAATCACACTTTTGAGACTGAATCTTTCTTTGCTTGTTTAACATTTGTAACTTCAAGCAGTCAAACTGACTTCTTTGCAAGACCTCGCCATGCATTTGAAAAACTATTCAAAACTATTTTAATTATAGTAGAGCGATTTCAATAGCTATATTGTCGATATAGAACATATATCTATATACAATATCTATATACATATATCTATATCTATATCTATATCTATATACATATCTATATACAATAGAACATAAGTGTCTCCATTCAATTTAACAAGCAACAGTGTCAGACGAGGCTAACAACACTCCCAGACCAGTGAGTGTGAGCATAAGGTTATTCAAGTCCTACCACAAGTTAACTTGTGCAATCTGACAGAAGCCAAATATACTACGATACAACAGTCCATTGAACACAAAATGAATTGTTTAAACACTGGATTCTTTTAACACTTCATTTTAACATTTTAAAATTGACTGGTGGAGCCAATGCATACTCATGTGAGGTGCCTGGATACTGGGGGACTGAAGCACTCTACTTTTAAAATCTTGCAAATACAAATATTTGCAGTTAAAGAAGACAACTGTGGAAGAACTGAGCAAGCATACAAATAACTGTATGTAAATGGCTCATGAGAGGGCTGTGGTCTGTGAGTCTCAGGTGTGGCACTGCTGCCATGACTCTCAGCCAGGCATTTAAATTTGAGCTGCTTCCACACAATGCACAGCTGTATAAATGGATAGTGTTTGAAATGCAAGCTACGGAAGTAACCCTGGGAGAGGGTGTTTGCTAGGCAAATAAGTAATACTAACAATGTTATGGTCTTAATAATTATCATGTAGTGGTAATAATGATAATAATCATGTCATGGTAATCTTGCTTGGCAGCTTGGAATGTGTGCAGGGCGTCATAGCAACCATGACTTGGAACAAATTTGCAATGTCCTTGCCTCATGGAGTATATATTAATAAAATCTTTAATGTCTCTTCAATTTGGTCCCAAGGTTGACAAACTTCTTCATCTGAAGGTCTGAGTCAGTGCCAGAATTACAATGGTTTGTGTAGTTTTTCATAATGGAACTGAAAAGGGGCTGATAACATTTTCATCACATTGTCTTCATATCCTGTTAAAAATCTATGGCTGAGTTCATTCAGAGAACTCATAAAACTTCATAAAACATTTTCTGCAGTATGGTTTTAGAGGGTAACCATTGTCCTTTATGAATCTACCAGCCAAGGGAGATATTAAGTTTGTGACATTTGCAGTTTGTACATTTGTAATGCTGCTTGCAAAGAACAATGAGAAAATTCAACAGTTTGCAGAGAGCTCTTTTGAATACTGTAGATAAGCAGTGACAGTTTCAACACTCTGCAGCCTCCAACACTCACCATGTTATCATAAATCCTTTTCACAAAAATTTGCATTGGAGGAGAAGCCAACACCAAAGACCCCTTGCTTCCAAAATCTATGCTGTACGATAACATAAAATGCAATTCAACAGGCCAACATTTGTCTGACAACTATCTATATGGATAACTTGTGAAATTGATTTGACAGCTTAAAGTGAAGATGGGTTGGGAGGAGGGGGCTCAGAGAGAGAAAAAAGGAAACGTCTTTACCCTGTAAGTGGCAGGGCACGTCGTACTCGATCTCGTCATGACGGGAAGGGCTCAGAAACAGCGTCCCGTCGACCAGCGGGAACTGCTCGAAGACAGGCAGGGCGCGGTGGCACAGGGCGCAGTTTACCACGTTCCTGTGGCTGGCACTGAGGGCAGACAGGATGAACTTCCGGAGCTCCTCCCCCTGGCCGGCGTGGGCGTCGTCCTCCATGCGCACGTGGTAGGTGTTCAGCTTGTGTCTGGGGATGTGGGCCAGCAGCTCCGAGAGGTCCAGCCTCCGCAGGAACTGCACGGGGTTGTCGCCCGGGGCGAGGCGGGGCAGGGGCAGGGCGGCGCCGTGCTCCAGGCTGTGCCCTCCGCCCCCGCGGCCCACCAATCCTCCGCCCACCAGGTGCTTCCGGTGGCCCTCCAGGTGGACGGCGTTCTTCAGGAACTCGCCCAGGTGCCTCGAACCGCGGGGCCCGCCGAAGGCAGGCGGGGAGAAGAAGGAGAAACCGGAAGGGGGTGACTGACCGGGGGAGTCGCAGGGTGAGCGTGGGCCCAGGCTGTTGCCACAGAAAAGCCCGCTGGGACCCCGTTCCTGAGAGTTCTGCCGGTCTATGGACTGCCGACGCGGCAGCTCCTGACTGGACGTCCTGTGCGCCAGCTTATTCCCTGCACTGTGCCGGCCTTTTTTGGGGTCTTCAGAGGGATCAGCCCCGCCGCCGCACGCGCCCCCGCTGGCCGAGCTGCAGGACTTGCCCAGGCTCTTCTCGGGCAGGACCTTTTTCTTGCGGTCGTCCTGCATGCGCTTCACCTGGTACCAGTCGGTGTCCTTTTTGAGGTGGCCCTGGCCGCAGCGGCAGGAGCAGAAGCGGAAGGCTAGGTCGTAGCCCTTCTTGGTCCACATGTTCTGCCGGCACTGCTTCTCGTTCCAGCTGCGAGCCCGGCCGATGCAGTTGAACTGGACCAGGATGCTGCTCTCCCACTCATAGAAGCACTGCAGGTGCATCCAGTTGCCGTAGGGGCAGGTTTCACTGTTGCACACCACCCGCTGATAGTCATCCTTCTCCAGGTCGATGGGTCTGCCCAGACTGCACACCAGAGGTGTGGCGCATGGGGCTTCTGCAGGGTACAAAAACAGAAGATAATCACTGTGGTGAACAATCATGTTCTTTTACAGGGAAAGACATACATGATGTGATTTATCTGTGCTACATGGAAGTAGAATGTTCATAAGATACAGGGCCTTTTGTTTAATGTTCTCATGATAGCCTACTCTATTCCAGTTAATATAAACCTCTGGTGTTTGGCAACACTATTATACAATTTAAAACAATAAAAGCACTGAAAACACAACAAGCATAGTGGCTTTTTCATATGAGGCACCTCAGTAGGCATGTATTCACAGTAGAAAACAGAACATACATTTACATTTTTATCATTTAGGCTAGCAGTCGCTCTTATCCAGAGTGACTTACCAACTGCCAGCCTTGTAACAGATGCTATCTTTTTGCCATAAAACCCAACAACAAGCAAGGATATGAAAGACTTAGGCTGTTGTTACTCTATAAATGTTGTCCCCTAGCCCAAGCCCAAGAAGACATCTACCAGGTGGCTCAGTCATGTGGCGGGTGGATGGCTCCATTAAAATAAAATGCTGAAAAAAGTGACCTTCACCAATTTGTGAAAGGACGTCAGACAGCAATTAACGAAAAGTCAACATCAACTTTCTGTACCTTCACACTCCACTTCTGCAATTCATGATTTATGTCTGAAACTGAATGAATCACTGATTTATTTCTGAGACACTTTCTGTGAAAAATCATAGCTACAATGACGTGGCACAAACACTCCTATTAGCTTAGGTGCTCACCAAGTATGTTTTTTCTTTGCTTTTCAAAACAGCCCAGGTTTTTGATTATGCCACTTGGCATAACTAGATATATTAAAATATTTTACATAAATCAAACAGTGATACCATTTGCATTATTCATCTGCTCAACAGATGCCCTGAACCACAGCAGATCGCATAGCCTACATTTAGCATATTATAGGTTTGTATTAACTGGATATCTACTGAAGCTATTCGCATTAAATGTCTTGTTCAAGAGTAGAAGGGTAGGGCTCAGTGTAGGGTTTTTTCAACCCTCCGGTAACAAATCAAGTTTTCAAACTGCAATACTGTACAGCTGTAACATGTAATACATTTAATACATTTATGAAATTTGTTATGGTCTCTGTAAGAACAGTGACTGGTTCTCTACTTTGAAACATGATACTACAATACGAAGTACGGTTTTACGTCAACTTACCCATCATTCTAAAATACAGCTACATGACCTGTACACTCACACCATGCAGAGTATGCAGTGAGGTTCCCCAAATCTTTTCTAAAGGATTTTGTTTCATCTTCATTTATATTTTTTTCCACAAACTCAGTTTGACATAATAATTCTCTAAATATGCTGTGTCATGTTAGTGTCACTGCCCATTTGCCCTCAGCAGCAAACGGTTTTGGCTTTTCTTACCCATCACCACCTGTGATACAATGGACGCAACAGCTTGAAAAATCAGGAATGTATTAACTGTTTATCTACATCAGAATAACTTGACATCTGCATTCACCATTGGCGCTATACTGTACCTCAGTCTGAACATCAGTCATGACATTTGTGTTTCTTACAATAACATATGAAAGAGACATACCAGAAAGAAGTATTTAAAAGCAGGAATCCAGGGATATTTTATTACAACTGTTTCCTAGAAATGAATGTAGGGGTAAATTATGGCTGTGTGCACTGGCAAACCCACATTCACCTCTGTGCATAATTGTGAGCAAATACTCATGGGGGCAGTTGTGCTGTTAGTACCAAGGGGTAGGCTGCCTAGAGAACTGGCTGGGATGGGCTGTGTAAAGGAGACCTCTGAGTAACTAAAGTACTCCCAACCTGGTGGTGTAATGAACACAGTTTAATATTTTCTTCTCACTCTGTCAATTAGGTCCATGTTACAACTCCATTGCAAGACTTCATTTCAGACAATCCCTTGCTCACCAGGAATTCTTTACTCATACAAACCTCATGCACTGTCAAAGCAAAACAAAATGAGCACAGAATACCAAGTGTGGAAAATAACTGTTTCACGATGCAGGCCTTGCTGAAGAACTGCCCTCTGCAGTCATTCATTTATAGGACTACACATAAAGGAATATGGTTGATTTCTTTTATTTGGGAAACACCTTGCATCTTCTGATGTGCAGGCTTATAAATACTGTCAAGCACTCCATTTAACCTTGAGGGAAGCTGCATTAAAGTCTCAATTTAAGACTAGGCCTGTAAAGTTTTGCTGGGGTGCAAAGATTGCACTTCAAATAAAATTGTAACTTTCTTTAATCTCAGTTGAGACAATGAAAAGATTAACAGTCCAGACCTCACCATTTGGATGTGCAGAAATATAGGGAAATGCCTGATACACTTATAGGGTATCAGGCAGGTTATGCAATGTAAACATAGACCCAGGTTTCTTTTAGCAGGCATATTCTGCACAATCTATGCTTTCTTCCGCATATTAAATGCGTCTACCTTGACAACTCTGTATGATTGCAACATTGGAAAAAGTCACATTCCTACATTAAACATACTGTATTGTCAAATTAATGTGCATCTCGCGTCGGTAATTTAGAACACAATTAATTTACGATGCAATCTTGTGCAAAACGTTTGGGTTTGTTGGTTCATTTTTTTTCTCTCAATTCACCTGGAAAAATCTTCAATACCACAGAAATATTTACTATCGGTCGAGGTCCTAAATAAGACGTAAGAAACGTCAGGTAAGGCATCTTACCTGAATCGTTTGTGTTAAAAACCCAGCTGTGCAGAACGTGCAAGATGCTGCTCAGCAGTAAACAATACAAGGCCTGAATAAAGCAAATCAAATAAATAATGGAATGCAAAAAAACAGCACAATGCACGAGGACAAGCACCTGGGACAAGTTCCTGCAAGTGAGTAAACGTTCGCAGAGGCGTTGCATATTCCGGGATAAAAACAATGCCATATTAATGCACGCAGATACGTAGCCAGCCAACTAGCTAGCTAGCTAATCATGAGGCATATGCACTGCATGTAGATAATCGTTAATCTGTGATTATGAAGCTATATTAAAAAAAAGAATTACAATCAATTTAAGTACAAGGTAATGCACGTTTTAGTTGTCAATGTTGTCCTTACCACTCGTATTCTCATTTGACGGTGCAGCTGTAGCCCCCAATAATGTTGTTGCTGCCGCCTGTGCTCCTGTTGCGGCCGCACTGGCTCCATTTTCCTGTTCATCTCCACTACTATTGGTGCGTTTGTTTCTCTTCCCCTTGTTGTTTTTCTGGTTGGGCATCGTGGTGTTCCTGGTATTAATGAATACTGATTATCAAAAGCTGTTGTCTCTCATTTCCGCGGTTTACATTTCGAGCGCTTTTAATGGGACGCGATGTTCTTTTCTCTGCCTCGTCTTCCTTTGCAGGTGACACGGCCTTTTACTGCTATTTCACCATCCAGATTTTTGCGGTTCTGTCAACGAAGGTACACGACGAAGGCGTGTCTGTCTCTTGTTTTGATTCTTCTGAATCTCGAACGGTCAGGCGCTGTTTTCCTCCTGCCTCAGTGACGACACTCGGCTCCTCCCCCCGCCCACTGGCTGCGAGTTATTAATAGACCTGGCAAGGGAGTCCCAAGTCAAGAAGTTCGGGCGAGAAGGGGAATCCAAGCCATGTCCCAGACATGAAATAACGCCCTTCACGAGTTTCAGGTGTCTGCAGTCTTTGAACGTGCGGGGTAGCTGGTCTTCCGTCATATTTCAGCTCATTTGCAGCAGTGTATATACACAATCCCTGGATGCATTTTCTCTTAACACAACGTGCAACAGATGCCATTGCCTGGTCTATAACTGTCGACCTAAATGTCTCATTTTCTCAACCAGCTAAATAAAGACAGTTCGTTATGTCATAACACCTGGAATAAGACTCACCATCATTTTAAAATACATGTTGTATTCCATATGGGGCATGACCTGTATTTAAACGTGCAGAGTTATTTAGGTCACTTTTTTGGGGATATGGGGAAATGAGAGAATGAAAGGAGAGGAAGAGAGAGACACAGAGGGAGAGAGAGAATGACACAAATAAAATATGAACACATACACTTTGAATCATTGAATGGTCAGTGTATTCTTTATTTTCAAGGTGTTCTGTAATACTTGGAATTTCATTGCTTTAATATACTTCGCCAATACATTTTTTCCTGATGCAAGGCAAAAACTGCCCACTGATCAAGTGCATCATCACAAACAGGGGCTCCATTTGTTTTTCCAGTGCTTTCTACCTCAGTCTATTTCTTTCACACCAGGTAGTGTAGATTTACGTGCATGAATCAAATGAATGACATGAAAAACACACATCACTCACACCTGAGCACATCTTAATGCACTGGTACAGTCTGTATTGCTCAAAATCATGTAAAAAAATCCACAACGAATGGCCTGTTCATGTTACAGGTCCACATACCTTGTTGATGTGAACATATTTTGACATATTCTCAGATCAGCACAATTTAAAGGCATCCTAGGATGGAATAAAACCACTGCCAAGAGACATTAATGGAGACTTACATCAGTTAAGTTCACCTCAACAAGCTATGATCAAGTAAACGTAGACATACTGTAAATGTTCAAGGCATTCTGTTGTGTACTTGTAGCTTATGATTTCAACAGCTCTGAGATGTTTTAGGAATGATTAAAGCACTGTCTGTTAAACAACCCAACCCATTAAAATAGAAAGCTTTCTAAACCAAATATGGAAAATGTAACCATACTTTGTGTACATACAAAAGATCGACTTTTTATATTCTTAATGAGAGGTTTCATTTAAGCACAGGTTAAATGGAAGGTATGTTTGGTTATGTTGATTCAGTCCTGAGAAAACATTACAAAACCAACAATTTATTTGGCACAAGTCACCCTATTAAGGGAGACTGTAGAAAGACATCAGCATTGCACAAGAACTGTGTTGGCCTACTTGTCTTTAATGGCCCCACAGGTAAGGACAGTTGTGCGTTAGCAAACTTTGTGAATACACCATGGTTTACATTCACTAACTTTAACAACACCTGTGTGATGTGAGCAATGGCATTTAAAAACACATTATCTAAACCCACTTCCTTAGTTGCACCCATTTTCTTAAAAGAATTGGTCCAAAAAGTCCATATCCAAAAGTCCATGAGGTAGCAACATGAACATGTAAACAATAAATTTAAATCAGCAGACTGCAGACCATATGTGGGTATTAGTTTTCTTTTCACCAAAGATATCTGTAATACATCTCCTCTCCTTAGAAATGTTCCTTATTTGAATAAAAACTAACATTCCAATATAAGATACAAAATTCAATTTCAAATTCATGATTATTTGCCCTGAAAATATATAAAATGCTGATTGTTTGTAACTTGTTTGACACTTCACGATACTACCTCAGTTGTAAACCTGAATTTTGACTTTTTTTCAAACAATACATTTACATCCATCAGCCTCAGTCTTGCAACAGTATTACATCAACGTGGTCGTGGACACCCTGCAGGAGCAGCTCCCCTTCAAACGTGATGATCTTCTTCTTCTTGGCGGCCTTCAGTGTCCCGACGATCGCTTCGAAGAGGTTGGCACATTCGTCATCGTTGAACAGAACTCCAAACTTAACGCTGTACTTCCCGTCTGCATCTGCAATGGAGAAAGCTTCTGTTAGAACCCAAATCTGAATTCCGGAATGAGCTACAGGCCTCGACCTGTTCTTCACAGAAGTACCTGGCTCTGTGTCATTAGCTCGTGGTTTATTGTCATACACTACTTTTTGTAGTGAGCTGTTCTGCTTTTATTACAATTCTGTCATTTAAGCTTTCATTCAGCTGTTCCAAATAATTTTTCAGTCCATCAGCAAATGCAGTTACACTGACTCATGGGAAAGAAAAGCATAGTAAGATGTAAGGGAACAGGCATGACATTATGATATGATGAATGTATTTAAAATGGTATATTGTGGCTAAAAAAAAAAAACTTAAAGGATGATCATACTGCATTAAACTAATCAGGTCTGTTGTGGCTAAACCATACACAAGATCACATTGTAGGTGAACCACAACAAACATGTGATCACATCAAAACTAATGATGCAACAAAGGGCTGTAACAGTTCAAATAGCTAATAGAAGTAATATTAATTATCAGTAGCTTGTTTCAGCTTGGGGACCACACTAACACTATGAAAAGACCAAATGGGTCAAATATAGGCTCATTGAATGTAAACATTCTGACTTCCCTGGTTATGTTCTTGAGGTTGTTGGGGACCTATGCCCACCTTATTGCCACTGCTGGGGTTAAATATCCCATTGAAAATTTCAATAGAAATGGCATTTTTACCCCAGTCCAGAATCATATTAACATGCACATAGCCAGACTGTGTCAGGTTTATAGTACCTCCAGGTATACCACAGTCCAGTTTCTCTCAGCTCTCTTTCCCATAATGACACACTACCTGGTCAAATGTGGGCTGAGCAAGGTAGGGCATGTTTATTTTTACATTGTGGAATCAGGATGGTTTCATTCCCACGCTGTGGCACATGGTTACTATAAATTAACTGTGCAACAAATGCCTTTCACTTTGGAATACTGTGTTGCTACATGAAGCATATCAAAACAGAGGAAAGGAACCATACACAGAAAGTATTTTTTAACTGCTAATTTTATCATCTGATCATAACTGAATTAAAATGGAACTAAACTACATGAAGTCATATTATACACAATGATGTACATGTCCACAGTATATCAGATAATGGCCCTTCATCTGGTTCCAATCATATTCCCAATAAGTTGTTTACAGGCACCAAAAAATAAACCTGTCACTAATATTCCTGTAAACATGGTCATTAGAGTTTCCTAAATAAGCCCTGTAAAGGACAGATGTGAATGTTCCTGCTAATATTATTATTTGATAGAACAGCTAAGAGGGTGTCCAGTTTTGCATTATGTTGCACTATTTTCTCAACACTTTTGCAAAACAGCTAATTGTGAACAATCATTCTAATAAATATCCTCAACAATGGCAGACAACAGCATGTGGAAAAAGAACTTTGATATATCTGCCACAATTTGCCAGTTAAGACACTTGTAGACAGTAAGCAGCCAGGTATTGGTGCAGAAGGGGTTCATTTACGGATGCAGAGTGGAGAAAGTCGATTGTACGTCACAAACCTCATTCACCAAATGATGTGAAATGATGCAACACTGCAGTGCCACAATGCTTGTATCCATGACACTTTCCATGCATGTTGCTATTGTCCTCTACAAACTGGGAAGCTGTGCAATGTGTTGTATGGTCATGAATCAATATAGTGCCCCCATATGCAATATTAAGAAATTTGTGCACATGTTCTGTGAAGGCATGGTCAGCTCGTTGATAAACTGGTTGATTAAAGCATTTGTTTTGGAAGAAGCATGATATATTTCTGGGAGATCTGAATGGATCCAGCACATTCCTCAGATTATAGGGTGCATGGATGGCACTCAAATCCCTGTATTGCCAGTGACAGATACAAAGACACTGTAAATTAGAAATGATTTGCCTCTTATGTACTCTAAGGAGTAATGGGTGACTAGTACTGGTCATTTTCATGTTTTTGATATAAAGAAGAAACTCATCAGCTAAGATTACCTGAGAACAGATCTGTATGAATAAATAAATATTGTTCACGGCTGCTTATGTTTCTCTAAATTTTCTGTCACATACACCCTGCATACTTTGTTCTTATTGCCATAACCTCTGGAGCATAAAGTCCAAGATTTCTTGCAAAACTTTGATAAAGCACAGAGATACAGAATGTCTTATAATGAATATTGCAAAAAAATGTGTTTACATGAATTAATATTCTGTTTAACAGAGGAATATTTCACATCCTATTTGGGTTTTACCATAACCAGAAGAAATTATACTTTATCGGCTTATTAGGGTGTTGACATGAGCCATGTCAGAATAACTTAATATTAACATTCCAATGTTAATGTGCATGCACAGGTAGTCAATGGCAGATCCCAGACTGTGCAAGAATGCTCAGAGCTCCTTAATGACTAGCTGCATTCACATGGTTGGAGATGCTAATTTACAAGGCTGCTCTGTGGGTAGTCTGCTGCAGGGTATGCAGGTGGAGATGCACAGCTGAGCACTGAGTGACGGCACTGAGGGGTCTCATGCAGTCAAAGAATCCTTGTTCATTAAATTAACAATTAGCCAGATGAACAGTAGCTGGTTACCTATCATGTGAACCCTTGACTTCTTCAAACAAGCAGCCTTAACCCTTTTTATATGAACAGGTCAGACTACACTAGAGTGTTATTTTGTGATAAATCCATTGCTGCCATTAACTAAAATTGAGTATGATAGTAGTAATCAATAAACAAAAACAACTGTAAGAGGTGTACAGACACTGATGCAGACAAGTAGTAGCATTAGTCAGTCTCAGTGTTCATGTTTCATTAGGTTTCAAGTTAGCTTCCACACTGACAGTGGTAGAACAAAAAATCTACAAATGTGTCTCTATTACACTATTTTAAAAACTGGTATGCAGGGCAGGAGTGAGGGGCAGTTAAATGCTGATACAGTAAAAATGTATCAAATGCAAATGTACCAACAGAAATTTAACAAAAACAGCAAGGGCTTGAATGGCTCTTAGCTGACACTTTGCTGCATGGTTGCCCCTGAATGCAGACTGTGAGAACTGCACACACTTCACAGTTACTTGTTGCAACATTAGCTGGTTTCCTACTTTGGCATTGCTTGGTTCAATACTTACTTTTGCTGCCAAGCCTACGGATCTGTTCAATTAACAGGGTTATCTCGTGATCCACATTCATTGTCCCTGGAAGTCAAACAAACAAAATGAATCAGACAACACACTGTTAACACAATACATGAGCCCAAATCAACATGCTCCCAACCTCAGCAGGCAATCACTGTTAAACAATGAGAATGAGGCAGAAAATGACTCATATTGCATGTGTTTTACTAAACATTGCTCAATTGTACAAGAATACTCACGCAGTTAATTCTCCACTTTAACCTGATTAGATGATTGAATTTATTACACAGATAATGTCTAACTGTTAAGTAATATTTCTTTTTCATGGAAGAAAAGCTATAACTGCAGTTAAGACTACTTTGGTGGATTCCCTTTCACAAACCCTTTTGCCATCTAGTGGAAAAAGGAATACACTGTTGTTACTCTGAAGGAGCTATGTGGGACACAACAGCAAAGGTAAGTACCCCTGGTCTTCCAGCTCCAGAGAGGTTTCTGATTATCATTCCATCGGAGCTTGCAATTGCATAATTGGATCAGTAATAAAGCTAAATTAATACAGGTGATTTGGACTGAATTATAAAATGCTGACTACCTCGAGCACTTGGTCACATGCACAAATTTAGTGGAATATTCAATCAAATTATGTATTTAGCAACAAAGATAAAGATAAAACCCAAAAACATCTCAAGCATTCCAGAACCAGGGGACCCTACAACCCCACTACAGTTTGTAATGTCAATTTAGTCATCCAAAAGTTAGCAGAGGCAGAGGCAGGAGAAACTTGATGTTGTTCTGGACAGGCATGACTTCTTGGTTGAAACTCTGCATTCAGTTTAATCGTTATGTCATTAGTACACACGGATAACTTAACCAACAGACACATCCTTGTATCACAAGGGCTGAGCTCCGCTAGGTCATATCTGAGTCGCCTCTGGGCAGATCCACGGATGTTCATTCCATGTGGATCATCTACTACAACGGGCTTTGTCATCTGTGAGCGATGCATGTCGTTACCGCTTCTGTACAAATTTGCGCAGACGCGACGCGATCAGACCAAGAGAAACGTGCCAGTAGATTAGCGGTTCTGCACAGCGCCTGCTTTAAACCAACAACGTGAACAAGCAGTGACTAGTTAGAAAGAAATTCATGGCCATATAAGGTATTGTATTTTCTTCTGGCCACCTAATTAGAATAATGCCGGCTGATCCTCGTGGAGAGGAATAACACTTGAATTGCTTCCCAGATTTCGGAACATTCCCAATGTTATTTCTCCCGGTTTCAATTTCATTACAACCTGCCGGTGCAAATAGGTTAATGCGGAAGAATACCGCTCCCATCGCCTTTCCGCATTGCTCCTTTGAATAATACAAACTAAGAAATAAACCCAGACTTAAAAATATTTCTAAACGTTAATGCAGCAATGCAGATAGACCGTGACTGAAAACCTTGCCTAGTTCCATCATAACTCGGGATTTCACGTGAGATACCGTGTACTTTATGCGGAAGTAGGTCGTCTCACCAACACCCAAATGCATGGAGAGGTACAGGAAAATATATTATGCGCCGCTAAAACACACGACCAACACGCTTTTGAAACACGCAGATATCTTATTCCTTGGTGATCGAAACACAGTGCCCCTCATATCAGAACAAAACCCTGAGAAGACTGCATTCAATAGTTCGACGCGCGTAAAAAACTGCCGGTTTAAAAGAATCTGTATTTCTTTCACAAAGTTGCAAGCACCTTTGTATTAAACATAATATCTCCCCGGCGATTATATTCGATACCATTTTCTAATCACGTATGTTTGCTGTACTCACCAAAGCAAAATGTACGGTTCTAGTGCTCCAGAGTAGCAAGACACGACTCCTTTCTAAACGAGCAGGAAGTGGATAAAGTCGGTGAAATGAAAAAGCTGTGTGCCATACAATGAGAAGGCGATAACCTGACGTCAGAACCCCCGCCCCATCGTATCATAAAGAATAGGTGCATACAGTTGGCTAGCAGTGTATGCCGGCGCTGTCAGCATTGCTATACATGAAAACGTGCTGGATAACCTGTGAAAAGGGTCCGCACGTAGAAGTTGCGAGTTGTTAATGTTGCATACGAATTTAGCCAAGTTGTATGAAGAAAGGGAATTCTTTCTCATTGAATAAGGACATTGAAATTCAAGAATGCATGCCATTCCATCCTCAATTTTCTTTGCAGCATATTGCAAACCAGTTTCCTTATACTGTATTACACAAACTAATAACGACCTTCACGAGGTGAAAGTTCTCTATTAAATTCTGGTGTACGTTTGGCGCAGGGTGTGTTCACAGTCACTTAATTTTGTATAAGACAAGACTCCTCTTAATTACATATTTGTATGACTTGCATCGATATAAATGACAATTAATAGCTGAATAGTTGTTTTCACATGGTATACATTAAATCTAAACGACATAGATCCCACTCATTCCCTGTGGCAATGCACTGTTCACCTCTCATGAAATGTGTGCATAACTGTGATCTAACACACATAGACACACACAAGCAAGAATCGAAGCAAACAAAAGACAGGAGGTAAATATGTAGGCTTTACATTTCTGAATAACCTAAAGGTATAAAATGCATTGATATTATTATGCATATCATTTTTGTCTGATTTTGGAAATCATGTGACCTGACCTATGTTATATCTGTACTAAATAATACATAGTCCTAGCATTAGAGAACATTGACCTTATTTTCAGTTCTTCCTAAAATTAAAAGGCGTTGTCTGTAAGAGAAACAACACATTAAGAACCACAATCAATTCAAGCATTGTGTGAGTGTTTTGCAATGAAGATATAATGAAAGACGTTGCGCCTGAGGCTATTTTATAAATAGGTCAAAAATGATTCTTTCATCACCGTGCTTTTTTGGCACTGTGTTTAATGTGATTCTTCTCATCAATAATTCATTACCAAGTAGAATTAAATATGTGATGCTAATCATCCAGAGTCTCAGCTATCAGATTTATATTATTATTGCTTTTTTGTTTCACTTCTACATGCTGAAACCGAGCCTTGATACTGTGTTGCTTATGATGTTTGATGAACAGGGGCTGAATATCCATATCATGAAAACTGTTAGCACTAACATGAAGACATTTAGCAATTAGTTATTTCAGTTCTTAAATCAGGGAAAAGTCAGGATTTTTGATGATGCTTCAGAGCGTTTGAACAGCTTACATCTGGATTTTTTTCCTTTTATCAGGTTTTGAATCAAATTCAGTACATCACAACTGCAGCACAGACTGAAAGCCTTATGTCACCCAGAGACAACCCTGCCCAAGAGGTTGGCTAATCTATAATAACAGCAATTTCTATCGAGAATATATTTTGTTTATGAACTTTTCTGGTATTGTATGTAATTGTAATGTAAGCAAAATGACCAAAAAGTGAAAGAAAGCTGGGGAACTTTAAGTGCAAAGTGTGAGAAGATGAACATTTTATTGTGACCTGCAAGTATCGAACATCTTTTTATACTATAGATTAAGGCTTAATTTCACTGTAGTTTGTCCATTTCTGCATAACTTGTGATATGTACAAAAAGAAAATGTGCAACAACAATGACATGCTGTGGTGTTTTTATTAAATCGAATTCCTCAGAACAACAGGTCTGTGTTATCAATGCTTTCAGGAAGGAATGTTCAGCCTGCTGCATATTACCTTTAATAAGTGCCCCCCTCTCTGGCAGAATTTACAAACCTCATGTGCAGGGGATATGACACTAATCTCCTGTTAATTCTGATGAAATAATAGCAGCCATTTAGGGTATTTTCACAGACAGATTTCAATCTATCCTTCTTTACTTTTTATCTTATAATTTATTAGACTGCATAGGTTATGTGCAAGGAAATATACTATCAATAGTTTCAAAGCGGTTTGCTCATGCAATGCCTTCCCATTGAGGAGCACACAGAACAACCTACAATTCCATGTTCCATCAATTGTATCACACTGCAGTGTGTTGATTTGTCCACTAGGGGCTGAATATTTACGCTATGCAAGACTGTGTTTGAGTCTACTCTGTTTCCGTCTCATTTTAAGGATTTTTTCCCAGTGTTTTGGTTCAACCTCAAATAATATACGTTCATGAACGTACTTATCACCTTGCATTTTTCAATTTGTTACATCTGTAAAAATCAGGGTTTACAGAAAGTGGGGATGCAGGCTGCTACTGCCTATAAAATTATTGCCATCACCACTATCAGTGCTTTGTATTTGCAAATATACTGTAAATGCTGGCAGTTGCAGCATGGTTCAGGATGAGACAACTGAGTAGTTAGTTGAGATATTTGTTAATTGAACCCTTTTTCTTGTATTAGAATTTTGTGTGTATTGTGTGCATGTCTTGTATTAGAATGTTAGTGTCTGGGATACCTTGCTCAGATGGATCATGGCATGTTTAGCCAGGTAGTAATGTTTGTTAACCATGTATATGATGTACAGGTTATGTGTGCTATCCTGTATTTGATGTGTGTTGCAAGGCGTATGGTGTATATTAGCCAGTGGTATGATGTTGGCTTGCAGGTTTATGGTGCATATTAGCGAGGTTTATGACATACACAGTATTAGCCACGTGCATGATACGTATTAGCGAGGTGTATAATATATGTAGTCAGATGCACGGTGTGCGTTGGCAAATGTATGATGTATCTAGCCAGGTGTATGGCATTTGCTGGCAGCTGTATGATGTATTTGGCCAAGTTTATGATGTCTCTTGGGGCAGATGACAGCTGAGCTCTCTCAGAGGCAGGCCCATTTCATCTCCTGTAGAAAGGGGTGGAGTAACATGCCCTGGGTTCGAGACAGTGGATCCTTCCTGGTATTGTGCTCATTTGGCCATCCAGGTGATCCCTGAGACCTAATTTTACAGCATTTACAGCCACCTGGGTGCCACCAGGAGAGCGGATTGCTTTTGAAGACAACAGATGTGCGTGTGTCAAAACAAGCAAGTCATGGACCACCTTGCAAAGGAGAAGGGGCCCTAGTTTCCCCTGCCTGTTTGCATAAGCTGCCACCACTGTGCCATGTGCTCTCACTAGCAGATGTTGACCATGTGGGAAGAAGTAACATGACAGTAATAGGATTGTCCTCAGTTCTACCAGTAAGGCCAGTGGCACTACCAATGGCCACTATTTTTAATCTAATGTTTTTTTAAATGAAGACACAACAATTGTCCTTGATTAACCACCATCGTGCCAGCTAAACAGCAATAGATTGCTGAAAATCAACATGACAAGTATTTTCAAAAGTACCAGTACTAATTGATCTGATTGAAAACTTATCTTGCACCTTGTGCATGGAGGACAAAAATGCAGGTGAGAAAAAGACTGAGAGAAGCCATGACTCTACTGACACTACGCAAAACAGTGTAGATGCTGCAGCTGTCCATGCTTTTGGCATTCAGTGCCCATCCACTGCACGCCCTTGGCAGCAGAATGACCAGCAGGAGGTGGCATGGCAGGCAATTGCTAAGCAGTGCTCTTCTGGCACGCTTTTGATGCATTCCATCCGGGTCTCTCTTACCCCTCCCCTCCCGAGTCCACTCGGGCTGACTCGCAGTCTGTGCAGTGACGTCACTGGGTACAGGAATGGCGGCGCTGGCTGACAGAGGAAGGACCTCTAAGACCCTGAAACTTTATTGCTAACATCATTCACAGAATCTGCAACTAGGGGGATAAGTCGAAAACTTCACACAGCTGCGGAGAGGATTAATGCGAAGCTTATTTCACTCACTTGTGGCATATGATACGAACGTCGGGAGTTGCTGACTTGGGCAGCTAGCTAGCTAGGTAGCTAGCTACCTGGCTAGCGAGTAGCTAGCTAGCTGATAGCTAGCTAATATTATTGATAGCTCTCCAGCAAGCTAATTGACTCTGAACCGTTTTTCTTCTGCTAAAGCAATTTACTTGCAGGTGGCTAGCTAGGCTAGGGCCAAGCTAGTTAGCACGCTAAGCTAGTTAGCCAGCTAGCAACGTCGTTTATTTCGCTTGGGGTTGTCAGTTCTGTAATTGTGTTAGCTATCTAGCTAACTGGATAGTTAGCTAGCTTGCTGTTAAGCTGGCTAGCGTTTATATCCTGTGCTACAATGGAAAGTTTAACCTTAAGTGATGTAGAGCAGAAATATTACTCGGATTTATTTGTCTACTGCGACACGGATAACACCAAGAAAGTGGCATCCAACGGCAGAGTTCTTGACCTTTTCCGAGCGGCCCAGCTACCTAACGAGGTGGTCCTTCAGGTAGCTACCGTCTAGCTTACTGATCTGTCAAAAGTGTTAAGTTAGGGATCTCTAGCTAGCTAGTTATCATTGGCAAAGGTACGTTGTAGTTAGCGGTAAAACTTTCCGCAACAGCACACCTGCCAACTAGCTATCTAGTCGAACTATGGAAGCCAACTGTGGTTTGTTAACAAGTGATAATATCTATTTATCTTTATCATTTTTAGCATTCCATTAACGCCCTCCTGGTGAACTAGTATTTGTAGCCAGTGAACGAACTTGCTTGATGGGTAACAAGCTAGCTAATTAGCAATAGGCTGTCCAAATGAATATCTATTCCTAGCATTACTCGGTTGTTAAATGGGACCGCAGGGAGACCGAAATGTCAATTCTTTTGTAGCCAGACGAATAGCTAGCTAGATAGCCAGCTAAGGTTTGATTTTAGGTAGTTAGCCTGCTGTAACATCGCTTACAGTACTAGAAATCATGACCTAGAATTTTATCAGTTAGATAGCTTGCTAGGTCTGTGCGGGTCGCTAAGTAGCGAACCGAATGGATTTGTTTGTGTAGAAACGCAGAGTAATGGTTTACTTTTGCTAACGCAACCATGGTTTAGGTGAAGTGGTAGGCGTGACTGCATCGATTACACGTTAACATTGCGCTGCAAACGTTAGCTGAATAGCTAGCTAGGTAACGTTAGCTGGCAATCGTGCTGCTTTCCCAAGGCTTACCTAGCATTATTAACGGTGGCATTGTAGGTCGATGTAGCTACAGCAGAACGTACTTTCTGTTGTATGGATATGTGCATAAATTGTAGGTTCTTACCAAATGTGGGAAATTGTATTTTTATCTTTTAAACTGTAGTTTCCGGCCTACCGGTGTAGTTAGCCGGCTAAGTAGCTACCGTAGAGCTATGTTAGTGACTGGTAACGTTACTTTGTTGTGGTCCAGGATGCTGAGAAGCTTTGCATGGTAACGCTAGCTAAAAACCACGGTCCTTGTATGGTGAAGCTATGAGCCGTGTCATTTTAAATCAAGTGCGTGTGGACAATCCATTTAGCTAATCTAGTAGCCAGATAATAAGGAAGCACGGCTCATAAAATGCAAACAGCGGATTTACAGTCATGTACTTAAAAGGAACAGTTTGGCACTCCACTAGGTAGCGTTATAAAGGAGCAGTCGGCGCTTACTCTTGATGGAGACTGAAGCATATCTAGTGTGTATAGGAGTGTGGACTGTTGGATGACATGTAACATTTATGTTGATAAAACGTCATTAGCAAACAGCATGCCTCCCTGTAAGAGGGTTGTGTTGCAACTGGTGAAGTGCGAGTCCCTTTCAAGGTTGGCAGTGTACCTTGCAGTAGCCAGATGGCCACGAAAGCGGCAAATCTGCGCGAAAAAAACAGCGGCAAACCACTTGTCATGTTCAATTTACAATGGACAGTATTATAAGCTGGGGATTTTTGGGTGAGCGCATGTGATACGGAGGGGTGTGTCTCTTTCTGACTCATACGTTGAATCAGCATTTACTGCGTCTCAGTGCATCGAGTTCTGTTGCGTAGGCCAAATCTGTCAAGAGGGCACGAGGGCTATCATATTGCATTTTGATTGATGCACATGGAAAACCTACTTTATGTATCTGTTTTTCTTCGGCATCGTTAAACAAGCCTGATCCATAGAGGTTATCAATTCTACATAATACTCTTAAATATATTTGCTGTCAGTGCAAAATGCGTCAAATATGAACGTTTTTTGGCACTGTAATCTAGAGGGGAGCTTTGTCATAGGATAGGTTTCATCCATAGATGTGGGGATTTTGGAGTATTAAATCCTTGTACTGAAGATTTATTGAAGTGCTCATTGTATTAAATTTATGATTGTAAAAGAAGCAAGCAAACAGTGGTAGTTCTGCTTTCACTATTAGCACTTTGCATGCTGGGACATCAGTTCTTTAGGTGTATATAACATTTTATTGTAATCAAAATAAGTTATTAAGTATTAATAAGTGACCAGTTTCCTCAAAAATGTTAGGGTATACATTAGGCATGATCTTAGCCTTGTCATCACCAACCATTTTGCCATCACATAGACTAACACTATATGGCACAGTAAAATGCGTTGGATTCTTCTGTCTTGGCTTGGTTCTCTTCTTTAAGCAGGTGCTTCCTCTGTCCAGGAAAAAAAGGATTTAAAATCCCCAGAGATATGCTTGGTCTTTGCTTATGTTGATGCTTGGTCTAGCAATTGATTTTCTGAATAAGATATATATCCTGTTCATTTTCTTGGCACCATAAGCATAACTCCAGGTTTCGTGTAATCAATATAGGCAGTAAATAGGATATAGAATATAGAATTCAGTGAGTTTCTTGAACCAAGGAAGTGCCATTGAACACAGTTGCTTTGCAATGCCTTTATGCTTTTTAAATATTCTCAAACACAGTTAATGCATGTGTAAATGTGTTCTTATATTGAAAGATGATTGCATGGGAAACATGCTATTGTTGATTTATAGACAAACAAAAATTGTGTTTTACTGGCTTTTAGTAAATAGACAAGCCGTAAGGGTGTACAAGTGGCTCAGGTGATAGAGTTTATAAATGTTTGGTCATTCGTAACATTTGATTCTAATGCCAGGACCAGGGTTTCTGAATGGTTGTTTTGTAAACAATTTACAATCTGTGGTAGCTGTGTGTTGTTATCATCTGTCTAGCAAAATAGTCATGTTATTGACCATCTTTAACAGAACTGTTAGAAAGATATTATGGTGTAAAACGTTTAATTAAGCTTCAGTTGGAAACATTTGTATAACCTAGACTTACTTTCAGCTTCCTGGTTATTTAATAGCTAATTAAAGCAATTTAGCTGTCATAGTAGATGCAAGCGGATATCAAATATAATCAAAATTACATTATGAAATATAACAAAAGAATGTTGTTGACTAAATTAACATTGTACTTAAAGGATCCAATGTTATAGGATTTTAGTAACATCATTTAATTTTAAATGAAAGCAGCATACCAAAATTAGATTTAAGCCTCATCTTCGTTCATGTTTTTTCTGCCATCCTATATTCGTTATATGTCATTCTATTGGCAGTTTAATGTTTGAACACATTTAAATTGAAAAGCACCTTACATGTTAAGCTGATGTTAGCACTTGTGTTTCCCTGTGTTCAAACATGTTTGGAAAGATAAAACTGCCCTGACTGTAAGTGACCCACTGAGCTCCATTGCATGTAAAACTTCTTATTAAAGTGTGATATCCATTATTGCAATGCTATTGCATTGCATTGCAGTTAAGGTTGATATGGTCGTACGTGACATTAAACCCCCAAAGGTTCACAACTGAGATCACCATGTTTGTATGAATTAGTGGATGAATGTTAGATATTATACAATTCAGATTGAAACATCTGAGAAAACCCAATTCCTGTGGAGTGCAAGAACATGTATTATAGTTTCTAATAGGGCAGAGTCAGAGCAAGAAACTTCACTACTTTTTTGTGTTAGGCCTATATATTTTTCCCTTGGGTTACCTCAAATTCTTCCTGACTATTGCATCACAGTTTCTGTGGGTTCACTGTATACATTAACTTATATTTTATCTGTATTTGAATCACACTTTATCATATGAGAACATCAGTCTATAACTTTGGAAAAGCTGGGTAAAGGCACAGTTTAACCTGACAGATGTTAAATTGATGCACTGGTGCATGCAAAGGCCTGATGTTCATCAAAAATGAAACCTTTACTAATTAAGAAGAGGCCAGTGCAATCAAAAGTGTGTTTTGTTAACATTATGACTTAAGTTCAAAACAACCACATGGCACTGGGGTTGTAAGTGATCTTTCATCAAAGCTTTAGTGAATATAATACTGCAACACATTCTTAACAAATACAGCAGGGCATTCACAGGGCCAAATAAAACAAGTTCTACTCATATTTGTGATGGTTAAGGGGTTTTTGATATAAAGGAGATTTTAGGTAGGTGCAAGTTCTGGGGAGTCTGTACATTTTCAATGCCTGTTTTGCTTTGCAGATCACTGAGCTTTGTGGTGCCACTCGTCTTGGATATTTTGGACGGAGTCAGTTCTACATTGCGCTGAAGCTCATTGCTGTTGCACAGTCTGGATTGCCACTTCGAGCAGAAAGTTTAAATAGCGGTAAGCAGTCAACTTTAATAATTATATTGTATTGGTGAAAAATGCCATTATTTTTTTAAAAATGCGTTAGTGTATCCCTGACGGAAAACCATAGCTTAAAATTGCAGATACAATATGAACAATGCTGATTTTATGCATTGTGCAATATCTCATACCTAAAAAAAAAGCCTGTATTTCAATGCAGATGTGTATGCTGCATGTGTAAGAAGATATGGATACATCCAAATATATTCAGATGTTTGACGTGTGCTTTCGAATTAGGCTATATAATAACCTCCAGTGGGTTCCTTTGCAGTCATTTTATTTGATATCCGTTATGACATACCCATTTCACAGGCCATGACAAAAGATGTGTTTCTGAGCAGCCCGGAATCCTGAAAGAAGTGACAGCTATCATCAAATAGTAATGGGATGCAGAGATACGGGCTGAATAAGGAAAAAAAAGAAGCCATGAACGTGAAGGGGCAGGAAATAAAGACATCCGTGTAGGCTGTAAGATACAGAAGCAGAACAGACATTGAGTCAACAGGAAATTGCAAACCCTGAAACAAGGCCTGTGGCAGAGTGATCTTGGGAAAGAATTGTCAGCTGCTCAGGTCCGTGGAGAAATGATCTTCAGCCACTGATACATTATTGAACCTTCAGATGTGGGATGTTTGTAGTGCATGATTAGTTTTCTTTGTATGTGTTAGATGATGGTGTTACAGTAGATGAGGGAATCTGATACAGGCCTTTGCTTTAACATTGAATTTGCTGAAGTTTCTATCCAGTGTGTCTGTTCCTACACTGTTCAGGCTGAGTTAAGGTGAACAACCTCCGGTTATGTAAAAGTTAGAAAACAATTTAATTTGTTGTCCTTTGTTGTAATGAAACATATTTATGTGACATAAAGGGTGGAGTATGAGAGGAATTAACACGGACGTGGATGCGCTCCAAAGAATTGAAGCACTAATCAAGTAAATGAAAAAGGGCAATCATAACTATGTATAGCGGTGCATTACTGACAGTTTAATTTATTACCTTTGAGAGATATATGAAGGCTTTTTGTGGTATTGTAGTGGCACTGGCTCTGCTGATTTGTAAAACATCAATAATACATTAAAAAAGACCATTGCTGCCCTTTTGTGTGTATGTTAGGTATCAAATTGATGTATCAGATCGCATTGCCGGCTAGTTAAAAGCAGAGGGCAGTCTTGTTGCTAAACAAACACACAAAAACATGCATGTCTCCAAGTGTGACACGGAAGCTGAGGTTTTCACCAGGAACATCAAGTTCCCTGAGCAAAGTAACCATAGATGTTTTTTGTTTGTATTGTTGCATCTTTCCTTCCTCAGTTTTACTACAAATTTTCATTTATCTTCCAAACTAAATGGCAGTTAGCCTAAGAAATCGCATGCCTAATCAGATTGTAATATAAATAAATATTTTGAACGTGTGATTCATTTACATTTTTATTGTGGTACAAGTAATAATTATGATCTGCAGGCAACAGTTACAGCTGCCAATGGTGATAGACCAGGCTGTTTAGCTGTGCTCCCACTTCAGGTCATTTCCAGACAAAACGCCCATTAGCCCACTGATTTTTCTGTCAACTTTGCACAGTGTAGTAGTCTTAAACTGTTCAACATTAAAGTAAAGCTGATATGAGAAGATACAGAAAGATTTGAGTTTTCATTAGTCTTTAGGGTATTTATTTTTCATTGTTGGGTATCTTGGGAAAGGTGCCAATGTGGATGATAACTAATATAGGTGTGTGGATGATATAGGTGCTATTATAATCCTCTTAACAGTAATAAAAACAACAATAATACCATATTTCATAACCCCTAATCCTGAATGAGGATCACAAGGTTATGAGACACATGTAAGATGAAAAAATGTAAAAGCGCAATTACAACATATTCCTAGTAAAAGATTTCACAAATACACCAAAGAGGGTCATTATTTAAGCAGACATATGTTATGAGAGAGAAAAGGTTTTAAATATTTTTTTAAAAATATACATTTAAAATGATTAGTCTGGAGTTTAGATTTTTAAAACAGTTCCACATTCTTGTGCTTGTCTGTTTGCAGTCAAGGACCTGCCTCTGCCCAGGTTTTTAGTTGGGAAAAATGAACAGGAAGCCAGACACGCCGCCCTGTACTCTGAATCGGAAAATCAGGGGCCTTATTCTGGAGTAATCCCTCGTCCTCCAGGCCGCGCCCAGGTCAAGAAGGTGTCGGCACACGAGGTCATCCAGCCGTGTGCACCTGCGGTGGAGCCTCAGGTAAGACTCTCTCCCTCACCCTGCTGCCAGTGCCGTTAGCTTGACCTCTTCTCGTTCGTATGATGGTAGCATCAGCTGTGCAGCCTTAAACAGGCTGACTCTGGGTTTCAGATGCATTTGTCAGCACAGAGGAGGCCCTGTAAAAGGAGTGAGTGGGCCTCTTTCCAGTCAGGAAAGGAAAGGCTTCTCACTACAGCTGGCTTGACTCTGCTGGCTACTTATATTCTGGTGTTTTTCCTAAATTTAAGGAAGGGACCTTTGTACAATTTTGTGGTATTTATGTCATTAGAAAGTAGTAATTTTTTAGGCTGAATGTGTCCAGTAATATCTGATAACTTGTTTAAAGCATTTGGAGATTTGGATGTCACAGACCGTGGTGAGTGCTGAACCAGTCATTATACCAATCATTGTACATATCTTCATAAACACACTTAAAATATCAGCTTGATTTACTTTTTTGAAATTAATTTAGGCGAGAGCTCTTTGAAGGCACAAATGTGCCAGTAAAAAATGCAAAGGGGAAGATTTAGATCAGGTGTGATTAAGATTTTCCTTAGTACCTTTGGGGATGTACTGATTATGATATGAATGAACAGCTCAAGAACCAGTACTGGTTTCCATACTGCTAGGCAGACCACTTTTGGTTTTTGCAGCTTTTTCAGTGCCTTTTAAGTCCATATACATGTGTACTGTGGAGTAATTAGGTGAATGACTAGTAGTGGTGGTGACATGTAGTTTGCTGATCTAAGATGGAATCTGCCGAAAGTGTGGATATTTTCTTATCGAAAAAGTTGTAGCAACTCACAAGCTAAATGTCTTGTCTAGCTCCCCTCCCTTCTGCTATCCCTTCCCAGCTTTAGATTTCACGTCTATCTCCCAGCTTGCAGCAATTTAGAAGCAACCTAAAATTAGCATGGGTGGAAGCAGTTGGTATGATTAAACTTCAGCCCGACAGAAGTGTTTTAAACTGACATAACTGCCACCTCTTGCTGTCAGAAATAATTACATGTGTAGTGTCAATCACCATTGAGTCAGAATGTTGGTGCAGCCAGCATTAAAAAGTTATTAAAATTGAATGTTTGCTTGTTATTTTAATAATCGCCATACTAGGAAGCATGCGTTCATCACACTACATGATGATCACATGACATGATTTTTGATAGTAAGCTAATAAATCATGAAGAGAGAGGTTCAGAAATAACCAGACTCCTCTCAGATGAGATGTGTAGTACAGCACAGCACTGGTGTCAGCCTGAGAGTCTCTGAAAGGATTTTGGCATTGTGACTCTGCCGGTCCCATGACATGGAAACTCATGGAAGTGCCTTTTCTCTGTCTTCCTCATCTCACACAGTCATCTCTTGGGAAAAAAAGACAAGTTCTACAGTTGCATGTCTTGCAAAGTAAAACCAGTCTGCAGCACACCAAACTCTGCCTAGACTTACTAATTAAAAAGGATGCAAAATGACTATTGACTCTATGCAAATCTCTCTCTCCTTTGCTCTCCTCTAGCCTGACACCACATCTCCAGTGGTCTCCCCCCACCAGTCCCCACCAGCCTCCCCCCACGCCTGGAGAAAGCACAAACGACAGACCAGCGGAGGAAACTCGGAAAGGCAGCCCGTTGTAGCGGCTGCGGTCTGGACACCCTTCGGTGAAGCACAATCAGGTACATTTAGGGCTCATCTCCCTTTCTGATGTCTTACAGAATCTTTCCAATTGTAAATGAGAACTTGTTTAAACCAGTGTCTGTTTTCAAGGACTTCAAAGAATGTAAAGCTAAGATTGAACAAAAAGACTACAATGTTATGTTTCCAAGGTCTTTCGGCTTGTTCAGAATCTAACTCGGTGTACCAGTGCAGTATGAGTTCTGTTGATTCAAGCAGGATGGCACATTTACATTTTTTACAGTTTGCATTTAATTACATTGAAAGTTGCTTTGCCTGTCAAAAGTTGAGTCAGTATATGTTGTAAGAATGCTTCAAAATAACTCGGAAATGACATGAGTAATGCTTGAGGTTCTAAAACTACCTTCCACTGTATTTGCTAAGCATGTGATGATGTTGTTTCCCATGATGATGTCATAGATCATGTTGACATAAGCTGGTTAGCGTCAGAGCTGCGGATGTGATGCAGGTAATGGTGCTGATGGCCCTTCTCTCCTTCTCGCAGGGCCAGTGGCAGGTGATGGGATGTGGTCTGCCCGCTCTCCTCCTCCTGTTCAGGAAAGCTGGGTCAGTTTCACAGACACCCCCCCCACCAGCACACTTCCACCAATGCATCCCTCGTCAGTCCAGGTAGTGCAGCACGTGCTTCCATGGACCTGTCAGCTTTCTTACTAATGGCTAAAAAAAAAGTCACATGATAGTCACATGATAAACATAGAACATACCAGCCAATCGGTAGTGGGTGCTAAAAACCAACAGTTCCACTATCGCGGAGATGGTTTGCTCGCAGCATACAGCCCGTCTTTTGCAGGCTTCGCAGGGTCAATTTTCAGATCAAATAGAATGTGAGAGAGCTCAGACCAGAAAATACATACTTGCATAGTGAATTTTGCTGTTGGATTTGGCTATGCTACCAAATTAGTGTGCTTAAAAAAGGCAAGCAGACTTCTGCCCAGCACATTTCTGCCCAGCTACTGCTGATCTTCGCCAGCTACATTCTGTTCCCTGTCTGTCTGTTCAAGTTTGTTTCCGTTTAGAAAATGTGTGTTATTTTTTCCATCTGTTTTATTTTTTGTTGTTGGTGACAGTCAGTCCTTTTGTTCTATCAGTAAGAATTGTCGGTGTACCTGTCAGGGGGAAATGTCATATTTCTCATCTTGCAAAAGAAATACTAATCTGGAAGTCAAATTTAGACTAATAGGAAACAAATCCAAAATATTTTGTATTTGTTTCCTCTTGCACGTTTGAATTTCTCTCCTTTGTAATGTTTGCAAGAAGTTAAATATGTAAACATATATCTACTTAGCCACTTGTTTTATTTACTATCGCAAGTCCCAAATTAGCATGGTAAATGTTGTGGTAAATGGTATTATTTTGCATGATGTCAGTTATCCACCCTTTTCATAATATTTATTCTGTTCTTTGGTAAATTTTACGTGCGACTGGCTGCAGGAGAGCACAACAATACGCACGGTCGCATCTGCTGCAACAACAAATGAAATCCAAAGGCAATCCAGCACCTACGATGACCCCTGGAAAATCACAGATGAGCAGAGACAGTATTACATCAATCAGTTCAAGACCATTCAGCCAGACCTGACTGGGTTCATTCCTGGTAAGTAAGCCACATTTAGCCGAATCTGAACAGGTTCGTTCCAGGTTCATAAACCAGAATCATCCTATCCTGATATAACAGGTTTTTATCTCTGATGAAGTAAACCACATTTAGCCAGATCTGACCAGGTTCGTGCCAGGGTAGTAAACCATATTTATCCTGATCTGAGAGGGTTTATCTCTGATGAAGTAAACCATATTCAGCCAGATCTGACCAGGTTCATCCCTGTTAAGTAGTCCAGCCACCCCCAAAAAAACAATTTGTGAAGTTTTTGAGTCAAACGAATAAAGAGTTGCTGTTTTCACATTTCGCTTTTTTTCTTTTTTAAGCAATGTTATTTTTATTCTGTGTTTCAGGTTCTGCAGCAAAGGAGTTTTTCACAAAATCAAAGCTTCCTATTCTTGAGCTGTCTCACATTTGGTAAGTGAGGATAGTTTGAGTCCATATTTTTGTCTAGGAGACAGATTATATGTTCCTCTTGTTTACCTGGATAAGACTATCTCCTCTCTGTAGTAATTGTAATGCATTTAAGTCATAAACCATTACGATAGCATAGCCATGCCAGTGGTTTTGTCAGGGAAGAGGTACTGACCTATTTCTTCCTATTTGATAAGAAGAGTCCAGTTTTCATTTGTGTGATGTAACCCACATGTTATTCATTGTAGCTTCAGGCAGGGATAGAAAAAAGATGGGAAAAAACCTTGTAAAATACAAAACCTCTAGCATTGTATTGCATCACACTTCTGAAATCATGTCAATAGTCAATGATACATCCATTATTAGTATTTATCGGAGACTTACTTATGTCCTTTGTGTTGCAGGGAGCTGTCAGATTTTGACAAAGATGGTGCATTAACACTGGATGAGTTCTGTGCTGCGTTTCATCTGGTAGTGGCGAGGAAAAATGGCTATGACCTTCCGGAAAAACTGCCAGAGAGCTTAATGCCAAAGCTTATTGACTTGGATGACTCAGCAGGTATAAGAAAAAAAAAAGAAATGAAAATCTCTCCTCCCATGACTTAAAAAGGCAGTGTGGATATGATTAAACATAGTATTACACAATGTGTTAAGCATTTGAAAGCAAGATTGGACACAGTTGCTGGATGTAGCACACACAAAATAAGGGTCGTGTTTTACTGAACAGCTTAGGATAAATGAATAATAATGTGATAATCATGGTGAAAATGTGGTGACGTTACAATGATACAATTACTTGAGCAATGACACAGAAATTAAATCTTGTCAGGACTGTAGAGTCAAGTCCCTCCTGAATAAGTGAATGAGTTTGAGGTCTCACCCCGGTGTGTTGTTTCAGAAGTCCCAGACCCAGCTCCAGAAGTAGGGTACTCCGGCTCACCCGTGGAGGTGACCCCCAACAAATCCCCCTCCATGCCCTCGCTGAACCAGAACTGGCCCGAGCTCAACCAGAGCAATGAGGTAGCTGCAACACATCTCGCATGGTCCTGTCCCCTGCATGGTGGATGGAGACATGGTTCTGACTGCAAAAGCTCTAGAAGTGCATTTGAAGTCTAGCTTAATGGATGTCAAGTGGCAAATAGGGCTCATTTTTTGTTTTGTTAGCTATGTCAATTAGCATTTTTCTTTACGATTGCTCAAGCCGTGTGACATGATTCCTTTTGATATAAGTGTTTGTGTATTTGGTAAAGCTTTTAATAACTTTAAGAACGTTTACACAGGATCTTTATTTACCCTGAGCTGTCTGTATCTGAGAAAATACGGTGAGGCCTTCATTACTTTAGCAATAAACAGTCTGCTGTCTGTCAAAACCAAACAATTTTTACTTACTGTTTTTTTTTTTACTCTTTTTTTTACTGTCCAATTTTGTTCTTTATGATCAAAGTTCCTACTAACCAGGTTCAGCCACGCCTCCCCTCACCTATACTAATTTAACATTATGAAATCTGTATTATTTTATTATCATAGGTGCCCCCACCCCCATCCCCTCAAGCAGCAGTGCTTCCATTGTGATCATGCCTCTGCCGTGACTCCATGGTGTTGATTTCTCTCTGCTCTGTCTCTCCAGCAGTGGGAGACCTTTAGCGAGCGCTCCTCCAGCTCACAAACTCTGACCCAATTTGATTCTAACATTGCACCAGCTGACCCTGTAAGTCAATCACGTAGTATGCCTGTTTCATTATTACTGATGTCATTAACCCTTCCCCCACAAAAAAAATGCATGGTCTCAGCGGAGCGCTGCAACGGCAGTGTTCCCTTTTTAATTTTGCTCTCACATCTCAAGGACTGTCGCAGCATTCTTTTTCAAATTCATACCATAATTAAGATTATTATGGCACTGCTTGTAAATTTATTTGGGCCACTTAAAACATTGTTGGTGCACACAGATTCACACCTGCACATTCAAAGTTTACTCAATAAGATTACTAATTGTTTAGGATAATTATTTAATTGGACTTTTTCTGACGAGGTAACACCATTTGTAAGGTTTTGGTTGCAGATCCACCAGCAGCATTATTTAGCTGAACAGCACAGTGTCCTGTTAACATCACGATGGGAAAATGAGTGAAAAATGTGCTTCCTCTCAGGACACCGCGATAGTGCATCCTGTCCCTATCCGCATGACCCCCAGCAAGATCCACATGCAGGAAATGGAGCTGAAGAGAACAGGAAGTGGTAAAGACACTCCTCCTCTCTGCAGCTGTGCATCAGTCACTCACTTCATGCCTGAATGTCTGAATCTGCTGCATTTGACTCTACTTTTGTACCTGACTGTTTGTACCCACTCTTTGGTTTGTATTCCACTCTATGGTGGTTTTTGCATGGTTCATCACCTCAGTGATTTTACAGCCTGTTTTTTTTGCTTTGCAGATCACACACACCCTACCAGCCCTTTGATGGCTAAACCTCCTGAGCTCTCTGAGGAGAATAAGTTACCACCTTCAATGAAGTTTGTAGCTGCTAACACTGCAGGTGTGTTTCTGCATGTGCCCATCCTGGGCAGCATCAGTGCATAGGGGCACCCATTGTTCCATTTGTCATGAATTCAAACACATATAGAAGTGTATACAACATTCAGACCTCCAGTTAGCAGTATTTGAATAGCATTGGGGAGAGAGAGGTGTGGCGGTGTCGTAGCTTCCTCACTGGGCCAGTAGACACAGTTGTATTCCATGGTTGATTGACTTAAAACAGGTTTCAGGAAATGAAACGTGTAGTAATGTTTGCTCTCTCTGTTATAAAGGTGATGGGTACAGCAGCTCGGATTCATTTACTTCAGATCAAGAACCAATAGGAGGTGTTGTAACACGACAGAGGTAGGCAGATTTCCCTCAGCAAAGTATTTCGCGTTTGAAGTTGTAGAATGTTGAATGTTTTAAATTGATTGTGCCACTTCACTTGAAATTCATGGGGGCGTGGTATCAGCTGTTTTTTTTAATTATAAATAAAGTGAAAATGTGTAAGTAAATTGAAAAAGGCAAGTGTTTTGGGTGTTGGATAGGCTGTGTTTGTTGCCACATTGCACAGAGGGCGTTTTATTTTGGCTTTGACTGCAGGTCTCACTCGGGAACGTCTCCTGAAGGGCTGAAGGCAGTAGCCCCTCCGCCGCCCCCTCCCAGACCCACTGCCTCACACTCGCGCTCCTCATCACTAGACATGAACAGAAACTTTGCGGCGGTCCCTGCAGGTATGGCCATTAGCACTGATCAGACTGCTTCAGGGCAGGCTGAAGGCTTTGACCTCCATCAAGTTGATATTGATAGCTGGTGATGAGAACCATTGCTCAGGTGTTTATCTCTCCGCTACAGGACAGCAGCAGGTTCCAGGTGTGGCCTACCCCCCTGCAGTGCCCCCTCGACCCCAACCCACCCAGGTGTCCAGCCGCCTCATGATAGCAGTGTCATCACCAGTTTTTTTCGGTTAAAGCTGTTGTAATGCATGAAAACCAACAGCCACCACTGCACGGCCTAACATTGGTCACGTGACCATGCTCTGACCACACACGACAGGCCATTTGTGTGTGCAGAGGAGAACTTTGTGTTCTTTGTCTGCCTCGCACTTCCTCATGCTCCTTCCTAACACGTTATCAAATTCAGTTTTAGAGGAAACTCAGATAAGGTTTATGTGGGTTATTTTTGTTTGAGTTCCAAATGTATCCTTGAACTGTAAGTCTTTTGCAAATTAATTTTGCCCTTTTAATAATTTGTTTTGCACAATCCTAAAGCATACATTTCACTCTTTAGAATCTGGGATTTTGTTGTGTTAATGTCTCGGGCAGCAAAGGCATGTAGGTTGCGAAAGTGCTGGTATGTCTTTCTGTGCCATGGGTGTTGACGCCTGTATGCTCCCTGTGTTTTAAACATGACATTCCTCCCCGCTGTCCCCAGGCTGCCGGCCATCGCACGGTCGATGGGGAGGGCCTGGCCAGCCACTCCAGCACCTCCCCCCAGCAGATCCCAGAACAGCCCAACTTCGCCGACTTCAGCCAGTTCCAGGTGTTTGCAGCTGAGCCGCCTTCCGAGGATGGGGAGAAATTACCGGAGAGCTCACAGGTGGGCGCGATCCATCCAGCTTCTCTTGACAGGCTAAACCCCAATTCCCTGTACACAGGGACAAATTCTTGTGACTTAGTTGGTTCAGTCAGTCAGTCAGTTAGGCATACAAATGTACGCCTTTGTATTTCTCATAATGCAATGAAGTAAAATATTTCAGACCACAAATACAAATTTTGTCTACTTTAAGCGTAGCATTATTGCTCTAATTCATACGGTTTTGTTTATTGTGGCTTTTGTTCTGTATTTTCAGTGTGGCACCAGTTATTACAGGACTGGGTGCCATATTAACGCTTGTTCTGGTGTTTCTGGTGAAAGTGTGTTATTGTGTTACTGGGCTGTGTGCAGGTGGAGAAGCCCGGTGAGCCTGCAGGGTCTTTGAGAACAGCCAAGCCAGCAGAAGTTCCGGTGGAGGATCGAGCCGCTGCTGCTGTGAACTCAGTGTGTCTCGTTTCTTTTTCTCTTTCTCTTTTGCGACCACGCTAAGGAAACATTCTTTCAAGAAATTGACTTTGTTGTGTCAGGAATAGGGGTTGGTAGGCCAGTCAGGCTCTCCTTGTCTCACTCCTCCATCCTGCATCTTGTCATGCACATTGCAGGGATGATGTCAGTGAAGTAGTGCATATATCTTCCATTGAGCCTCTGTTTCACCATGGTGACCTGTATGGCCTTTTAGTGTGAAAAATATCCATTTGCTGCATGTAAGTGTATCGGAGGATTGCATTTGTCTCACTTCAGCTCTCCTGCACAAGCGCAGTGGTTGTTGCAGTGGGTCGACCCTAATGTGCAATTGCTGGTGCCGGAAAAGGAGAAAAAGCATTTTAAAAAAAGTACCACATCAAGAAAATGTTGGAGGGAGGAGAGGAAGGCTGCTTGCATGCTCTTCTCAGGAGGGGTATTCTTCATGTGAGATTTACACAGGGAAACTGCAGGGGCTGCTGAGAAAAGGGAACCGCACATTTGCACGGTCCTAAACATTAGTCAATCTTCCTCGCAGCAGAGTGGGATGAAATTGTTCAGCCCTGTTGAGTATGAAGGGCTGGCTCTGGGGATGCTGGGATGCCTTTCTGTGCGTGACTATGATTTCACTGTTTATGTGCTGTTTTTGTCCTGTCTTTCAGGCCAAAGGATCCACACCTCTTGCCCCTCCACCAAAGCCAGTTCGCCGGCGGCTAAAATCTGAAGACGAGCTGCGGCCGGAGGTGGAGGAACACCCACAGAAGTCCAACGTCATAGCTGCTGTTCTAGCGACCCAGCCCTCTATTCCAAGGTATGAAACCACAGTCTGTGTGGGCATGAAGCACAGTGATGTTGGTAGTGTGGCTATTTCATTTAATAATGGGATGGCAGTGTGGTGCAGTGGTGAGGAACCAGACTCTTAAACACAAATGTTGCCGATTCGATCCTCTTGAAAGGGTCGGCTCCAAAAGCACTCACTTTAAGGTGTTTCACTCAGTGAATTGGCATCAGATGATGTCAGTCATCAGGCAGCGGTTTGGGACTGAGGAAATGAAACAAGACCAATAACCAAAGGCTGCTGGTTCAACTCCCAGGGCACTGCAGTTGTACCCTTGAGCAAGGTACTTTACTTGAACTGCATCAGTAAATTTCCAGCAGTGTAAATGGATGGTATGTAAGCTATGTCGCTCTGGATAAAGGTGTTACCAAGGGAATGTACTGTATTTTCTTTCCTGTGAAAAGCAGTGAAGGGGAATCTCATTGGTCTGCAGGCATTTTGTTGACTTTCCTAAACTCAGCCCTGTGAGACGAAGATAGGAACATCCATCTTTCTTATATAAACCAAATGTTCTGCCAGTCATTTTAGAAATAGAGAATCAAATATTAATGGTGCTTAAAATAGGAAGTAACTGCATGTTCTGCATTACCTTAAGCTGCAGCCTACAGAGTACAGCCTACTGGAGTAGACTCTGAGGTTTTTTTTTTCTCCCCAAAAGTCAGCCATTGTTTGTCTTGACAGATCTGTTGGCAAGGACAAAAAAGCTATCCAAGCGTCTATCAGAAGAAACAAGGAAACAAATACAGTTCTGGCAAGGCTCAATAGCGAATTACAGCAGCAGTTAAAGGTAAGAATATGACTGTCCCTGATGAAAACAACTACATCTTAGTGTTGGTGCAGTGTTACATTGCTGTGTGATGACCCCAAAGGAAAGATCAGTATACCAGATCAGCTTAACTTAGTTTTTAGTTAATACTGCATTGTAAACTTGACCATTACTATCTTTTCATGGAGTAATTTTATGAATTAAACTGATATGGTATTATTTCCTGAGAAACCTCAAGTATATAGATGCATCAGTGTTAATCGTCTAAAATTGAGGGTCAGGACCAAAAGCTGGTCTTGTGTGCCTTTGTAATGGGCCACAAAATGTTCAAATTCATCTTTTTTATGTGTCTCCACTGTGAACCAACATAATACATTAGCACTCTTATGAATTATTAAACATTGAATTCTGAAATACTTTTCACAATTTGCTGTGATAGTTTCACTGATCTGAGTGCACTCTGTAATTATTGCCTAATGTGAAAAAGTTGAAAAAGAATTAAGACGTGAACATTAATCTTTAGGACAGTCAGCTAAATGTTTATTGAATAACACAGCGGTATGGGATTCACTGAATTGGCTTTAGGAGGAATGTTCCAGAAACATTAGGTGACAGCCCAGGCTGCTGATCCCTGGCTGGTGTAGCACACTGTAACAAAGCATATCTTTGAAGTGCTTTTGGGTTTTAAGGCCTCAGTGGCCTTGAGATTAAACTGCATGATGGCGTTATCAAGTGGGATGTAGACTAACTGTGAAATTCACAAGGAGAGGCTGAAGTTCAGCTGGAGTTCAGTTTTTTCTCTTGCTTTCTTCTATTTGTGAGTTTGAATATTTTTTATTTCATTATGGTTGCTTTTTTGAGCTACAAAGCTCTAGATTAAAGGCGAACATGAATACATTTGTGTGGTTATCAAAGACTCCCCAAGGACAAAAATATGTTAGTGATAAAGGAGCTGGCATGAATTACTTTTATGGAGATTTTGGGGCACACAGCTGCAGATCATGGTGTTTAAGGTAGCCAAAACTTGGAGTTGTGATCATTTAACAAATAATTGTAACGACATTTACCTCTGGAAAAGCAAGGCTAGGGACGTGACTCTAAGTGTTGGACACTGAAGTGGTCTTGTGTTTGTCTTTCACAGGACTTACTAGAAGAGAGGATATCTTTGGAAGTGCAACTGGAACAGCTGAGACCCTTTTCACACTTGTAATCTCAGTGTGTGCCGTGTGTCTGAAAACCCCACCAGCGACAGACCTTCAGTTCGACCCTCCCCCCCACACCAGGACGTATTGCCCACCTCTATTTCCACTCTATCCCTACCCCAGCTGACTGTATGTGCAAATGTGCACACCGCCTGTGTGCAGATTCACCATTTGGCCAGAGAACCTGTCACTCCTTAGGGTTGGGGTTAACGTGCAACTAACTGAGGCACTTTCATTTCAAAGAAATTAAATTGTAGGTAAACGTTAATGCCCCTTATTTTGGCAGTGGTTCTGGAACTAGATTCTCAAGGCCCCTGTATGGTGAGTCTTCAGTTGACAGGGGCAGTGAAGTGCATTGTGGTCACCTGTAGGTGGCACACTTTCACTCATTAAGCATGTTGCACATTAGCTGAACGCTGGGCTGGGGCAGAGATGGAGGGAGTGGGAGATGAGCACCCCTCCTGCAGCGTGGTTACAAGTCATTATGGGACTGAACTCCTCTCCTGCAGTAACAACTTGGAGGTCTGTTTTTGACGGGCATCCAGGCACCATTTACTAACCTCTGCCGGCTAGCAGGGGGCATCTCCTTTTGTTTTCCCCAGCGGTCTAGATCGTAACACGATGACTTGTGTACCTTGTACAGTACTTGACCCAAAACAACTGCATTCACATGTCCTTTCTGTTGCGTTTTGTCTTTCTAATTCCCCACTTCCCTCTCTCTCAAGTGGTACCTGACCTGAAAGGGTGCCACTCCAAACACACGCCTCCCCTTCACCCCCCTTCCCAGCAGAGTACTGTGGAAGAAGAGAAACCTGAAATTAAATGACTGCACCGCCTAACACGCCCCCTCCCTTTTTTTTTTCTTGGCACCATTTTATTCTGCATGTTGTTCATGTTCCTACTGAGTATAAAACAGCTCTTAATAAAAACAAACCACTCGATTTGTATCTGTGTATCTTAACTTGTATCACTTAATTTGTGTTGTTACCTAAACTTGTATCGGTCTTTTTGTTTTCATTCTTTTTTCCTGGAACTTGCTGTGTTTTGGTTTCTTTCACCTGTCCTCTCAGCCACACTCCTGCCGTTCGGGATCCACTCTACTGTACTCTCCGTGTGTTGAACTGAGGTGAGCCTTTCCCTGCTCTTCAGGTTGATGTACTGTATAAGGGGTATGTTGTATATTGTATGATACACACCTTTTGATCTCATATGTAAATTTGCATTAATTGCTGACTAACAGCAAATATTCTATTTAATTGCTTATATTATGGCTGTGGGATCATAGATGTTTAACTGCATGGATGTCTCTGCAGAATGAACTAGCAGCTGTGTGATTTTTACACAAAATAAAAACAGCACAATATTTTAATTGCCTGTCCTGTTTCTTTTTTCCCCATGATTCCAAAGCCTGATGTATGTCAAGCGGTCGTAATGAAAAATTGCTTGATTTCCTTTTAAAATTGTTTCTCAGTGGTTTGATACTTGGCAGCAGTGATAAAGCTAAAGCCAGTCAATTCTCTTTGGCTGCTAGCCTAATTTAAAGCTTCAAGTAATTTTCCCAATGGTCTTTTACCCTCATATTCAAGTAATATTAATGCTGACATGAAACAGTCAAAGGTATATCCTGTATCAAAAGTTTTTAGTTGTTTGCTCCTCACACACAGAACTTGATAGAGCAGTGTTGAGATTTTCAGAGGTGTTTTAATATATTTTATTTTAAACCTGGAAATGCTGAGATGAATAGCTTGGGGTATAAATGATGTTAAATAGATTTTAAACACAGAAGTAGTACTGATCATTTAGATCTGATTTACTAAAAAAAAAATGATTATCGAAAAATTTTGCTAGAATTGGTATGCAGTAAGAACAGTATTAAGTCATGACACTGAGCGGCAGTGTAGCATAATGGCAAGGCGTAGGGCTCATAACCGAAAGGTTCTGGGTTCTGTTCCCCACTGGGGCACTGCTGCTGTACCTTGGGGCAAGGTACCCAGACTTTCCTCAGTCGATATCTAGCTGTATAAATGAATAACCTATAAAAATTGTACCTGTGTAATAACATGTAATTCTTTCTGGATAAGACTGTCTGCTAAATGACAATAATGTAATGACCAAACAGAAATTGTCAAAAACAATGGCTGGGGCTTTTAGTATTCTGTATATTTTATTAATTTCTGCAACACGGTTTGTAGCTGTGAGGATATGCGGGAACATTCAAAACAATCCGTTCCAATTTATACCAGAATTTCAGGTAAAAACTTTTTTTTCTTTTTCATCCACCCACTCTGACAGAATAGATCTATAAAGCAAAACAGTAGTATAGCAAAGTTAGGTAAGATGAGCTGAACTAGTCAGGGGCTCAAATAAACAGTGGCTCTTTATTCTTTACTCTTTGAACAGCTACTTTTTCTTTCTTTTTCTCCATTGCCACACAACTGAGAAGATTTCACCCAGTGCTAATCTGGAATGTTACAGCAGGAAGGACTTGAGGTGGAAGCAAAACATTTCTAAATTAGGGAAATGACTTGTTACGGTAATTATTACAGGGGATTCACAAATATTAGTTATTAATGACTTGTGAAACAGTGCAGAGGATGCTTCAAAGGCTGGTAATGCAGTCTGGAAAATATGCCATGGTTTACTTCACAACTCTGGAAAAGAAAAACATTTGAATCATAAAGTCAGACACAAATGAACAGTTTGAGATCAGTTGTACTATGTACTGGTCTGATACAACTCTCTTTTGCTCAAGAGCTAATGGTCTTACTTTTCATTGAAAACACTGGGGCACAGTCAAACAATGAATGCAAATTAAGCGGTAGTTTAATTTTAAAGTGACAGTTCACTCAACTTTCAAAATTCTAAATACACTACCCAGAGAAAATAATACTCACACTGAAGAGTGATTGACAGATTGAGTAAGCAGGGAGTCCCTCTTCAGTTTGCATTGTGCTTGGATTAAGGGATGTACAGTTTGTGTGGTGATTGGAGGCATGGGTGCATAGTTTCCCTTACGCTTGGAGAGAGGGGTATAGACTTTGGAATGTGCTTGGGGGGGTGAATTTAGTGTGGTGGGTACTCACATAGTGTTCTGCTTGTAGCGATCGAGAGCCTCCTGTGCCACCACCTCAGAGAATTTGGGATCACTCCAGGGGATGTCACCGGGTACTGTGAAGGTCATGGGGGGCGAGTCGAACAGCTGGACAGACACGTTGGTGTCCCCTGTCTGCTGAGCGTCTTCAGAACTCTTGCAAATCACCTTGAGAACAACAAAGTGGAATTAAGGAGAGAAAATGGCATGTTGGTGTCATAAAGTCATGTTAGCTGATGCTATAAATAAATCAATAAGCATGTTTTAAAGTAGAGAAGTTTTGATATGTATATATAATATGTTCATGTAAGTAAGCATATTAGTGCATAAAAACTATAAAAACCTATTTATTGCTTGAATTATAATACTGATGTCAAAATCATAACTTTAGAGGATCTCATTTAGTGTATTCTGAGGCCACTAATTTTGAGGCAAAAGAGGGCTGCAAGAAAGGCTTGGCAATATAAAGTAAGGTGAGCCTCAGAAGTTCAGTCTCACCGTTTTAATCTTGAAGATTCCGTCCTCACTCTTCGTGTTGTTGGCCAGCGCGGACACCCAGCCGAACTGTTTGTTCAGCATGTCGAGCAAGCTGGAGGTGTTGAACATCTCCTCCTCAAACCTCCTCAGGAGGCCGTTGTACTCCTGGGTGAACTTCTCGGCCATGGCCAGCGCACTCTCCAGGTCTTCCTTCAGCTTGCCGTCCAAGGGCTTCTTCCCTGAGCAGTCTGAGAGAGAGGAAGCCACTTCCTGTTTATAGTTGTGAGGTCATTAGCCATGCATGAAATATCCCATCTGATACTGTATAGACACCCATGGCTCATTTAGCGAGATGTGATAGCATCCTACATTGCTAGGTTCTGATTAGACATAGTTCTGTTAAGTTCCATTAGTGGCACTTAATTGATTCGGAACTGTTCATTTATGTGCCACAGGGAGTTCAACGCACTAAACAGCTGATGCCTTTTTACAGACACTGGGAGGTTTATCAAATTAGGCAAATGAAGAATGCTTTTATAGGTTGCATTTAGAAGAGGAGTGAAGAGAGCTTGTTTTGTTCAGTCCATGAAAATAACCGATGGCTTCACTGACTCATCCGAAACCATACAATGCATCAGCATCAAAATTACCTGATGCAGTCTCCTGTCTCAACCCTGACACATTAGGAGACTCACACATTGTCATTTAACTTCAATAGAATAACATTTCAAAAATCAGTGAGATTTTCATATTTGATGTGATTTTAAAAATGTAAAAGCATTAAAAAAAATTATTATGTGCATAAACGATTGAGGATGAAAAGCCGAAGGCTGTAAGTGATCGTTACCAATAGACTGAATCTCTTTGCATTTTTCACACTCCTCTCGCAGTTTGATGCAGCCAGCAGAGTTGCGACGAATTTCTCTGCAGGTCATGTGATCCTTCCCGAAAGGCCTGGTAATGACAACGTCCTCATTCACAGCTCCATCTGTTGGCAAAAAAATGAACACATCTGATACATATCCTTCCACTTAATATTATACATGATTAGTTATCATTCCCATGGCTATACCAGGAAATTAGTCTAATTGCATCTCTACCTTAAGTGAACATTGAATCTGGTGAATCATAGATGGCATGGTGTCAGAATTTGTATTTGGCTACACCAGGAAAACAAAGTTCATCATGACAAAGCTGCAGCCACAACTGATAGAATGCTGCACCATACCATCAGTGGGCAGGGTGTCAGGGTATGTGAACCAACGCTAATTTTAAAGTGTACCTTCATTGGGAATGGAGTCAAAGTCTGGATCACTGCCCATGTAAGGTCCCAGCGAGCCGAAGAGGCTGCGGGCCATGTCCATCATGGGCTGAAACATGTTGTGGAAGCCGTGGAACTCGGGGTCCCGCAGGACAGACCTGTAGGGACGGGGGCGCGGCTCACTCGAGCCGAAGTAACGGTGCATCATGAAGGGGCTGGAGAACATGGGCTGGTGGAAGGAGCGCATGTGGTCGAACACCTTCATGCTGTCCAGGAAGATGCTGTCCACGCCGTCCGCCACCTCTGAGTATCGCTCCTCCAGGTCCTGGAACCTCTGGTTCTGCTCCTGGTCCTGTCTCTCCAGCACGTCTATGTTCTCGCCATTGATCCAGATGGAGAAGGGAGAGCTCCTGTTTAAGACCTCTTCCAGCTGAGAGCGAGAGACGGCATACAAAATTATTTCTCATTACTGTGCGCGAGTGAGGAGCACAATCCAGTACTGTCAGGATATTCATTTGAAAGACCTGAAGGGTGTGCATTCAAGTCAAATAAAATTCAAAAGCAGAGCGCTCTTGTATCTGCAGTATCACTTGTTCAACTACAGCACAAAAGGCAGATTTTAGCCAAGGAGAGTGTACTGTATAACTATATATATAGTGTACATATGTTAAATGTTTGGGGGTGATGTGATCGCTGTATATCCATACTAAAATCGGATTTTAGCCAGGAGTGTGCTTGCTGGTAGTGCTAAAGGTAGATTTTAGGCCAAGGCCAATGTGATCTCAGTATAACTGTACTGAAATCAGATTTTGGTGACCGTATGCTCACGGTACAACTGTACTAAACGTAATCCTGGCCCACCTGTCTCCCCACCAAGCCGGAGCCGCTGCTGCAGGTCCTGGAGTAATACTTGATGCAGGTGTTCTTCAGACAAGGCTTGCACTCCTCCCACAAGGCCTGCATGGTCTCGTTGCACACCTCCTCCTCCTCCGCAAGCTTGGCCTCCATCTCCTGTGCCGTCTTCATTGCGGTCTGAGGAGGTCAAAGGTCCACAGAGTGAGAACACTCACATGTGGGTCTATACTCCCCTCAGAGATATCCGCTATTTTCCAAAAAAGAAAAAAACTGCACTGGTTGGTTTTCATTTGCCATGTTACACAACTGCTTACAGTGCACTTTCACTGTTTGTACCTCTAGAAACATTTTGCTTTTCTAGTCTATAATGAGCTAAAAGCGAGCTGATCAAAGCAAGTTGAGTAGTTGTCACACAAACAGCAAAGAACAAACTATTTTAATTTTCCTATGTGTGTCAAATGGAACAGATTACATTTTCAGCAGACAAATCCATGGGGCAAGGGACAGATAATCTCTAGTTTCGGTAATACTTCTAGGGCCAGCTAAAGCTTTGCAGGACAGACATTAAAGCTCAATCCAGCATTTTAAAGGGTACCTCTTTCTGCTGTTTGGTTTTCTCCAGAGCATTCAGAAATTTTTTGTGGTCCTCTCCAGATCTCTCCATCACAGTCTTCATCTCTTTCACCCCTGTGATAGCATTCTCAATCTGCCTGTCCAGGTACTTCTCACCCAACAGTGAAATCTCTGCAATGCAATATGGGAACTCATTAATTTAGAAGAGGCAGAGAGGACAGCAGTATGAAGAGGAAGGGTTTGTATGTGTGCACGTGTGCGTGTGTGCATGTGTGTGTGTGCACAATTGTGTGTTTGGAAGCATATGCGTGTGTGTTTGTGTGTGTGTGTGTACATCACTTACGGTTTAGCTCCTCTTTGGACGGGGGCAGCAGGGCGTCTGCAGAGTAATACAGCAGGCAGAGGCCCAGGAGAGACCAGGCAAGCCTCATCTTACCGTCCTTCACAGGAACCAAACCGCACACGCAATCCCTCTCTTCCAATGGCTCTGAGTTAACCTGCAGAGAAAACCGAGCAGGAGGAGGAGGCATGTTCAGTGCAAAAAGTTGCTCATTCTCCTACTTTTATAACAAACAGTTACTGCTTACATACAAATCACATACTACTGCACATGCTCCTGTGATGCCTGTAAAGTGATAGCATTTTGTCTCGCTTGGCCCTAAATAGACATTTTTCCAGCTTCAGCAACCATTAATTGACATGTGAAAGGCATTTTTGCCCCTCGCAGTTCGTAGCATTTTGCAGAGACTGTAGAATCAATCCCATTATCGGAGCACTGCTGAGGGCTCAGACTCCTTTACTGCAACAGAGATGAAGGGCGTTTCTTTTCTTTGGTCCAGGAGGAGTCCAGAACTGTTTGTTCCATGCGGTTCTGTGCTGTACTATTCAGTCTGGCTTTATTTCATGAAATTACACATTCTGTCCTAACTGATGATTTGCTTAGTTCTTTCTCTCTCTTTTTTTCCTACAGAGTAAATTAAATGGATTTTTTATATAAATGGCATGAGCATCACATTGTTAACTGTCTACTTGGCCTGTGTGGGTGATAAAATCTGTTAGTTACACTCAAACTCTCATTTCAAAGCCACTTACGGTATAGTTTTATCATGAAATGGGAAAACGTTGTTGTTTATGTGCTGCCAGGAAGGACTAGAAGAGATATGTTCGTGATTGAAGCTGTTTAGATGTTTCTGTAATGCTGATATTACAGATAATGCTGTAATAATAATGCTGCCATTTTTAGACTACAAAAAATGTGATGATGTGACCAAAAATGTGATGATGACAGGGTGTTTTTTCTCTACCTGACCTCAATGTTTTTGTTGTGCTGACAATTACCCACTAGGTGGGGGTATAGTACATATGTCACGCTGCAAATTCCTGCAATAAACATCGACACAAATAACAGCATGACTGGACAAAATTATGCCATAATTAACATTTACAGCTGTGATAATATCTGCTTTAAATATATAGACATTAATAATTTTATTGTGTTCACTGACTGAATGTTTTCTGAAATATCAGCAGACATTTGAAATCACTCTTTTTTCTTTTTTGGAAAATAAATAAATAAATAAATAAATAAATTTTGCAGTAACGCCTGACTGTCTCCCATGGTAAAAGCTTAACATGGAGCACAAACTATAGACTGCATAACAGAAATGAGATATCATTTATATTTAGTCAAGGACTTTAACACTGTTTTGATTCACCTTTATCTGATGATTGATAAATTAGAAATTATTTTTCCTGGTCCTCTCTTTAATAACCAAACACAAACACTTTCCCACGGCCTTTGATAATTACTTTAAACAATTTCAAATCTCCAATGTTATCTCAGAGGGAACAGTCTGATTTAAGAAGATCATGCAAAACACAAAATCTTAGTCCCATTATGTCAGTACATCATTGTCTGTCACAGTAGCATTTGATCATCTTTGATGATCCATTTCATGAAACTTATTTTCTGTTGCAGGGACCATATCATTGCACACCATTTGATTTAGTCATAAATGTGATGCTCACAAAGCAACACTTCAGATCACCCAGCTTCAAACATCCTGGAGCGGTGCCAAAAGCAATGTCTATAAGATGCGTCATTGTTCAGTCAAAGCTGGGAGCTTTCAGTGTGAACAGAAGCGCTTAGAGACCAATGACTTTGCCAAACTGAAGCAGGGGGCCTGGTTATGTAAGCATCATGCAAGCTTCTGAATTCCTTATACAATTGTGGCCAGTTCCGCTGGTGGCTGGAAAGGCACTTGTGAATCCTCCTGGTATTGCAGGGGAATGCAAACAGCTGCACTGACTCCCACAGATTTTTATGAATTTTTTTGTTGTTTTTGCCCCAGGGCAGTAATGAAAATCAACCCTCTTCCAAAAGAACAGACATGAAAGAGAGAAACAGGGAGCTTTTACTGCATGCAAACCAGGCAAAAAAGGAGAAAATCTGTGATCAAAGACAGCACTGGATTTTGGTTATTCTGAGGGAAGCTTAAAAGAGAAGTTGCAGCACTTTCCCCTTCTTGACAAATGATGTGAAGCAGACTGAAACGAGGGCACAAATAAAACAGCATGTGCAGCATTCCACAGAGCATCGTGCAGCAAATTTAAGCTACTTCCCAGATGCAGATGGCTAAAGCCCTGCATAAGCAGGGATTTACAGATTCTAATAAATTCTCAGCAATGAAAAACAGCAAAGAACCAGGTCAGAAATGAGGAATAGAACGGGTTTGATTGTGCTGGCCTGTCCTGTACTGTCCTATTTGGCTGACTTGAAAATAAGACATTCCAAAGCTGGAAAAAATGAAATTGTGCTTAAATCTGATTTCATCTTCCTTTAACCTCTTCTGACACCCAAATTTTGAAGTCCCATAAAAAGAACAAATGCAGTCAATCAAGCTGTATGCTTTGAAATTGTAGGAGAAAATTTTCACCGAAGATCTTAGTCATTCACAAAACGAGCAGCATCATTCATACAGCAGGAGAGCACTGAGAAGGTACTAAAAAAATTACAGACCCCTGAAACCCATCACAGCATTCCCAAATGTATGTAAATATTCATATTGACAGACAATATCTCCATCAAATGAGCAGCCGGTGAAAGCATACAGAGTGTAAACAAAGCACGGTATGGCATTTACATCAGTAAACAGGATTGAGCACTGCAGGGGAAAAACTAGAGGATCCCTAAATGCAGTTTCCCAGAAATAAACTGCAGCAGATGCACCCTTCTCTCTAATCCTCAGCAAGGACCACTCACCTCCCTTCCGATCCTGCCTCTTCTCAACAGATGAAACGTAGCGGGAGTGTGCCCCTGTAGGTATTTATACCTCACGGTGGTGTTGACACTGTGATTCACTCTGGAAGAATGCCCTGTGGTTTTAGACTTTTCTAGAAGTTGTGTAATTCCCGGTCACGGCTCAGAGATTAGTCTGCTGTCGGCCTGAAGTGGGCAATGTTGCTCTATCAAACGGCAGTCTCCCGTCCCTCTCCGGGCAGGGAGAATTAGTGATGAGACTATGGCGGAAGCAAGCTTTTTCATGCATGTGCGAGATATTTGTGAAATTATTTATCAATCTGTGACTGACAGAATATCGTGACAGTTATACGGGCATAATTCACAACACAGCACTATTTAAGTTTGAATCATAGGTCAGAGCAATATATTTTCCAGGGATGCTGATTCACTCTCAGCACACACACACACACACACACACACACACACAAACACATACAGATGCAAATCATATCATGCACAAAGTAATGGATCCTCTGTTGTAGGTTTTATTTTATGCACACATATGAATTTGTACGAATGAGGACCCTGAAGCACTTGTGTACTTATGAAACCAGAACAGAATGTTTCTTATTTAAATGAACCCTGCAGGCTGCAAAACTATTGCTTCACATCCTTATCATACAGTTGCCAAGTCTGGAGGGCAATGTCCAGATGTCTCCATTTATGTGTCCGTCTTAGTTTTTCCTGTGACATAAGATCATTAGGTTACATAACTTTTTTTTTTTTTAATGCAGTCTGAAAATGACGACAAAGAGAGCAGAGAAAGAGGCACTTGCTTGCACCACTGTAAACACGTTCAGGCTTTTAAATTACACAGAGGTTAGATTATAATGCAGCTGTCCGCTGGTGTGTGAGTAATACAATGAGTCAGGTGCTAGCATTATATCAACAGTATGTTACGGATGAGCTGTTATTTCAAACACATTGGGAGAAAAGTAGTAGCCTGGGAATAATTACCATCTATTTAGACCACTGGACCTATATACTTACCTGGTGGAAGACAAGTGCAGATAAGAATGAGTGTCAACAGAATTTAGAGCAATGAAATAGAGTGCATTTACATTTGCTCCTTATTAGGAGCTAGGGTAATGTGGCTGTTGATAATGTGCTGTCAGGTGCGCACATTATCATCTGCACGTGACAGTGATTCAGGGATTTCAAATAAAGAAAACTTCATCAGGCATCACATGACAGGAAGCCACAGAGGAAATTTGTCACCTCTGCGTCTGGTCCTCTGGTCCAAGCTGATTTGTGCATGGTTGAGCTCCAGCATGCGGTTTGGTACAGGAAGGGCCGCCTCTCTCCTGGCGGGCGATGTGCCATGGGGGGAGATGTGTGGAGGAGAGCCTGACCATCTCTCCTCTTATCCGCAGTGTCCGGGAGCTGCCAAGGTCAGAGACGGGGAGCCAGAGATGGATACGCAGCGAGTACCGCAAAAACAACTTCCTGCAAGCAGGCAGAGGACTCCGTGGACACAGCACCTACCCCACGGGGCCTGGCCTCGCTTCACGTGCGCCGATTAGACACAGCTGAGCTCCCGCAGTGCTGTTTTCACAACATCGCCATCAGTGAATATGCACCACATTCTCCTTATCTGTCTTGAGACTGTTGGGCAGCCTTGGCTGGGCTTGTCTGTGTTGTTCTGACAGACATATCATGCCATCAGTGTTTATAAGTCAGAACCTGAATCCCCCCCCAGGTTCCAGCCAGCGTGGTGACTTGGAGAAAGGAGGAGGGTCAGGGTGTGACACCAGCAGAATGTGATGTACATTCAGTCACAGTCTTTCTGTGAATCTGAAAATCTTTATTAATTCATCAATTTGACTGAAACTCTGCTGTTAGACTGAGACAAACAAAGCCCCCGCAGTTGAAAGCAGCATTCTACTCCCACCATAACCAAAGACAGTGATGAAAGCTAATTACAGAGGAGTGCCAATCGACTCGCAAGCCACAGTCAACAGTCAGTTTCAGTATCAATTATGTCTGTCTAAGCTTTACCCTCTGGCAGATACTCCAGCTCACAGCCTGTTAAGTTCTACCCACACAACAAAAGGACATCTGGACTCTGTTTTCAATGTGCCACACTCAATTAGGAGAAAGTACTTGCAAATGTAAACATGCTGTGGAGATTTGCAACAGTCAGAAAAGCACTGTTTGTGCTGTATTCTCCTTTGAGTGGATTCTTCTTCTGTAAACATCATTATCTCTTTGCTTTTTTCCAGTTTTGTTTTACTCCAGTACTGTTCTTACTTCATAGGGAACATTTTTCACTGCAGTTTTTAAAGCATGTCATGTAATGGCAGGCTGATTGCATGAGTCCCCTGGTTTTATTCATATTATTTAAGAAATGTGTCTCTATCCAAAAAAGGCCCTATAAATGTCAAGAGTATGACAGTTACAAAAAATTTCCATTAGGTGGCAGCAGACCTGACTTTAGACACCAACATTATGGTGTTTATGGTGAGGGAACAACTCACTGAGGAAGATGGAGAGCTTGATATACAAGAGGCTAAAACTTTTCTTTAAACTGCTGATTGTCTTTCAACTGTTTTTGGCTGCTTAGCATGTTTACCAAAGTATGCCACAATAAATTAGGATCACAAAATTTTGCAACTGCTTCCCTCTGTACCTCATTGCATCAGATGATAGATGGTGGTAGAATAACCTTTGCCATTGAATCATGTGAATTACAGCATTATAGCAAGATATCAGGCTGCATTAAATTATGTTGAGTATATGAAAGAGGTTGGGGACTAGAATCAATTTTAAACCAATCTTTCTGCTAAAATTTACTTTTAAAAGTAAGTCCACAGAAATTGAAAGTACAATTTGAAATATGTTTGAGCTAATTATTCTTTTTATGCCAATCATTTAAATGACACTATTAATAATAGAAAACAATCAAAAGAGATTATAGATAATAAGTAGTTATTAGTAGTGGCTCAATGTGTGGCCTTCACAAGCATCCCCTTAAATATATTCAACATCAAAATGCAAATGTTGGACAATTTCCCTTTATTTTACTAAACTTCACATGTATTTGGCAAGGTTTAACTTGGAACTTGGAACCCTAAATACAGTACAGAAGTGATCTAAAATTAATATCTAAACATCTATAAATGTTTCAACACTTCACAAGGTATATTGGCTGCCATAGGATTAGATTTAGAATTTGGGGTAAAGTCAATTTTATTTTTGGTCTGTGGTCTAGTCACTTCTCATTAGCTTGAATGAGCAGTATGTAAGCTTTTATATCAACCATTATGAAATATGTTGTGGGCAACATATTACTATAAGTCATTTAAGTGTAACCTATTTTACTTTTGTGTTTTATCTACTGTTTGTTCCATATCTATTCATTCTCTATTAATTGACAGAGTCTTGGATTTATGTACTAGTTCTTGCAATCTGTTGTGATGCCCCATTAAGTTTAACTGTGTGGGCCAATTGTTTGGAATGTTTCTTTGGTTTGGCAGAAATATAAAAGTGTTCTTGGAGTAATTTCTGTCTAACAAAAGCCCATGGTTGAGACTGAAAATGTTCTCATTCCCCCACTTAATAGTGTGGGTAATAGTTGAATTGATATCCCTCGTATTGTTTCAATTTTAGATGCTCTTTGTATACACTTAGACATACTCAATTAAAATAACCATATTCTTGGCCCATGAATTCGATATTATACACGACACCAATCTGAAGAAATTCCCAATAATACAGTTTAGAAACATAGATGTGCTCTCTGCCTGCTCTTTAAATGTATCATCAAATTCATCAAATCCAACTAATCAAATTCTGTTTAGTATTCTTTCTTTATGTTTCACATTACATCATGACAATTTCTCCAGTGATTTATGTACATCTAATTATTTTTTTCAAAAACATGCCCCCCCACAGCAGCTCAACAGATAACCAGGCTCATACTTTTGCAATCAAAGAGCCTCATAGGAAATGTTGTTATTCACCCTGTCTGTGAGGACATGAGCACATGATTGGTAAATATGGTGTCCTTTCAGCTCCGGCCAAGGAAGGTCTCTCATCAGAAAGGAATCAAATCAGCTTTGCACATTTCTTTAATCAGCGACCATATTATTACTCTGATTGCACTCGTTGATTGCATCAGGTTAGTTTAACAAACTAAGAAGCCTCCATTCAAATGTAGTTCAACTGCAATTACAATGTGAGACTGTGCAAACTGTCGAACAAATACACCATCCAGATGACCTGTAACTGCACAGCATTTACACTGAAACACATTAAACTTCTTATACCATCGGATCCACTGACTCATACTGCATTGACTGTATTTGAAACAACAGCCATGAATAAAGGGTGAATGAATGTAAATTAACAGCTAAATTTGGTTTCCAATGGGCTAAATGACAAAATGTAAATGTAAATGCAGAGAACTAAGATGCTGATACTCTCAGTAAGGCCAAGATCAAAACAGCAGTAATAACAAATGTAACAAATGAACTAGAGTGCATTGTGTTCAGACTGAATCAAAACCTGTGTTGCACTCACCTGCTGAACATTTTAGTAGTTACAGCTGGTGGAGAAGCATGCTTTCATAGTCTATTTGCAAATAAATAGGACATCTCCATCATGTGACCATGAGGTCCTGTAAGTTATTGAACCAATGAACATCAGTAAAAAAGGGGGGATGTCTCTTACATTCAGTTCTTGCATCTGAAACATACGTGCACACACAATCTGTTTTCATAACTCCAGTCTTTCTTGTGCGCTGCCAAACATTTTACTCTTTGGAATCTTCCTTTCAACTTATGCTGCGAAGATGGGATTTGATCAAATCAAGCTGGGACCAATTTCAGAAGAAACAAATTGATGTCAGACGCCCCTCCAAAATGGGAAGGAATTTGAAAAACATCTTGGAATGTTTATCGATTAACAGATTTATAGAGCTTTGCATTCCAGCCGTTGCCTGTGACTGTCCTTCCTCTCTCAAGGTCATGACTATGGTGATCATGGAGAACATAGGAGACAATGGCGTACCTACTGAAAAGCAAGTGGAATGTCCATCTCAACAAATCCATAAAAGTAGTCAAATAGACCTTTTGGAATGTAAGACATTTGGCTGAACCTTAAAAAACTGTGATAGATCGTTCACCAAACAAGGGCCCCCCTGAGGAAAGAGAACTATTTCTAAGGCTACGTTTAGATCTTATTGTGTAGCTGAAAGCTCATTTTAAACTGTCTTTTAAACCTTTTTTTGGCATGGTTGAGTTAATTCATACCTTTTGCCTCTGTGCCTTCGTCCTGTGCAGTCCTGTCTTCTGTTCATTGTCCATGTAAAATACCCATGAGCTGCACAGACAATCTCATCTAACACTGCAAGTTACTTTAAAGGTTCAGTCTCATACATTTTTAGAGAAAGATAAATAGTAAGAACTGTTTTTTTTTTTTAACATATCACAAATATCTTTCATTATGCATGTAATATGAACCTGAGTGACTGGGATTGAATTGCCCCGATGTGCATTTCAATAATGGGATTCAATTGATTCTTAATGACGAATGAAGCTGGTTTACAGTAATGACACCCTCTACAATCAGCACAGCATGACTCACAACTGGCATAGCCATGCTGATTGGAATTACATCTGGTCTTTATCAACGACAAGGAAACCGCATGAATTCAGTCTTGTGAAATGGAAAGTCGATTTAGAAGCAATGAGGTCAATGAGAACTTACGAAATTAAGAAAACAATAAATCACAATAAGCATATGCAGCAAAAACATCGTTTAAAATGAAAAAAAAAATACATGCAGATCCCATGTTTCTGAGAAGATTCCATATATCCACTCAAAATATTGTAGAAAAGAATCTCATCAGTAATGACGTTTCTGCACCCAATAAAACGCAGGAATATCAGACTCAACAGCTCTATATGGCTGTAATTCCAATTTACAGGTCCATACATGGCTTTATAAATCACTGCAATGGATTTATAAAATAAAATATACAATTTACTATGTATTACGAATGAGAGTATTAGTTATCAGATGGAGACAACTCTATATCCAAATCAGCTGAATACGTTTTGTTTATTTTAATGTACAACTCACTTTTTTCATATCATAACAAGTACATTATTTGGCGTTAGCGTGTATTGCATTTATGCTGAAAGTAATAAGATCAGTCATAACATGGTCACTTAAACTGACGCAAACGACAATATCAGAGAATTCCATTGATATATTGTCACCACTTGCAGAAAATTATTTTGAAATATCCACAATCAGTATCAAGTAATCAGTATAAACCACTAATCTCCATTGATTGTTTTTTTTAGAATGTTTTTAGCACAATAATCAACTGAATGGTCTCTTGCACCCAATGGAAAGTCACCAGTATTTATCCTTTTGATCCTTTAAACGTCAATAAATAGTAAAAGCTGGAGCGTAAAGTTCTGCGCAGACATGACAGCAGTTCAACCCTAAGCAAAGTCCCAGGCTTTCATACTGAACTCCTGGAAACTGTTTAATCGGTTTTAACTGCACACACCACCGAAGGTAAAGGTGTTTCTTCCCACCGAAGCCGAACATTTGTTAGCAATTAGCCTGGGCCAAAGTGCTGACTTGCCACAACACCCGCTCGCTCCCCTCCCTACTTCCCTCTATCGCGCCCCCACTGTCATGTTTCCCTTAGTTGCACATGGTTACTGTCCAAGGTATCATTTTGCGTCTGCCGTGTTGAGGAGAGGTAGCACGTTGAGGCGGCTCTGCAGCGTGACTTTAATATATAGCGTGATCTCACCTCTTCTCGTTCGTTTTCTTTATTATTTTTTAACAGTGGAGGTTTATGCAGGCTGAGAATAAGTGAGAGATCGTTACTTAAAGCGCCTGTGGGATTTGGAAGGAATGCATGTTCACAGACTGACAGGCACATGAAAATATTGTCAAGTAACTCCTTTTTGTAGTAGCGACTTCAGATCCGGTACTCTGGACATCATAAAACTTCCGCAAGTTGGGACCGATACTAATGGACGCCTGTGCCCACTGTAACTTACACCAGATGAGTCGGATGATAAACAACTTCCCTGTATCCTTTCCTTTAGGGACCTATATTACGGTAAAGAAGATCCTGTGAGGAGGGAGGGGGATTCCTCGATTCAGCCTACGTATTTTTTTTTTTTTAAAAACATTGTTTAAGCTGTTTTGCAGCCACACCATGAAAGGTAAGAGGGACTGCCTTTTGTTGACAGCCTGTTGTACGCTATATCGTGGCTGTAGCCGGGTCTTTGATGTCGACAAGAATAAACTGTTTTATTTAGAGACCTTGAAAGGGTACCCGCACACAAACGTACAGACAGTTCCCTTTTTAAAGTTCACCTCGCAAGGTCCAGGAAAAACGTTGGTTTGTTGACGTTGGACTCGAGACATCCTCTACTTTGCTTTGAAACCTGTTTCAGAGTTTCCCAGTTTCTCCAGACAGACATTTGCTTTGGGTTTCCTTGCAGAAGCTTATGCAAGCCACATTGAAAGGCGACCGTTTAAACTCTGTAATTTAATCGACATGGCGTGACATGAAGAGGTCGAAATTCTCAATCTTTATGGGTGCCCCCGGGAAGAAAACGAACAGGCGCGACATATGGCACGAGCTGGAAAATTTTTGTCATAAAAGAAATTTAAAGGTATTTATGGGGAGGCAGGTATGGGGTCTCTTCATTCCTGAGTTTAGTCCTTTCAAGTTTCTCTTGATGATGATTTTAAAGACTTATGTTTGAGTACATCACTAACACATGCCTAAGGTGCACAAGGAAACAATGGAAAACAAGAAAGAGGCAGACATCCACAACCTTACTGCAGACAGCAGTAAGCTGTGCACCTGGTAAACAGCACTGTGGTGAAATGGATGAGGAGAGGGCAGTGGCAGACAGATGCAGCTTTGATCGCAGCCAAGGTCTTTATCTGTGATTTACGCTTTAAGGCTCCTGTTGGATAGGATACTACTTTTAGAAGAGAGAAGAGTAGCAAGAGCAAGCAAAAGACATTTGCAGAAGTGATTTCACTGGGACATAGATGTAACTGATATGTGATGTGTGGTAGACTTGTAGACTGACCAGGATGAGAGCAGACAGATATCACTGCATTTGTGGCATACTGTCTAAGCGAAGACAATAAAATCAATACAGGACCAGTTGTTTAAAAAAATTAGATGAAATATTTGCAAAGAAGGTGGACATTGCGGACAGCATCACAGAGTCAATGTGTCTGTATCTGTTTCCATAGGGTGTTTGTAATAGATGACAGCATACAAGGTTTTTGAATAGTTTCATTTCAAGGGTAAGCTCTTGTTTCGCTCCAAAACCACAATATGAGAATTCTTGAAATAATTTTTTTTTTATAGTCTAAGAGTCAGACAGTCTTGATCAACACATTCCTGGCATGTCACCACTTCGATTGGAACCGCACATTCCCATGTAAGTGTATTTAAAACAGTCGAATGTAGACTGGAATTCAAGTCAACGCTTGTCTTTATTAAATCCAGTTGGGGTTTCGTTGGTTTTAGAAGATTCCAAATGTAATTTAAGTGCTTTCAGTCAGATTTTTTTGCATGTTAATCTCAGGAACATTTCAACTGCAGTCAGTTGAATATGAATGTAGGATAGAAAACCATAACTTATTTTAATATTCCTTGCTTTCTCTATGAATCAATGACTTTTTAACATTGGGTTGGATATATTACATTTTTTTTCCATTGCTGTTTCTCTAACTGCAGTTTGCATTGGAATCAGACAGCAAACTAGTGGTGATAGCTTGAATGTTTCCACCCATAGAAAGAGCTAAATGCAGTTTTTTTAAACTCCAGAAGATACTTTTGTGGAGATCAAGATCTAAATAAATAGCTTGACCCTCTGAAGTCAATGGCAAAATGTGTATTGTAGATGGGTCAGAGGAAACAGACAAATAACAAGGGTTTACTGGTCTCAGGGTAAAGGCTTGTTCTTGTTCAGTGTCAGGCAGAGTTCAAAGACACAGCCTGCATTGCTGTGAACTGAGACTTCATCCAGCCATAAAGCATAAAGTATACCTCCCTCCGTGCATGCTCCACATGAGAAAAGTATGGGGAATGCACTCTGTAACCAGTACATGCATTCTGTGGTGCTCTGCTGGAGAGCTGTGGGCAGCTCATTTTGTCAAATGCAGAGTATTACCTTACCATTCTCAGTCGTAGCATCTCAGACTCACTTTCAAAAGTACTGCTTCCCACAATTACCTTCATCCTTCACCGGAACACGTAGAAGATGAACAACCCCCTGCTACCTTGCATTGACATCACTTTTTTAAAGGATGATACCATGAAGGGTGGAGTTTCTTGACATAAGAAAGCAGACAGAGGTGATTCCTGGGAGTGTCCTTTGGTTGACCATCTTTCAAGGAGGACATTTTTTACTGAACTGACAAGGTTGGTTCCCTGACCTCGTAGTTTGTCATGTACAGGAATAGGGAAAGACTTGTGTTTGACAGATGCAAATGGAAGAAAAACAAAGAGTTTAAAAAGGCAAGCAACCAGTTACTATGGAAGATTACGACCATCATCCAAGAGAGTAAGCATATGCCAGCTATGTCATGCCACCATGGCCAGTCCTTAGCAGTGATTATCCGTGCTTCTTTCATCATTGCCAAATGTGAGAGAAAGAAATTGCCAAGCCTGTCTCGCTGATAAAAATATCAGGATGGAAGATATCAGCAGCTTACCCTCTGAGGTTTCACATATGGATGTAGTTACAATCATTTGCTGTGTTTTGAGTCGATCCAAAAGGTAGTGCGAAACACAATTGTGGGATCTTGTGCGCTCAGATGGGTTTTGTAGCTGAGCTGGAACTTTGTTTGGATAGGTGGCAGCATGCTGTTAAACAGCAGGGAAAGGAGACAAATGAACTATACTGCCTCTTTTTATTAGGAAACAATTCCCCGCTAACATTCTGTTCAAATTAAACTCCCTGGTTTTAATCCTGTAATCCTCTCTATTTCGGCCAGTACATTGAAATCTTTTCTCTGCTTCCACATTGTTCCTTTAAAACATAATTGTCACCATTATCATATTTGCATGCTATCAGTTTACTTATAGCTGTAAATGCTTAGAACAGTCTGCCCAGAATATTAACTTGACAGAGATTTTGACATAAGTTACGAGGTGAGCAAAGTAGTAAAAAGTGAGTCATGATTTTGTGAATTTTAGTTAACTACAGGTGTGCAGAGGGACACTGGATGATTTGTGACTTTGCAAGTTTTACAGTTTACTGGAAGTGTGCAGAAAGATGTTGGAGCCTAATGGACTCCTCACTTCACATAGACCCTCTTGTCAAAGGAAACACTAAAAAAAACATTCACAAGGTACGGACCAGACGGACACCAAGTGCTCTTTCAGAGTGTTTATAGCAAGACGGTTGTGTTTGACAAACCAGTTGATAAAAGACAAATGCAGAATGTACACATTATGCAATTCTGGACGCAGTGGAGGCATGTGAGACTTTGAGTCGGTGCTCTACAGGGTGTTGATCCCTAGCCTGAGGAGGCTGAGTATGTAACATAGTGGGGGATAGGGAAACAGAGGGATGTGGGAAAGAGATCAGTGATTTTATTGATTGATAGTGAGGAGGATCCATGGTGTTATCCTTCCTCCACAACTCAGGTCATTGAGTCCATTTTCTCAATAGCACTGAAAGAGTCTGGGGATGCATTTTAGTGTGGGACTCCTTCCCAAACAATAATGAGATGGGTGAGGTACCATTAATGTTTCCCAGAAGGATACTGTCCAAGCAGTCTGACCCCCAAAGCATCTGTCCTCTGTGAAGGGCTAGTTTTTAAAGGATTATTGCATTAATTCAAGGGTGTACCAAAAGGTGTATATCCATTGCCTCCACTGTATTCTTCCCAAATCTGAAATCTGGCTGACCTTTTCACTCTTTGGGGAGGGTCAATGAGCCATGACTGTGCTTGACACACATGAGTATGTGGGAGATTCCTGCATGCTTTTTGCACAGTTTTCACTTGTTTAGTATTTGAAATGCTTGCAGTTCATTGGAACTAATATAAAGCTTGTGTCACTCTTAAGCTAGGTGCAGATGGCCAGATATTATGTTACAATCAACACATCCCTGACTACCTGTAAAGTCTATCATACCATTTGCTTGGTCCATGTAGTCAATTGAATACTAAATTTACTTCTCAACGATTTGTATATTGAATTGTAAAAGACTGGATTGCTGTCCAGTATTGCATCTGTCATTGTTTTTCATCAATTGTATGGATACAATTGTAACAAACCTAACAAATGACACCTGTAATTTCCATGCATTTGTCAAGGAATTCATATATAATGCATGTACAGACTTAGCCACCACCGTAAAATGTACATATCACTGGAATCTTTTCTCTGCCACTCACACATTCTTAAGACCACCTGTGAGACTGGGCAGACCTGGGAGAAAATAAACCCAGGAAAAACGTTTTGCACAGGACTGTAAGGGTCATTGACTTGGGGCTGTGTGTGGGCTTTCTCTGTCCCACTGAACGTCTTCCCTGGGGTTCTTTTTATGCATGCGTGCTCTTCCAAAATACCACAAATGAAGCTTCAGTGAAAGAAATGAAACCTGCATCACACACGAGATTGACAATTGTCAGGTATCTTTTTCAGAGAAGGAGTCCACATTTTTCAGTCCATGACTGTCGTGTTGGCTTGGCAATGCCGTCCTCCTACTAACAGCTCATTAGATGTCCTGCTCGGTGCGAGATGTCTGTTTAAAGGGGAGGAGAGAGCCAGATGGGAGGGTCTGCTCCATTCCTGAGGCCGAGGCCTGGGTTTAGCCCTCTGTCCAGAGACACCTGCATGGCTGGCTGGAAAATGTCACCGTCTGAGTGCTGCAGCAGCTGCAGATGGAGCTGGCAGGCTCACATTCCGGCATCGCTGCCCGGCCCAGCTCATTTCAACCTCTCAGTGAGCATGCATAAATACTCTCACCCCAGAGTTCAGAATATTCCTCTTTCCGGCCTCCAAAAACACACGCCAGCGCTGGTGGATTCATTCGGAAAAATACAGGTATACTGACTGCCCAATTTTTTTTGTGGAGTTTTGTAGGGAAATCGCCTCTCTGCTGGAATATCCTTTTACGCTCAAGGGCCTAGAGCTAATCTGTATTAACTGTTGGTGTTGCAGCTCTTTATGGGACTCACAGTGAAATACAAAAGTGCCACACAGTAAATTTCAGATACCATCAAGACCTGCTTGTTTGTGTGTGCACATGACTGTGTATACATTTTAAAGCAGGCCTGTATATGTTCATGTGTGTGTGTGTGTATGTGACCGTGCCTGCTTTTGTGTGTGTGTGTGTGTGTGTGTGAATGTGAGTGTATATGTGCATGTTTGTGTAGGTATGTACTCACATGTGTGTGTTTTATGATCGCATGTTGCAAAAATCAACAAAATTGGTACTGTAAAAAAAAAACCTTGATTTTTAACAGCACAATCATATAGGGAACATGGAATCCAGTACAATGAAAACATTCTAAAAGGTTTCCAATTTTGGAGTGTGCACTGCATTTAACAACCTTGGGCTGATATAATTTTTCAGGTTCTGTCTTAACTTTGTCATGCCAGGGGATTTTAGTTTGACAGATGTGATTTTCATTGCACAGGAGTAGCTGCCCTGTGGATCATAGGTTCACTCGTACATGCCGGGATAATAGAGTACAGGTAGAGACTTTAATGACATCATGGAATCGATATGAAGGATTTTAAAATGCAATGTTTTGGACCATGTAGTTTAGTCCTACCAAGAACAAAATAAACATGCTTTTCTTTTTTTTTTTTTCAAAAAAAGGAGCGTGTTTCATATCAGTCCAGATCCTGCACAAATAAGCTCATGAAATTCTGATTGGGGTTAATATGGTCTCTGGAAAACTTGCTTTTGTTGTACTCATTCCAAGGTTTAACCCAAATCCGAGCCTGGCTCCATGGCTCCCCGGTGCAGCCAGCATGCCAAGGCTTCCTCTGGGCCTGGGGGCCACAGGGGACAGGAGCCTGGGGGTGACGCCATTGTAATATGCTTGTAATGTGCCCGTTGAAGCCTCCAGTATTTCATATGCAGTTACTATGAGGCCATTTATCTGACAGCACACATCCTTTCCATCGCTCTCTTCCCAGAAAATAGGAATAAAATATTAGACTCTGATCCTTGTAATTGTGTTAATCTTAGAGCCGTGCCAAAGATGACTTCACGTTTTAAAATGAGGCCTCTGCATCGCATGTTCTGGAGGTTGCGAGTAATTGGGGTTATGGCATTACCATTTTGTATTGTAGTGATTTATGATCTTGGTAATAAAAAATGTGTGTTTCCCTAGGTAGTTTTATGTTTCATACTGTCACTCTTAATTCATTCATCTATAATTCAAGTCATTTTCCTTTTTTCTTTCTTTTTTTCCAGAGAGCTTTGGTGGATATGAAAATCAGCTCTTCAAAGGTAAGGACATATTGTGAGATGTTTCCTGTTTCATCTGATGAATCATAAGCACACTTTGGAGATAATATTTTCAGATGAAAGCTATAGGATATTGTTTGACATTCTGTTCTTACCCAATCCTGTAAAGCCTTGCTTTGTCCCCATACAGAGTTTGCTTGTATATTGATTTGCTCCAGCAGCAAATGAACAATGGCAATAATTCCAGCAGAGCATGTTATGTCAAAGTTAAACACAGTATAGCTTTGTCTTTCCTACCTGGATGTGACCAGGACCCAGAGCTTGCATCATACACTATGACACTAACATAGATTAAATTAAAAAAAGAAGATCTATCTGAGGTAAAGGTAGGCCATTAGACAATGGCCATGAGGTAAGTCATTTTATTTGTTGTCTAATGTTTATTTGTTGCCTTTCAGAAGAGGATCTGACTGGTGAAGAGGAAGAAATGCCTTCATTTAGAGGTAAAGAGGCCTTGGTCAGCCTACTCCATCTTCCTTTGTGCACAAGTAGTTTCCTTTCCTTCCAATGCGTGGGTCAGGTCCTTGAGTCAGTCCAGGCCTGGTATGAATGCGGAGGACTATGTGGGAGCTGGAAATGGTAACCTACAGTACATATTAGGATAACAAAAGCTTGTATTTGGATAAGAATAACTTGTTTCTGACTGGTCAGTTCACTGGTCGGTTCATCAGTTTTCACAGCTGGTTGACTCCTCTGCGTTCTCTGGTGATGAGATTGTGACACGCTCATAAACCTCAGAAAGTCATTGTCATTGAGGTTGTGGTCCTGACCTGACCATGTAGAGCGACATGGGACTCTAAATGCTATGTGTTCTGGCCCTCTGAATGCTGTGATTGTAACTGAAAGCCCAGCTGAGAGGAATTTCTGCTGAATCATCCAACAAAAGCATCACCAGGCAAATTTTAATACACACGCCAAATAATTATATTTGAGTTTCTTATGCATTTTCTTTCTTATTGATTAATATTTTAAGACTGAAATCAATATCATGCTCTTTGTCTCCACACAGTCTTTTTGTGATATTGATAAGTACTCATTAGTATGGAGATCTACAACCTTGAAAATGTAACAAAACCCACTTTTAGCCTGGTGTATGATTGAATAAGGTCAACATGCTTTTGGTGTTATATAAAGTCTCCTATATTTAGACTAATGTCTCTAAGTGACCTATAAATATCCTCTGTTGTGTAGTCAATATCCATCAATGAAATGCTCACAGATTACTGCCCATTGTCTCTAATTCCTTAAAACGCACTAAAACATGAACCCAAGGACATTACCCCCTAGCAGAGCTCAGCTGCAAATATTTATCAAGTCCCGCCTCCATAGAGTAACACAAGAAAGGACCAATCAGTAAGCGCTGCGGTTTAGGCCCAAATACTGACCCCATACTTTCTCAGTCATGTTCTGTGCTTTCAGACCTGGATTTTCTTCTATTTTAAATGAAAGGAGTCCCCTAACCACCCTAAACCATTCAGTGACCCCCAGCCCAGAGAAAACAGTGTTTGGTTTGCTGTCCTTGAGAAATGTTGATGGTTACTGTGAGGTTCCCTTCACACACTGTAAAGTAACTGCATTGGATGTTCTTTAAAGAATAAAGGATCTGCCTGTTGACACACCAGAGGATTTTTTGTGCAAATATTCCTAGTGTATATATTCAAAGGACATCACTATTATTCACAGAACCTACAGTATCTTGGTATTTTTTTTTACTCTTTTTTTTACTTTTCAGCCCTATGAAACAGTTTAAAGTTTGTAATAGTCTGTACAGAATTCATATGTGGCACAGGATTGTGTGTATGTGTGTGTATGTGTGTGTGTGTGTGTTGGGGGGAGTGTTTATGTTTCTGTGTGTGTGTGTATACCTTACATCTGTTTTCAATACCCTTACTGGAACTCATTCCTTACTCCTGTCAACCATGAGGAGATACTCCACATACCTGCTTCTGGCATTCCTAACAACATTCAGGTCAAAAGATCAGTACTTAGCCACGTGCAATTGCAACATTGCTGGGATCACAGCGTATGTTTCTTTCAGCTATGCTCCTCAGATGATGTATGAAAGAGAACTGTGCTATGTTCACAGGAAGGACACGAGGCGGGTGTGTAAAATGCCAGCAGACTCGCTCCCTCCAGTTGGCTGTCAAAGTGCTCTACGGCTTTTTTGCTTTCCTTATCATAGCGGTTGCCGTCCTGGCATCATTAGGTGAGTATGTTCATCTATAAACCATCACACCACTTAGAATTTCAGTGACACTTCTCGCTAGCTTATCTCTGCATTATCCTGGAAATTTCATGCTGCCGTGCATATCTTCCATTGCATAGATACACAGCAAGCGATTATATGCAGTAAGGTCAACTGGAAGAATTAAACAGTGCAAGCTTGATGAGAAAGGGAGAAATTAAAAAGACATGTAAGGAAAATTTGCAGTGAAACATAAAGCGGATATTAATATATGAAAAAGTGATATGAAAAGTAACTGGAAACGCTTCTTGTAGCTGTGGCCCTGGCCTTGTGGGTCTGTGGGTACAATTTTACATGACTCACTTTGGTTTTAATAAAACACTGCAAGAAGAAGTAATGAATGTGAATAGTGGATTAAGGAACACAGGGCCCCAGCGCTGTGTCAGGAAGTTCTCCAGCAGGCATCGTTTGCATAGCCTTCCAGCTCTACTTCATTCTGCCATTACTACTCAATCAGTTCTTTTCTCATGCTTGACTGAAGGTGTACTTCCCGTAAGCACAGTAATAGTACCAGAGGGATTGAGCCCATGTCGATGAGCGCTTTGTATGTTAAATCTTAGAGAGACTCCCCTCCCAAAGAGGCAATGTGCTGAGAGCATTAGCCAGTTTAACATGTTTTACCAGACAACTGTTGCAGTGCTCATAATCGGTACATTCATTGAACTTTCCTATTTTATAATGGTAAATTCCTGCTGATGACAGGCCTGAGATCAACAGCATTTCAAGGTTAAAATCCCTGTGCTGTGGTGACTCAGGCTTTTATTGCCAAGCTGGGGATCAGTCTCTGTCGTGCCAGTGTAACTGTGGCAAAACAAAGCAAGAGCAAAGCGGCATATACCATACATGGGGAGATGCAGGAATTTTCATTCAGTCCTAGCAAAAAACAAGTGGTCACATAAATGTTTGCTTTGCTGAAATTTCCATGTCGTTTCTCACATCTGGTTTACATTGCCTGAAAATTCCCCAAAGAATGTTCTGTTATATAACAATCACTTCTAAGATAAATATTACAATGTATAGTTCTGATTTGTCTAAAAATCAGCCTTGCCATCAACCAGTGTACATACTGATGGCCTTTATGGACATTCACAGTACCTGGAATCCACAACATTATATTGGTATGCTTTTATAGTGTAGTATTAGGTGAAAGCTCTTTTCCTGAACAACGGAGCAGGTGGTATATACATATGGTACTGGTCTTAATTTACAAGGGCTAGAATAGGTCTCTACATGCATTTTACTCATCCCCTTGGTGCAGAATAAAGAAACATTTTTCAACATGAAGTCATTAAAAGTTTGGTGGCACATGCTTTTGTTTGACTCTTGAGTACAGCAGTTTCCTGGGACATCACCAGCTGTATAACTGGTTTATGTAATTTGTCAATTATTTATTTATTTTGCTTAGTGAATATGCTGGAAAGATTGCTAGTATACAGAAATGACTATACATGTATGCATAACAAAACCTGAGGGAAAAAAAATATTCAAAAACATCAGAACAATTCTGTTTTTAATGGAGATTCATTATGCTGTAGCTATATGATCACAGTTTGTGCTGTCTTCACATTTTTCTTTTAGTGAGCAAACTCTAGTCACCTCTACATCAGGGGACCTAAAACAGTCCGAGCTTAAATACACATCCATTATTATATCCAGTCAGGTATAGCAGGTCTGTATTCAGCACAACATTAAACATGCTTTATACAGGGCTGAAAACATGCTGGAAGATGTTGTGTACTTTAAACTGCAAGATCTTCTCTCTGCAGATCTCATTGATAATTGTTTATTTCAACCTCTTTCTATCATCAGTGTTCAGAAAGGTTGACTACTTATCAGAAGAGGAATCCTTTTATCACAAAAAGATCGTCAAGGTCCAGGAAAGTATTCAAGGTGGGAAAGTTATTTATGATTTCATACATAAACTGTGTGTGTCCTTGACTTTAGGGATGTTCTGTATTACATTTAGCTGAAGACACACCTTACAGCAGAGCATTTACAGCTGGTGCAACAACCAGTGTCAGGACATTGAATTCTTCCTTTAATTCATGAAGATTAAGTGAGGCAGAAATTGATGCTTTTGTTAAAACTAGGTCACCCATTGAGTGTAATAGCATGGTTGAATGACTGTGAAGTGTGGACTAAAGTGAAAGGCTAGAATGTTATTCACGCCTCATGTCCCCTCATGATACATTTCCTGCAGGCTGTCCAGCGAGAGAAATATTTCACAAAGCAGCATTTATTACTCTGACAGGGACTTACAGGAGCTGATTGGATCCTCTTTCTCTGTGATATTTCTGCAAGTGTAGCCTTTCTGATGCAGATTAATGAAGGACAAAAGAGTTTGTGTTGGCTAACTTTGTCATCCATGCTGTAGATCTGAGTTCTACAAGCAACTGCTCTGACTGCTTTGACATTTCCCACTTTGGAGATGAGATCAACAGGCTCAAAAGGGAGTTTGAAGAAATTCAGAAAATGATTCTGAGTCAAGAGCAGATACTGCACCAAGCCTCCCAAACACAGCAGAGTCTAACGGCGTCAAACAGCCGCCTGACACGGGATGTTCAGAATTACTCCATGGCCATTAAGCTTATCAACCAGTCCCTGGAGAGGTACTTAGATCAAGTAAATGGATGGAAGATAGTCATAACAGAAACAGACGAGTCCATGAAGTCCCTTGTTCAAGATCAGTATGATTTAAAAGCAACTGTTCAACAGGTCAACACCACAGTAGGTCTAAACTCCTTGTGGATGGATGCCCTTCAAAGGAAAACAAACGAAGAAACTCTGGTTTTGCAGAAAATGACGATGGACTGGCAGAACTACAGTAAAGTGTTGGGAGCAATGAAGTCCAACTCGAGCACCACCAGCCAAATGGTGAGGGGTATTCAAAACGGCATCTCGCTCACACACCAGAGAATCAGCCTGAGCTCAGAGATGGTGCACGACCTCACCCTGCAGGTCATGAACCTGCAGATGCAACTGGACAACGTGACCTCCTTCATGGATGAGCACGAGGAGAACATGCACGACCTCCACTACCACTCCAAGTACTACCAGAACAGGACGGGCGAGAGGTTTGTGACGCTGGAGGCCAGGATGAACTCTCTGGAGATGGAGATCGAAACCATATCCTCCAGCATCAACGCCACCGTCAGCCACGTGCAAAGCATGTACAAGTACATCAACATTGAGAGCTCCTCCTGCCAGTCCAGGATGGGGAGCCACACGGAGGATCTGCAGGGCCTCAACAACACTGCCCTGCTCCTCTTACACATGACGGAGACCCTGAGGCAGCAGTACATGCTCCTGAGCGTACGGATGGACCTCGACGTGAGGAATCTCTCCATGATAATGGAGGAAATGAAGCTGGTGGACACCCACCACAGCCAGCTCATTCAGAATTTCACTATTCTGAAAGGTAGTGGATCAAGATGTTTTTCTGCTTACAGCAGTGGCATCCAAACTTTGTGGACCCCAAGACCCCTTAGCATTGCAACTAGTTAGCACCATCCCCCATCTCCACCACCTAATTGTCACCCATGTACATTAAAATTAAGCTTGATAACATTTACATCTCACTTCCAATCTCATCAAAATTCACACTGGCCTTGCCATAGTTTCTTATCTTTGTTGATTCAGCGTGATTTGTAGAGGCGTCTCTTGCCTTCCTTTTGGAGCAGTACTTTTTCACAGCAGGAATTGGCCGATGCTCTGTCACCAACACAGGTTGGCTAGTTAGCTAGTTGCTGTGAATGTGTGCCTGCTCACAGATACTGTCGTTAATTTCATATGTTGTACAGATGCCACAAGCAACCATCGCTTCAGGTTGTTTTTGCTAGACAATGCCTACAGAGTCAGTAAACGCCCTCAGAAATTCAAAAGGAGTTAAAAAGCTAACATGCACAAAGGTGGGAATGCCCCCTTTGGGTCCCAGGTTGAATACCTCTGTTTTAATTGCCTAACACATGAAAGCATCTTTAGTTGTGAACCTTAACCTGCACTAATGTTCTCTACATATTTCCTGTATAGGTGCACCGGGACCACCAGGTCCAAAAGGCAACAGGGGGGAGGCTGGAGCTAGAGGGCCTGTTGGTCTGACGGGAAACAAAGGCGACCGTGGACTTTCAGGGAATCGTGGGAGCCAGGGTGAAAAGGGTTTCATTGGGCCAAAGGGAGCTCCAGGAGAACCTGGACCCTTAGGGGCTAAAGGCAGTCTGGGCCTTAAAGGGGCCAAGGGATCTTTAGGCCAACCAGGCCCTCGAGGGGAGAAAGGTCAAAAAGGCGATATGGGAATTCTGGGTAAGGACGGATTGCCAGGCCCTAAAGGCCCACCAGGAATACAGGGACAAGCAGGTCTCCCCGGGATACATGGAATACCTGGACCCAAAGGAAAACCTGGCCCTGTTGGTCCACCAGGTCCACCTGGGCCTCCGGGCCTCCCAGGGAATCCAGCCACTGGGCCCTGAGTGGACCACCTCACCCTGTCACAGCCTAGATGGAAGGAGCTTCCATCTTGTGTGTTGCAAGATACAAAAAACTTTACAACAAGGAGGAACATGTTGCTTCTAGTGTGGAATTACCACCAGGGTACACTTTTAGGCTTTCGTTTTTAAGTTACTGTCTCCTTGCAAGGTGGGGTCTTGCTGGAAACTCCATATCTGGGCAGTATGTACAGTATAGCTGACTTACAAGACATAGAAGGAACAAAAGGAATAAGCTGTTTCAGCTGAAAGAATGTTCACAGAGAACTTAATGTCCTTTTTCATAATGAATACAAAAAATACACAAGGACAAGACAAATGAACTCCCTGTATGAAAAGTGATGCCTCATGCCTTAGTCATTTGAAGCTTGTTATAGTCAAGTGAACCTTATTATATGGTATGTAAACATATAATCTGCCACTGCGGTAATTCAAAGGTTTTAAGATGCCACAAAGCACTTGCATGGGTGCCTTTTAAGGTCTGGGTTTACATTATGAAATCATGCACTTTTCAGTAGAAATAATGGAAAAAAACTGTGTGTTGCTCTGTTTTTCTACCATGTAAGGCTATTCTTTCAAACATGAAACTCTTGTATGGCACTTTAATGCCTATGATGAAGTGAATTAATGTATTCAAGGGTGTACATTCCATTTGATTTGTCACAGATATTTCAGAGCAGGTACTCTGAATTGATTTAGGAACCTATCTACATTTTTTACTTTTGATGGCAAACAGTCCAACTAGAATTAAGAAGAAAGGGTAGACCATGTGGTACATATATGTTGTGGAGAGATATGTCGTTTGTACTATGTAAAATGTACTAATAAATAGGCTTTTATAGGGTTTGTTACTCACAAGTACCATGGACCCAGTTTATTCAGTGACCTAGAATAGACTGATTTGGAATATTAAGTATTTGTTAGCCAAAGATACTTTATATTTGAATTTTATGTCACTTCTTTGGGAGGTTCAGTTTGAATTACTGTATACTCCAGTACCTTTTCGAGTGTATATAATGTTTTTCATGGTTGTTTTGTCTGTTTTCTTCTTACATTACTCAAAAACCTTCTAAGAGGTACATAGCTATCAACACTTAGCCACATGGCTCAGTCAAAGGTCTTGGTACTGTCATTAATCCAAATCTCTTTGCACTTACTCAAGATTTTGTTTTGAGATCATTTGTTATATTTTTTCAGCAAATCCAAATTACAATAAAAAGTAAAAAAAAAAAAAACAAATATAAATAAAAATATCATCAAAAGGTATGTAGATGCATTTCTCTGTATAAATGCAACTGGCTTGCATTAAAATTTTAATAAATGCAGTTATTCTCCTCTATCTGAATTGCACATTTGTTGTAATGATGATCAGAGTGCATCCAAATCATTCACACTGTGGGGCCACTGCATGGTTATGAATATTTCTGGCTACCATGTTGATAAAACATGTCAGACTTTTAGTGGAAAAGTACAGTTGCACAAGAATATTCATCCCTGGTCCAGAGTTGTGAGTTATGCCCATTTACAAGCAAACCTCAAATGTAACAAATGTGTTTTTGAATCCAAAGTAAGACTTACCGCAACCTGAGTTATGATTCCTCTTACTTGTCTCCCTGTGGAAACAACTGATTTAGTATCCTTAAAATATACTATAGTTTTTGCCATCTCATAGACTGACATCTATCAGACAAATATGTTTCTCATGATACATCTGCAGTGATGTCTTGATCCCAGGTTCAGTCCTTTGTTTTTCCAACTTTATTTATTCCTAGTGCCTCATAACATAGATGATTACAGGAAATTACTGGCCAAGAATATCACATTTGATTAATCAGAGTGAATTAAGGGAGTCCAATTTCCTAAAGGAAAAGGGAGTTGGTCTTTTCTGTTCCAGAGAAATTCCATTTCATTTTTTTTGCACCATACAGAACTGGATTGTGATTAATTGAAAACACAAAAATTCTGCTGCCCCTTTCCCGGCTGATCAAACCGTGCAGGGCTATAATGAAGCACAGATTGCCGTCTGTGTTGCTCATTTGTCATTTCATTTTGCAGTGTAAGCCTTTGAGTCACCGCTAGCCATTTTCAATAATAATGAAAAAAATCTGCTGGAGGCAGTTTTGCTTTTGCATTGTGAGTCTTTCAGATTTTTTGCTTGTTTTTTTTTTTACTTTTGTTATTTTGCACATTAACAAAAATGTCCAGCCACAATGAGCACTCCATAATATGAGTGCCCCCAGCTTTGGAGACCTGTATTTAGTTGCTTAATTGTAGCTCACCGTGACTCAAGAGATGGTGTTATCTTGACAAGCAGGTAAGGCGCTGTCTGTGCACAGTGGAGAGTTGTTAGGAACACAACAGACACAGTGTTTCCTCACAGATAAGCTGCAGACCAGGCCTTGCTGAATGTGAATGGGGGTGCATGCGATGTCTCTGCCTACAACTACCCACAGCTCGGCCAGCTTCCCCTAAAACATCTAATACAACTCAATGTTTTGATGTAAAGGATTCCACACATGGTTGAACTAATGATAAATGCAGGGTTTAAGTTAAGAAATATGAAATGGCTGCCGTTTTGAGAAAGATGAAAGCCTGTTTCAGTTGAAATATGGTAGGACGTGCATGATGTCCACAACAGGATGTCAAACGTTAAAGGAAAGCCAGGGATTTTCTTTCATATAATAATGGCCCATGTGGTAAAGTAAGCCCTATTAAGATATCTGACCTCCAGCAGCCTTTTTCAAACTATAACCATATGCCCCAGTGCATCATCAAACCAGTCCAAGTGTTTCAGTATGAATATAGAATTTTTCATGTTCACCAGTACCAACACATTGTGGCAGAGACAGTGTTAGCAACAGACAATGTAGAGCCCATATTTTTAAATGTGATGCTCATGGAGATGTACAGCTCCTCAAGACGAATACTTTGAGTTGACTTAATGTCTGCTGCTAGCTCTCTGAAGTTTGTATTTAAAAATACTGGTGACTGTGTAGTCTTTCATTCTAGACCCTTAGCACAGGGCAATGGTTAGAAATATTAAAAACAAATGTTGAGTTTTGTACTGTTCCTCTGATTTATTCTCAATAGAAATATTTCACAGCTCATCAAATGTGTCATGGCTTATGATTAATGTTTCAGTTTCCAGATGAACTAGATAAGGAGATGTCTTACTTAGGCTACAAATTGTGTTTGTTTTTGACAGCACTGTTTTCAAGGCCTTATCCCTTCACTAACACAGACAGCTGAGCTTCCTGTGCAGTCAGGTCAGATTGACATGATGAGTACTCCTTTGCCTGAAATGACGGTTTTTTATGAAGGAGACGTTTTCACTTACTTAATTGTACATACTCTTTGGCCCCACCATTCTTCTGTCTGGGAATTCTTGTCACTGCCATAATCATTTTGATCTCCCATGTTGTGATCATATGTTGATTATCATATGTATCCCATCGTAGAGTCTTCTCTTTTCATCTCTCGCTCTGGAAAGCAATATATGGTGGTGTACATGTGTTCTCCCACAGTACCTAGTGGCAACGAGACCCCTGAGGAGACATGTCCTGAGGTAATTTCCTGGAGAAGGTAAACAAATTACACAAACTCACAGAACAGAAATCAGTCTGCTTAGAAGATCTGTCCGGGAGGACTGGGTCGTAACATTAATGACATCATGTGCTCTGCTTTGAGAAGTGTCTGTGCTACACATGAGCAGTTCCATGGTGAGTTCGGAGGCCTTTTATGGTGCCTTTTGTAAAATGGAATGAATTCAATTATTTTTCTTAAAGTAACATTACCTTAAAAGTATTAAGTTCCCTAATTTTGTATTAACATGTCCAGACAGTATATAGAACTAAATTAAGTCCCTAAGGATGGTATAATGCACTGCAACCCTTTTTAATTATAATTTAATTAAAGACTTAATTTTGGAGCCTTTCTTTGTACTCCTCTTTAAATAACATCAAATTTCACCATGTTCCCAGGAGCTATGCTTTTAAACGACATCTGTGAACCATGACCCCAGGTGAGCACCACTTGATTTTGACTTTTGGAAAATGTAACCTTGGTTTTGGTGGTGTATTCAAAGGGAAAGGATGCACCTTATGCTAGCCTGTTAATAACCAGATTTTCTTAGGTTTTGCCTTTGTTTGCAAAGCAGAGACAGAGTTATTTGATTTTGCTGCCTGGGCGTAATCATATGGCCATTGCTGGCTGTGAAAACAAGCACCAGACTTGTTTCAGTACTTCATGAGCTCATGACCATTGCTTTCAATGCCTATGACTGGAAAAAAAAAATTGCAATGAGGCAAATGTCTGCAGCCAGCAGACAGGCCTTAGGGCCAATGCCACACCAAGTCATGCTTTTGGCTCACAAAAATTCCGGTCCCAACTGGTAGATGAAGCAACATAGAGGCCCATCCCGGCCAAGGTAAACAGTATGACATCACAAGCAGTTGAAGGTCACTCAAAACTTCTAATTGGCTGATGTTATTGTTACATAATTCTGGTCCACATGTCCTTTTGTACATGGAATTCCAGTGATGTACTTCAAAAGCATGTGCCTATCTACAAGCTGGCAATGGGTAATAGGTGTGAAATTACTAAAAAAAACAATCAGAATAAAAAAAATCATGAGTGAATTCAAATAGTGGAGTGTGTACAATTGGCTGTAATTTGGCTTCACGTAATTGTGGTGTTATTGTGGTGGTAATAACAGGGTTCTGCTAGATGCCCCCAGCTGATGCTGTTTACTTTGCTTTATGGGAAGCTGTAAACAACTCACTTGGAAGGCATGCTAGAGGTACTGATGCAGCATTACATGAATAAACCAGCTTAACAGAGTGCAACGGGGGCTTTAAAAAACCAATTCACTATTACAGAATAAACCAAAATGTTGAGTCTGACCTCTTCGATTCATTATTTTTGGTTGTCAGAAAGTTTGCTGGCAATGTGGGTGTTGGACAGGTTTCAGCAGTACAGAGAGCATTTGGTCTCAAATAAAAAAAATACAGCTGGGTTACTGGTTTCACAAGTAAGCACTGTGCACTAACCAGCTGTTTTCTGTGCACTTCAGCATATGACAACAAGAACCAGAAAGGAAATGGGATTTGAAAGTAATTTGACACTACATGAAACTTAACATTACAGGCACTGATGGTGTGCTACAATACCACACCAGAGGGTGTCTCCTAGATCTGAAATATGACTTGAGGGTAGTGTCATACTGACTCAAAAATGCATATTTCCACAAAGCTCTGCAAAGAATGATTCTTATTTTACAGAAAAGAAAATACCATAGGAAAAAAAGGTAACTACTTCATGTACTTATTTTTCAAGTTTCAAACAAGAAATCGGTAAAGTAAGAGGGCGTAGTGTTTTTGCGCTGGTGAAAAACACAATGTTTGCCAGAATAAACTGCGCCAGATGTTCAGGGAGGAACTAACGCCAAGCTTACTTTGTCCAGGTGGAATACATTTCATGCAGTATTTTCTCACTCCCGCGGTTAATAAAACATCTGTTCTAAGGTAACGCTTTTTCTCTCATTTTTTTCTCAAGCCCATAATATCATTGACAATATGAGAGCATCAGGGGAGGCAGGCTGTGGTTTTGTATTACCTGTTAAGGGGGTTTCGTAGCTGTCAAAATCACATGTTAATTGTTCACTCACACTACATTTCTATGGGTCAGAAAGCAGAGCAGAGAGTCCACCTGGACTAATTATCTTTAGTGAAACTTTCCTCTTTTTATACAACTGTGACTTGTTTACACTGAATCATGACCCATTGGATTAGAATTGTTTGTCTATCTAATGGGTGATTTTTTTTTCCATGAAATGACCTTTGACATCATGTTCATTGCTAAATTACACTTGCTTAAATCAATATTATTATTACAAAAGCCTGAATTGGAAAGATACACCCCCAGAGCACTTCAGCTGTGCTAATTATTAGGGGAAAAAATGAGAAAAGCAGATTAAGAAAGACATACTATGCTGAGTTCTGTCTCCTAATGCCAAGTAAAAGGACATGGGAGCAGTACTGCCCCCTGCCACATTAAAGTTTCTTCAACTAATGTACCACTAGTATCATGGAGAAAGTAAAGGCTCTTTTCTGAAATCTGCCATAGAATTGCAGCAAAGTTCTACGGAAATTCAATGATCCACACTGCAGAGCACAGATGGGAATGTGGCACAGATTATCTGAACTGGCCGTGTTTCCACGACTCCGTCAGCAGAAGATGAAGAGCATCCTGAGAGATGCTTGGAGCTTCATCACATAGTACATTTCTCATCCATGGGCTCAGGAAGGCAACCGGGGAAGGAACGGCATCTCTCTTCATCATTTTTGGTGGAATTCCCTTCATTTAATGTCTGTTTAAATCTGCACTGAGACAAGGATTAAATGCCTGCACACTGTCTGCTTGCAAAGTCCACAGAGGACAACCAAGCTGAATGGCTGGTGAATCTGACCCCCAGTCAAGAATATGACTTGATGCTTGAGAACTGTAGCAAATATCAGGTAGCAGCTCTAACAGTCAGACATGGGCCTATTCAGATAACAGCCCTTAGTCAAGGCATTGTTGACCAGGTAAACCCTGTTGCATCTGTCTTCACTTTCAGTTTAACACATATAAATGCAACCTGACTCAGAACATTTGACCACTTTTTTTGAAAACCATTAAGTATTTTTCACAATTGTGCCCTCCGTATTTTTTTTTCCATTTTTCCACCTCTGTACAGATTAAAGTTATTAACATTATCTCATCTCACAAGATTTTGTCCTTACATTCCCCCCATAGTCAGGCTTAATTGCTTTAGACAAAAGCCCTGAAAAGCAATCTCCACTGGGAAGAATAGAAGGAAATTCTGATCATTTGAAGCATTGTTGTGCCAGTGATTTGAAAGTCACTGGTGAAGGTTAAAGCTGAGGAAAGGTATACAGAGTCTCTAATGTACCTTGGCTGAAAGACAGGAAAACTTCAGCTTCACTCTTAAACCAGACAGCTTAAATAAAGTATTGTACTTTCAGGCCAAATACTTGCGTCAGACCTGATTACTAAGAAAGAAAATTATCATCAGCTTTGAATCATTCACTCTCTTCACTCATCATCGGCACACAGTGCCTCTGCACTGCAAATCAAGCATGAATTAACAAAATAATATACTATAATAATCCACTATAATAACATTTTTAATGCAGATACAAACGCATGACATTGCTTAATTAATCAAGAACTGATGTAGGCTATTAACCAATTTACACAGCTTATTTTTCTTTATTTTTCTTTATCAGCAAAGAGGAAGAAAAAAATACACTCTCTACACACTCTCTTCCCGACAACAATTTATTTTAGAGGACTACACAATGTTTTGATCTAAGCTGCATCTTCATCAAACTGAATGAGCAGAACACTTGTAGCAGCATCTTAATAATGTGGCAAATATCAGTTGAATTAGGGAACGCTGATAAACATTATTCAGAAGTTGCCCATTTTGCGTGGGGATGGACCAATATCATAGAAAATAAGTTTAGGCTAAGTTTAGGCTCATATACAAGCAGTCACCCAAATGTGAAAGCGCTAGGCTATCTCATTAAATCGATAAGAAATAGTAAATGCTAAGAAATGTGATGTAGGAAGTGTGTTTCCCACCACATTTGTCATGGCATGAACAGGCAGCAGGAGCCATGACAGGTAGATTGTGTCCATGTGCAGCAGGTCTGATGTCTGGTAAGTGTGCTTAATTTGAGATATTAACAATTGGCAAACACTTGAGTTTAATAATTGAGCATGGCTTTGTATGGACGGCAGTAAAAAGCATTTTACAGACATCAATGGACTTTTAGAAAGAGTGAAGGAGAAGCCTTTACCTATCTTCACAACTGTGCTGATTTTAAAATGCTAAATAGTATGTGACATGTTTATTTTTGTGTTAAAGTGTGTAACTGTTTAAATGAGTATCCTCATTTCCTACTCCCCAAATGTAACAATAATAGTAGTTTTTCAGTCAACTTCATTGCAGACAGGATATTTGTAATTGTCGTTGTCTGTGAGTGAATTTGCCTAAGGCTAACCAGCTGCACCTGTCTGAGTAGAAAATGATTAAATTCTGGTGTGAGGCTGGACAAATGACAGAGTTGAATAGATGTTTTTTAAATTTGTGGTTCTGTCAAAGGCTTGGTCCTGTTCTTGATTTTTAAAAGAAATTATTTTATTTGTCTCCTTCCACTGATGTTGTGTGTGGTGCATTAGCTAAGAGAAAAGAAAAAAGAAAAGAAGAAGAAAGTATCCAGATGAAAGAATCCACTTGCAGTCATTCTTGCAGATTGTAGTTTTGAAAGCATAGTATTTAATCGATTAAAACTGGTTGGTGATTGTATTCAGTGTCAATACAAACAATAGGTGCATGCCCTTTAAACAGACCATTTTCTCCATAGGACCCCTGTGAAAATGTGACATACAGGAGGCGTAGCTTATATCAGAGTACAAGTTACCCATATTTGTGTGCATTGCATGAAATAGATGGCTGGGACCTGCCCAGGGTGCCTAAATGATTAATGTTTGTATATACCCTCTTGTATAAACATTGCTGGCAGCTGCTTTATTTGTTAAACCTCAACCTTACTACAGTGGGAGACTGCACATGTAGGCTTTAGGAGTAACACGGAGGGCACAGGAAGAGGATTCTGGCCTTGTGCCAAAATGGTATAGAGATTCTTTAAGTCCACCAGCCGGTGGTTTGTTATCAATGCTTAGGGATCTGTAATCCTCGCCATAACAGAATAACACTGACCCCTGTGTCGACCTCCAGTCGGCAACAAATGTGTCTCTGACTGGAAGTAACATGTTGAAGGTCTCACAGGGAAACTGGAAGAAAAAAAGCAGACCTGATCTAAACTATGTCAGTCACTATCTGCTGTCATTCACTTGTTTTGGAGTTTTTGGATATAAAAATCCCTTTCTGTTGAAATGAGGAAAAGAAGATATGCTTATAAAGAATTATAAAGATGTTCAAATATTTAAATGAGGACAAAATTGCATGCTTTTGCAGAAATTTTGGTCAGGTAGACTATGTAATAAAACTTTCCTGCTCTTTATGTGTTTTGTTCAGGTGATCCAAATGTTAGTGATGCCATGAAACTTTTGCAGGGTTTACTGTGGTGAGGGGAAACTATGAATGAAATTGTATATGGAATTTAATGCAAACCCAAAGGAACTCTGGAGATCAGTTAGAAACTTGACTGCGTAGTAATATAACACTGTACATTGTTTTAGAATAGGGTGTATCATGGTCCATATTCCATCTGTGGAATATTTTGATATTTTCATGAAAAACTCCATTAACAACAGTAGCAACTCCCCGCCCACAACATGAGACTCTTAGCCTGGGGGTGAGCTCTGAACTGAATTCCCCTTTTAAAATTTCTGCAGAACACCCCAATGAACTCATAATAACTCAGAACACCATACTAACTAATTTCAACTACTTTTCCCAGATTTTACTGTTATTTATATTGCATGGTGAAGTCATTGACCACAGTCATTTTCCCCAGCAGGCCGGTTGAATCTAAGGCTTCTGTTCCCTCTGATCATCACATGCTTTGTCCTTTTCTTTGTGAAGCAGCTGTAAGCTTCATTGTTCATCT